>NW_024470654.1:1281135-1606840 GCF_017639515.1 Carcharodon carcharias
ACAGTGAGCCAATATTGATATTCCCAGTCACAGGAGACAGATATTCCTAGTGAGTCAGAATAGATATTTCCAGTGAGAGGAGACTGATATTCCTCGTGAGACAGAATAGATATTCCCAGTGACAGGAGACTGATATTCCCACTGAGACAGAATAGATATTCCCATTGAGAAGATTCTGATATTCCCAGTGCAAGGAGACTGATATTCCCAGTGAGAAGAGACTGATATTCCCAGTCAGAGAAGACTGATATTCCCAGTGAGTCAAAATAGATATTCCCAGTGAGAGGAGACTGATATTCCCACTGAGACAGAATAGATATTCCCAGTGAGATGAGACTGATATTCCCGCTGAGACGGAATAGATATTCCCCGTGAGAGGAGACTGATATTCCCACTGAGACAGAATTGATATTCCCAGTGAGAGGAGACTCATATTCCATGTGAGAGGAGACTCATATTCCCAATGAGACAGAAAAGATATTCCCACTGAAAGGCTACTGATATTCCCCGTGAGTGGAGACTGATATTCCCAATGAGACAGAATAGATATTCGCAGTGAGAGGAGACTGATACTCCCACTGAGAGGAGACTGATATTCCCAGTGAGACAGAATAGATATTCCCAGTGAGAGGAGACTGATATTCCCAGTGAGAAAAGACTGAAATTCCCAGTGAGAGTAGACCGATATTCCCAATGAAAAATTATAGATGTTCCCAATGAGAGGAGACTGATATTCCCTGTGAGGCAGAATAGATATTCACAGTGAAAGGCGACTGAAATTCCCAATGAGCCAGAATAGTTATTCCCAGTGTAAGGAGACTGATATGCCCAGTGAAAGGAGACCGTTATTCAAAGTGAGACAGACTAGATATTCCCAGTGAGAGGAGATTGATATTCCCAGTGAGAGGAGACTGATATTCCCAGTGAGACAGAATAGATATTCCCAGTGAGAGGAGACTGATATTCCCAGTGAGAAGAGACTGATATTTTCAGTGAGAGTAGACTGATATTCCCAATGAGAAAGAATAGATATTCCCAATGAGAGGAGAACTGATATTCCCAGTGAGACAGAATAGATATTCCCAGTGAAAGGCGACTGATATTCCCCATGAGACAAAATAGATATTCCCAGTGAAAGGCGACTGATATTCCCAGTGAGAGGAGACTGTTATTCCCAGTGAGACAGTATAGATGTTCCCAGTGAGAGGAGACTGATATTGCCAGTGAGAGGAGACTAATATACCCAGTGAGCCAGTATTGATATTCCCAGTGACAGGAGACTGATATTCCCAGTGAAAGGAGACTGATATTCCCAGTGAGATAGAATAGATATTCCCACTGTAAGGAGACTGATATTGCCAGTGAAAGGACACTGATATTCCCAGTGAAAGGAGACTGATATTCCCAGTTAGAGGAGACTGATATTCCCACTGAGACATAATAGATATTCCCAGTGAGAGGAGACTGATATTCCCAGTTTTACAGAATAGATATTCCCAGTGAGAGGAGACTGATATTCCCAGTGAGACAGAATAGATATTCCCAGTGAGAGGAGACTGATATTCCCACTGAGACAGAATAGATATTCCCCAGTGAGAAGAGACTGATATTCCCAGTGAGAGGAGACTAATATTCCCACTGAGACAGAATAGATATTCCCAGTGAGAGGAGATTGATATTCCCAGTGAGAAGAGACTGATATTCCCAGTCAGAGGAAACTGATATTCCCAGTGAGACAAAATAGATATTCCCACTGAACGGCTACTGATATTCCCTGTTAAGGGAGACAGATATTCCCACTGAGACAGATTAGATATTCCCACTGAAAGGCTACTGATATTCCCAGTGAGCGGAGACTGATATTCCCAATAGACAGAATAGACATTCCCAGTGAGAGGAGACTGATATTCCCTGTGAGACAGAATAGATATTCCCAGTGTAAGGGGGCTGATATTCCCAGTAAGAGGAGAATGATATTCCCAGTGAGACAGAAAAAATATTCCCAGTGAGAGGAGACTGATATTCCCAGGGAGAGGAGACTGATATTCCCACTGAGACAGAATAGTTATTCTCAGTGAGAGGAGACTGATGTTCCCAGCGAGAGGGTACTGATATTCCCACTGAGACAGAATAGATATTCCCAGTTAGGGGAGACTGATATTCCCACTGAGACAGAATAGATATTCCCAGTGAGATGAGACTGATATTCCCACTGAGACGGAATAGATACTCCCTGTGAGAGGAGACTGATATTCCCACTGAGACAGAATTGATATTCCCAGTGAGAGGAGACTGATACTCCCTGTGAGAGGAGACTCATATTCCCAGTGAGACAGAATAGATATTCCCACTGAAAGGCTACTGACAATCCCAGTGAGAGGAGACTGATATTCCCAGTGAGACAGAATAGATATTCGCATTGAGAGGAGACTGATATTCCCAGTGAGAGGAAACTGCCATTCCCAGCGAGACAGAATAGATATTCCCAGTGAGAGGAGAGTGATATTCCCAGTGAGAAGTGACTGATATTCCCAGTGAGAGGAGACTGATATTCCCAGTGAGTGGAGACTGCTATTCCCAGTGAGACAGTATAGATATTCCCAGTGAGAGGAAAATGATATTCCCAGTGAGAGGAGACTGATATTCACAGTGAGCCAATATTGATATTCCCAGTGACAGGAGACTGATATTCCTAGTGAGTCAGAATAGATATTTCCAGTGAGAGGAGACTGATATTCCTCGTGAGACAGAATAGATATTCCCAGTGAGACAGAATAGATATTCCCAGTGACAGGAGACTGATATTCCCACTGAGACAGAATAGATATTCCCATTGAGAAGATTCTGATATTCCCAGTTCGAGGAGACTGATATTCCCAGTGAGAAGAGACTGATATTCCCAGTCAGAGAGGGGACTGATATTCCCAGTGAGAGGGGACTGATATTCCCAGTGAGTCAAAATAGATATTCCCAGTGAGAGGAGACTGATATTCCCACTGAGACAGAATAGATATTCCCAGTGAGATGAGACTTATATTCCCGCTGAGACGGAATAGATATTCCCCGTGAGAGGAGACTGATATTCCCACTGAGACAGAATTGATATTCCCAGTGAGAGGAGACTCATATTCCCTGTGAGAGGAGACTCATATTCCCAGTGAGACAGAATAGATATTCCCACTGAAAGGATACTGATATTCCCAGTGAATGGAGACTGATATTCCCAATGAGACAGAATAGATATTCGCAGTGGGAGGAGACTGATACTCCCACTGAGAGGAGACTGATATTCCCAGTGAGACAGAATAGATATTCCCAGTGAGAGGAGACTGATATTCCCAGTGAGAAGAGACTGAAATTCCCAGTGAGAGTAGACCGATATTCCCAATGAGAAATTATAGATGTTCCCAATGAGAGGAGACTGATATTCCCTGTGAGGCAGAATAGATATTCACAGTGAAAGGCGACTGAAATTCCCAATGAGCCAGAATAGTTATTCCCAGTGGAAGGAGACTGATATTCCCAGTGAAAGGAGACCGTTATTCAAATTGAGACAGACTAGATATTCCCAGTGAGAGGAGATTGATATTCCCAGTGAGAGGAGACTGATATTCCCAGTGAGACAGAATAGATATTCCCAGTGAGAGTAGACTGATATTCCCAGTGAGAAGAGACTGAAATTTTCAGTGAGAGTAGACTGATAATCCCAATGAGAAAGAATAGATATTCCCAATGAGAGGAGACTGATATTACCAGTGAGACAGAATAGATATTCCCAGTGAAAGGCGACTGATATTCCCCATGAGACAAAATAGATATTCCCAGTGAAAGGAGACTGATATTCCCAGTGAGAGGAGACTGCTATTCCCAGTGAGACAGTATAGATGTTCCCAGTGAGAGGAGACTGATATTGCCAGTGAGAGGTGACTAATATACCCATTGAGCCAGTATTGATATTCCCAGTGACAGGAGACTGATATTCCTATTGAGACAGAATAGATATTTCCAGTGAGAGGAGACTGATATTCCCAGTGAGACAGGATAGATATTCCCAGTGAAAGGTGACTGATATTCCCAGTGAAAGGAGACTGATATTCCCAGTGAGATAGAATAGATATTCCCACTGTAAGGAGACTGATATTCCCAGTGAAAGGACACTGATATTCCCAGTGAAAGGAGACTGATATTCCCAGTTAGAGGAGACTGATATTCCCACTGAGACATAATAGATATTCCCAGTGAGAGGAGACTGAAATTCCCAGTTTTACAGAATAGATATTCCCAGTGAGAGGAGACTGATATTCCCAGTGAGACAGAATAGATATTCCCAGTGAGAGGAGACTGATATTCCCACTGAGACAGAATAGATATTCCCAGTGAGATGAGACTGATATTCCCGCTGAGACGGAATAGATATTCCCCGTGAGAGGAGACTGATATTCCCACTGAGACAGAATTGATATTCCCAGTGAGAGGAGACTCATATTCCCTGTGAGAGGAGACTCATATTCCCAGTGAGACAGAATAGATATTCCCACTGAAAGGATACTGATATTCCCAGTGAGTGGAGACTGATATTCCCAATGAGACAGAATAGATATTCGCAGTGAGAGGAGACTGATACTCCCACTGAGAGGAGACTGATATTCCCAGTGAGACAGAATAGATATTCCCAGTGAGAGGAGACTGATATTCCCAGTGAGAAGAGACTGAAATTCCCAGTGAGAGTAGAGCGATATTCCCAATGAGAAATTATAGATGTTCCCAATGAGAGGAGGCTGATATTCCCTGTGAGGCAGAATAGATATTCACAGTGAAAGGCGACTGAAATTCCCAATGAGCCAGAATAGTTATTCCCAGTGAAAGGAGACTGATATTCCAGGTGAACGGAGACCGTTATTCAAAGTGAGACAGACTAAATATTCCCAGTGAGAGGAGATTGATATTCCCAGTGAGAGGAGACTGATATTCCCAGTGAGACAGAATAGATATTCCCAGTGAGAGTAGACTGATATTGCCAGTGAGAAGAGACTGATATTTTCAGTGAGAGTAGACTGATAATCCCAATGAGAAAGAATAGATATTCCCAATGAGAGGAGACTGATATTACCAGTGAGACAGAATAGATATTCCAAGTGAAAGGCGACTGATATTCCCCATGAGACAAAATAGATATTCCCAGTGAAAGGAGACTGATATTCCCAGTGAGAGGAGACTGCTATTCCCAGTGAGACAGTATAGATGTTCCCAGTGAGAGGAGACTAATATTGCCAGTGAAAGGTGACTAATATACCCATTGAGCCAGTATTGATATTCCCAGTGACAGGAGACTGATATTCCTATTCAGACAGAATAGATATTTCCAGTGAGAGGAGACTGATATTCCCAGTGAGACAGGATAGATATTCCCAGTGAAAGGTGACTGATATTCCCAGTGAAAGGAGACTGATATTCCCAGTGAGATAGAATAGATATTCCCACTGTAAGGAGACTGATATTCCCAGTGAAAGGACACTGATATTCCCAGTGAAAGGAGACTGATATTCCCAGTTAGAGGAGACTGATATTCCCACTGAGACATAATAGATATTCCCAGTGAGATGAGACAGAAATTCCCAGTTTTACAGAATAGATATTCCCAGTGAGAGGAGACTGATATTCCCAGTGAGACAGAATAGATATTCCCAGTGCGATGAGACTGATATTCCCACTGATACAGAATAGATATTCCCAATGAGAGGAGACTGATATTCCCACTGAGACAGAATAGATATTCCCCGTGAGTGGAGACTGATATTCGCAATCAGACAGAATAGATATTCCCAGTGAGAGGAGACTGATATTACCAGTGAGACAGAATAGATAGGTCCAGTGAGAGGAGACTGATATTCCCACTGAGACAGAATAGATATTCCCATTGAGAAGATTCTGATATTCCCAGTGCAAGGAGACTGATATTACCAGTGAGAAGAGACTGATATTCCCAGTCAGAGAAGGCTGATATTCCCAGTGAGTCAAAATAGATATTCCCAGTGAGAGGAGACTGATATTCCCACTGAGACAGAATAGATATTCCCAGTGAGATGAGACTGATATTCCCGCTGAGACGGAATAGATATTCCCCGTGAGAGGAGACTCATATTCCCTGTGAGAGGAGACTCATATTCCCAGTGAGACAGAATAGATATTCCCACTGAAAGGATACTGATATTCCCAGTGAGTGGAGACTGATATTCCCAATGAGACAGAATAGATATTCGCAGTGAGAGGAGACTGATACTCCCACTGAGAGGAGACTGATATTCCCAGTGAGACAGAATAGACATTCCCAGTGAGAGGAGACTGATATTCCCAGTGAGAAGAGACTGAAATTCCCAGTGAGAGTAGACCGATATTCCCAATGAGAAATTATAGATGTTCCCAATGAGAGGAGACTGATATTCCCTGTGAGGCAGAATAGATACTCACAGTGAAAGGCGACTGAAATTCCCAATGAGCCAGAATAGTTATTCCCAGTGAAAGGAGACAGATATTCCAGGTGAAAGGAGACCGTTATTCAAAGTGAGACAGACTAAATATTCCCAGTGAGAGGAGATTGATATTCCCAGTGAGAGGAGACTGATATTCCCAGTGAGACAGAATAGATATTCCCAGTGAGAGTAGACTGATATTCCCAGTGAGAAGAGACTGATATTTTCAGTGAGAGTAGACTGATAATCCCAATGAGAAAGAATAGATATTCCCAATGAGAGGAGACTGATATTACCAGTGAGACAGAATAGATATTCCCAGTGAAAGGCGACTGATATTCCCCATGAGACAAAATAGATATTCCCAGTGAAAGGAGACTGATATTCCCAGTGAGAGGAGACTGCTATTCCCAGTGAGACAGTATAGATGTTCCCAGTGAGAGGAGACTGATATTGCCAGTGAAAGGTGACTAACATACCCATTGAGCCAGTATTGATATTCCCAGTGACAGGAGACTGATATTCCTATTGAGACAGAATAGATATTTCCAGTGAGAGGAGACTGATATTCCCAGTGAGACAGGATAGATATTCCCAGTGAAAGGAGAGTGATATTCCCAGTGAAAGGAGACTGATATTCCCAGTGAGATAGAATAGATATTCCCACTGTAAGGAGACTGATATTCCCAGTGAAAGGACACTGATATTCCCAGTGAAAGGAGACTGATATTCCCAGTTAGAGGAGACTGATATTCCCACTGAGACATAATAGATATTCCCAGTGAGAGGAGACTGAAATTCCCAGTTTTACAGAATAGATATTCCCAGTGAGAGGAGACTGATATTCCCACTGAGACAGAATAGATATTCCCAGTGAGAGGAGACTGATATTCCCACTGAGACAGAATAGATATTCCCAGTGAGAAGAGACTGATATTCCCAATGAGAGGAGACTAATATTCCCACCGAGACAGAATAGATATTCCTAGTGAGAGGAGTTTGATATTCCCAGTGAGAAGAGACTGATATTCCCAGTGAGAAGAGACTGATATTCCCAATGAAACGAGACTGATATTGCCAGTGAGTCACAACAGATACTCCCAGTGAGAGGGGACTGATATTCCCAGTGAGACAGAATAGATTTTCCCAGTGAGAGGAGACTGATATTCCCAGTGAGACAGAATACATATTCCCAGTGAGAGGAGACTGATATTCCCACTGATACAGAATAGATATTCCCAATGAGAGGAGAATGATATTCCCACTGAGACAGAATAGATATTCCCCGTGAGTGGAGACTGATATTCGCAGTCAGACAGAATAGATATTCCCAGTGAGAGGAGACAGATATTACCAGTGAGACAGAATAGATAGCCCCAGTGAGAGGAGACTGATATTCCCACTGAGACAGAATAGATATTCCCATTGAGAAGATTCTGATATTCCCAGTGCGAGGAGACTGATATTACCAGTGAGAAGAGACTGATATTCCCAGTCAGAGAAGGCTGATATTCCCATTGAGTCAAAATAGATATTCCAAATGAGAGGAGACTGATATTCCCACTGAGACAGAATAGATATTCCCAGTGAGAAGAGACTGAAATTCCCAGTGAGAGTAGACCGATATTCCCAATGAGAAATTATAGATGTTCCCAATGAGAGGAGACTGATATTCCCTGTGAGGCAGAATAGATATTCACAATGAAAGGCGACTGAAATTCCCAATGAGCCAGAATAGTTATTCCCAGTGAAAGGAGACTGATATTCCCAGTGACAGGAGACTGATATTCCTATTGAGACAGAATAGATATTTCCATTGAGAGGAGACTGATATTCCCTGTGAGACAGGATAGATATTCCCAGTGAAAGGTGACTGATATTCCCAGTGAAAGGAGACTGATATTCCCAGTGAGATAGAATAGATATTCCCACTGTAAGGAGACTGATATTCCCAGTGAATGGACACTGATATTCCCAGTGAAAGGAGACTGATATTCCCAGTTAGAGGAGACTGATATTCCCACTGAGACATAATAGATATTCCCAGTGAGAGGAGACTGAAATTCCCAGTTTTACAGAATAGATATTCCCAGTGAGAGGAGACTGATATTCCCAGTGAGACAGAATAGATATTCCCAGTGAGAGGAGACTGATATTCCCACTGAGAAGAGACTGATATTCCCAGTGAGAAGAGACTGATATTCCCAATGAAAGGAGACTGATATTGCCAGTGAGACACAACAGATATTCCCAGTGAGAGGGGACTGATATTCCCAGTGAGACAGAATAGATTTTCCCAGTGAGAGGAGACTGATATTCCCAGTGAGACAGAATACATATTCCCAGTGAGAGGAGACTTATATTCCCACTGAGACAGAATAGATATTCCCAGTGCGATGAGACTGATATTCCCACTGATACAGAATAGATATTCCCAGTGAGAGGAGATTGATATTCCCAGTGAGAGGAGACTGATATTCCCAGTGAGACAGAATAGATATTCCCAGTGAGAGTAGACTGATATTCCCAGTGAGAAGAGACTGATATTTTCAGTGAGAGTAGACTGATAATCCCAATGAGAAAGAATAGATATTCCCAATGAGAGGAGACTGATATTACCAGTGAGACAGAATAGATATTCCCAGTGAAAGGCGACTGATATTCCCCATGAGACAAAATAGATATTCCCAGTGAAAGGAGACTGATATTCCCAGTGAGTGGAGACTGCTATTCCCAGTGAGACAGTATAGATGTTCCCAGTGAGAGGAGACTAATATTGCCAGTGAGAGGTGACTAATATACTCATTGAGCCAGTATTGATATTCCCAGTGACAGGAGACTGATATTCCTATTGAGACAGAATAGATATTTCCATTGAGAGGAGACTGATATTCCCTGTGAGACAGGATAGATATTCCCAGTGAAAGGTGACTGATATTCCCAGTGAAAGGAGACTGATATTCCCAGTGAGATAGAATAGATATTCCCACTGTAAGGAGACTGATATTCCCAGTGAAAGGACACTGATATTCCCAGTGAAAGGAGACTGATATTCCCAGTTAGAGGAGACTGATATTCCCACTGAGACATAATAGATATTCCCAGTGAGAGGAGACTGAAATTCCCAGTTTTACAGAATAGATATTCCCAGTGAGAGGAGACTGATATTCCCAGTGAGACAGAATAGATATTCCCAGTGAGAGGAGACTGATATTCCCACTGAGACAGAATAGATATTCCCAGTGAGAAGAGACTGATATTCCCAATGAGAGGAGACTAATATTCCCACCGAGACAGAATAGATATTCCTAGTGAGAGGAGTTTGATATTCCCAGTGAGAAGAGACTGATATTCCCAGTGAGAAGAGACTGATATTCCCAATGAAAGGAGACTGATATTGCCAGTGAGACACAACAGATATTCCCAGTGAGAGGGGACTGATATTCCCAGTGAGACAGAATAGATTTTCCCAGTGAGAGGAGACTGATATTCCCAGTGAGACAGAATACATATGCCCAGTGAGAGGAGACTTATATTCCCACTGAGACAGAATAGATATTCCCAGTGCGATGAGACTGATATTCCCACTGATACAGAACAGATATTCCCAATGAGAGGAGACTGATATTCCCACTGAGACAGAATAGATATTCCCCGTGAGTGGAGACTGATATTCGCAGTCAGACAGAATAGATATTCCCAGTGAGAGGAGACTGATATTACCAGTGAGACAGAATAGATAGCCCCAGTGAGAGGAGACTGATATTCCCACTGAGACAGAATAGATATTCCCATTGAGAAGATTCAGATATTCCCAGTGCGAGGAGACTGATATTACCAGTGAGAAGAGACTGATATTCCCAGTCAGAGAAGGCTGATATTCCCAGTGAGTCAAAATCGATATTCCCAGTGAGTGGAGACTGATATTCCCACTGAGACAGAATAGATATTCCCAGTGAGATGAGACTGATATTCCCGCTGAGACGGAATAGATATTCCCCGTGAGAGGAGACTGATATTCCCACTGAGACAGAATTGATATTCCCAGTGAGAGGAGACTCATATTCCCTGTGAGAGGAGACTCATATTCCCTTTGAGACAGAATAGATATTCCCACTGAAAGGATACTGATATACCCAGTGAGTGGAGACTGATATTCCCAATGAGACAGAATAGATATTCGCAGTGAGAGGAGACTGATATTCCCAGTGAGACAGAATAGATATTCCCAGTGAGAGGAGACTGATATTCCCAGTGAGAAGAGACTGAAATTCCCAGTGAGAGTAGACCGATATTCCCAATGAGAAATTATAGATGTTCCCAATGAGAGGAGACTGATATTCCCTGTGAGGCAGAATAGATATTCACAGTGAAAGGCGACTGAAATTCCCAATGAGCCAGAATAGTTATTCCCAGTGAAAGGAGACTGATATTCCCAGTGAAAGGAGACCGTTATTCAAAGTGAGACAGACTAGATATTCCCAGTGAGAGGAGACTGATATTCCCAGTGAGACAGAATAGATATTCCCAGTGAGAGTAGACTGATATTCCCAGTGAGAAGAGACTGATATTTTCAGTGAGAGTAGACTGATAATCCCAATGAGAAAGAATAGATATTCCCAATGAGAGGAGACTGATATTACCAGTGAGACAGAATAGATATTCCCAGTGAAAGGCGACTGATATTCCCCATGAGACAAAATAGGTATTCCCAGTGAAAGGAGACTGATATTCCCAGTGAGAGGAGACTGCTATTCCCAGTGAGACAGTATAGATGTTCCCAGTGAGAGGAGACTGATATTGCCAGTGAGAGGTGACTAATATACCCATTGAGCCAGTATTGATATTCCCAGTGACAGGAGACTGATATTCCTATTGAGACAGAATAGATATTTCCAGTGAGAGGAGACTGATATTCCCAGTGAGACAGGATAGATATTCCCAGTGAAAGGTGACTGATATTCCCAGTGAAAGGAGACTGATATTCCCAGTGAGATAGAATAGATATTCCCACTGTAAGGAGACTGATATTCCCAGTGAAAGGACAATGATATTCCCAGTGAAAGGAGACTGATATTCCCAGTTAGAGGAGACTGATATTCCCACTGAGACATAATAGATATTCCCAGTGAGAGGAGACTGAAATTCCCAGTTTTACAGAATAGATATTCCCAGTGAGAGGAGACTGATATTCCCAGTGAGATAGAATAGATATTCCCACTGTAAGGAGACTGATATTCCCAGTGAAAGGACACTGATATTCCCAGTGAAAGGAGACTGATCTTCCCAGTTAGAGGAGACTGATATTCCCACTGAGACATAATAGATATTCCCAGTGAGAGGAGACTGAAATTCCCAGTTTTACAGAATAGATATTCCCAGTGAGAGGAGACTGATATTCCCAGTGAGACAGAATAGATATTCCCAGTGAGAGGAGACTGATATTCCCACTGAGACAGAATAGATATTCCCAGTGAGAAGAGACTGATATTCCCAATGAGAGGAGACTAATATTCCCACCGAGACAGAATAGATATTCCTAGTGAGAGGAGTTTGATATTCCCAGTGAGAAGAGACTGATATTCCCAGTGAGAAGAGACTGATATTCCCAATGAAAGGAGACTGATATTGCCAGTGAGACACAACAGATATTCCCAGTGAGAGGGGACTGATATTCCCAGTGAGACAGAATAGATTTTCCCAGTGAGAGGAGACTGATATTCCCAGTGAGACAGAATACATATTCCCAGTGAGAGGAGACTTATATTCCCACTGAGACAGAATAGATATTCCCAGTGCGATGAGACTGATATTCCCACTGATACAGAATAGATATTCCCAATGAGAGGAGACTGATATTCCCACTGAGACAGAATAGATATTCCCCGTGAGTGGAGACTGATATTCGCAGTCAGACAGAATAGATATTCCCAGTGAGAGGAAACTGATATTACCAGTGAGACAGAATAGATAGCCCCAGTGAGAGGAGACTGATATTCCCACTGAGACAGAATAGATATTCCCATTGAGAAGATTCAGATATTCCCAGTGCGAGGAGACTGATATTACCAGTGAGAAGAGACTGATATTCCCAGTCAGAGAAGGCTGATATTCCCAGTGAGTCAAAATCGATATTCCCAGTGAGAGGAGACTGATATTCCCACTGAGACAGAATAGATATTCCCAGTGAGATGAGACTGATATTCCCGCTGAGACGGAATAGATATTCCCCGTGAGAGGAGACTGATATTCCCACTGAGACAGAATTGATATTCCCAGTGAGAGTAGACTGATATTCCCTGTGAGAGGAGACTCATATTCCCAGTGAGACAGAATAGATATTCCCACTGAAAGGATACTGATATTCCCAGTGAGTGGAGACTGATATTCCCAATGAGACAGAATAGATATTCGCAGTGAGAGGAGACTGATACTCCCACTGAGAGGAGACTGATATTCCCAGTGAGACAGAATAGATATTCCCAGTGAGAGGAGACTGATATTCCCAGTGAGAAGAGACTGAAATTCCCAGTGAGAGTAGACCGATATTCCCAATGAGAAATTATAGATGTTCCCAATGAGAGGAGACTGATATTCCCTGTGAGGCAGAATAGATATTCACAGTGAAAGGCGACTGAAATTCCCAATGAGCCAGAATAGTTATTCCCAGTGAAAGGAGACTGATATTCCCAATGAAAGGAGACCGTTATTCAAAGTGAGACAGACTAGATATTCCCAGTGAGAGGAGACTGATATTCCCAGTGAGACAGAATAGATATTCCCAGTGAGAGTAGACTGATATTCCCAGTGAGAAGAGACTGATATTTTCAGTGAGAGTAGACTGATAATCCCAATGAGAAAGAATAGATATTCCCAATGAGAGGAGACTGATATTACCAGTGAGACAGAATAGATATTCCCAGTGAAAGGCGACTGATATTCCCCATGAGACAAAATAGATATTCCCAGTGAAAGGAGACTGATATTCCCAGTGAGAGGAGACTGCTATTCCCAGTGAGACAGTATAGATGTTCCCAGTGAGAGGAGACTGATATTGCCAGTGAGAGGTGACTAATATACCCATTGAGCCAGTATTGATATTCCCAGTGACAGGAGACTGATATTCCTATTGAGACAGAATAGATATTTCCAGTGAGAGGAGACTGATATTCCCAGTGAGACAGGATAGATATTCCCAGTGAAAGGTGACTGATATTCCCAGTGAAAGGAGACTGATATTCCCAGTGAGATAGAATAGATATTCCCACTGTAAGGAGACTGATATTCCCAGTGAAAGGACACTGATATTCCCAGTGAAAGGAGACTGATATTCCCAGTTAGAGGAGACTGATATTCCCACTGAGACATAATAGATATTCCCAGTGAGAGGAGACTGAAATTCCCAGTTTTACAGAATAGATATTCCCAGTGAGAGGAGACTGATATTCCCAGTGAGACAGAATAGATATTCCCAGTGAGAGGAGACTGATATTCCCACTGAGACAGAATAGATATTCCCAGTGAGAAGAGACTGATATTCCCAATGAGAGGAGACTAATATTCCCACCGAGACAGAATAGATATTCCTAGTGAGAGGAGTTTGATATTCCCAGTGAGAAGAGACTGATATTCCCAGTGAGAAGAGACTGATATTCCCAATGAAAGGAGACTGATATTGCCAGTGAGACACAACAGATATTCCCAGTGAGAGGGGACTGATATTCCCAGTGAGACAAAATAGATTTTCCCAGTGAGAGGAGACTGATATTCCCAGTGAGACAGAATACATATTCCCAGTGAGAGGAGACTTATATTCCCACTGAGACAGAACAGATATTCCCAGTGCGATGAGACTGATATTCCCACTGATACAGAATAGATATTCCCAATGAGAGGAGACTGATATTCCCATGAGACAGAATAGATATTCCCCGTGAGTGGAGACTGATATTCGCAGTCAGACAGAATAGATATTCCCAGTGAGAGGAGACTGATATTACCAGTGAGACAGAATAGATAGCCCCAGTGAGAGGAGACTGATGTTCCCACTGAGGCAGAATAGATATTCCCATTGAGAAGATTCTGATATTCCCAGTGCGAGGAGACTGATATTCCCAGTGAGAAGAGACTGATATTCCCAGTCAGAGAAGACTGATATTCCCAGTGAGTCAAAATAGATATTCCCAGTGAGAGGAGACTGATATTCCTACTGAGACAGAATAGATATTCCCAGTGAGATGAGACTGATATTCCCGCTGAGACGGAATAGATATTCCCGTGAGAGGAGACTGGTATTCCCACTGAGACAGAATTGATATTCCCAGTGAGAGGAGACTGATATTCCCTGTGAGAGGAGACTCATATTCCCAGTGAGACAGAATAGATATTCCCACTGAAAGGATACTGATATTCCCAGTGAGTGGAGACTGATATTCCCAATGAGACAGAATAGATATTCGCAGTGAGAGGAGACTGATACTCCCACTGATAGGAGACTGATATTCCCAGTGAGATAGAATAGATATTTCCAGTGAGAGGAGACTGATATTCCCAGTGAGAGGAGACTGAAATTCCCAGTGAGAGTAGACCGATATTCCCAATGAGAAATTATAGATGTTCCCAATGAGAGGAGACTGATATTCCCTGTGAGGCAGAATAGATATTCACAGTGAAAGGCGACTGAAATTCCCAATGAGCCAGAATAGTTATTCCCAGTGAAAGGAGACTGATATTCCCAGTGAAAGGAGACCGTTATTCAAATGAGACAGACTAGATATTCCCAGTGAGAGGAGATTGATATTCCCAGTGAGAGGAGATTGATATTCCCAGTGAGAAGAGACTGATATTCCCAGTCAGAGGAAACTGATATTCCCAGTGAGACAAAATAGATATTCCCACTGAACGGCTACTGATATTCCCTGTTAGAGGAGATAGATATTCCCACTGAGACAGATTAGATATTCCCACTGAAAGGCTACTGATATTCCCAGTGAGCGGAGACTGATATTCCCAATAGACAGAATAGACATTCCCAGTGAGAGGAGACTGATATTCCCTGTGAGACAGAATAGATATTCCCAGTGTAAGGGGGTTGATATTCCGAGTAAGAGGAGAATGATAATCCCAGTGAGACAGAAAAAATATTCCCAGTGAGAGGAGACTGATATTCCCAGGGAGAGGAGACTGATATTCCCACTGAGACAGAATAGTTATTCTCAGTGAGAGGAGACTGATATTCCCAGCGAGAGGAGACTGATATTCCCACTGAGACAGAATAGATATTCCCAGTTAGGGGAGACGGATATTCCCACTGAGACAGAATAGATATTCCCAGTGAGATGAGACTGATATTCCCGCTGAGACGGAATGGATACTCCCCGTGAGAGGAGACTGATATTCCCACTGAGACAGAATTGATATTCCCAGTGAGAGGAGACTGTTATTCCCTGTGAGAGGAGACTCATATTCCCAGTGAGACAGAATAGATATTCCCACTGAAAGGCTACTGATATTCCCAGTGAGAGGAGACTGATATTCCCAGTGAGACAGAATAGATATTCGCATTGAGAGGAGACTGATATTCCCAGTGAGAGGAAACTGCCATTCCCAGCCAGACAGAATAGATATTCCCAGTGAGAGGAGACTGATATTCCAAGTTAGAAGAGACTGATATTCCCAGTGAGAGGAGACTGATATTCCAACGTAGACAGAATAGATATTCCCAGTGAGAGGGGACTGATATTCCCAGTGAGACAGAATACATATTCCCAGTGAGAGGAGACTTATATTCCCACTGAGAAGAATAGATATTCCCAGTGCGATGAGACTGATATTCCCACTGATACAGAATAGATATTCCCAATGAGAGGAGACTGATATTCCCACTGAGACAGAATAGATATTCCCCGTGAGAGGAGACTGATATTCGCAGTCAGACAGAATAGATATTCCCAGTGAGAGGAGACTGATATTACCAGTGAGACAGAATAGATATTCCCATTGAGAGGAGACTGATATTCCCACTGAGACAGAATAGTTATTCCCATTGAGAAGATTCTGATATTCCCAGTGAGAGGAGACTGATATTCCCACTGAGACAGAATATATATTCCCAGTGAGAGGAGACTGATATTCCCAGTGAGAGTAGACTGATATTCCCAATGAGAAAGATTAGATATTCCCAATGAGAGGAGACTGATATTCCCAGTGAGACAGAATAGATATTCCCAGTGAAAGGCGATTGATATTCCCAATGAGACAGAATAGATATTCCCAGTGAAAGGGGACTGATATTCCCAGTGAGAGGAGACTGATATTCCCAGTGAGTGGAGACTGCTATTCCCAGTGAGACAGTATAGATATTCCCAGTGAGAGGAGACTGATATTCCCAGTGAGAGGAGACAGATATTCACAGTGAGCCAATATTGATATTCCCAGTGACAGGAGACTGATATTCCTAGTGAGTCAGAATAGATATTTCCAGTGAGAGGAGACTGATATTCCTCGTGAGACAGAATAGATATTCCCAGTGAGACAGAATAGATATTCCCAGTGACAGGAGACTAATATTCCCACTGAGACAGAATAGATATTCCCATTGAGAAGATTCTGATATTCCCAGTTCGAGGAGACTGATATTCCCAGTGAGAAGAGACTGATATTCGCAGTCAGAGAAGACTGATATTCCCAGTGAGTCAAAATAGATATTCCCAGTGAGAGGAGACTGATATTCCCACTGAGACAGAATAGATATTCCCAATGAGAGGAGACTGATATTCCCACTGAGACAGAATAGATATTCCCCGTGAGTGGAGACTGATATTCGCAGTCAGACAGAATAGATATTCCCAGTGAGAGGAGACTGATATTACCAGTGAGACAGAATAGATAGCCCCAGTGAGAGGAGACTGATGTTCCCACTGAGACAGAATAGATATTCCCATTGAGAAGATTCTGATATTCCCAGTGCGAGGAGACTGATATTCCCAGTGAGAAGAGACTGATATTCCCAGTCAGAGAAGACTGATATTTCCAGTGAGTCAAAATAGATATTCCCAGTGAGAGGAGACTGATATTCCCACTGAGACAGAATAGATATTCCCAGTGAGATGAGACTGATATTCCCGCTGAGACGGAATAGATATTCCCCGTGAGAGGAGACTGATATTCCCACTGAGACAGAATTGATATTCCCAGTGAGAGGAGACTGATATTCCCTGTGAGAGGAGACTCATATTCCCAGTGAGACAGAATAGATATTCCCACTGAAAGGGTACTGATATTCCCAGTGAGTGGAGACTGATATTCCCAATGAGACAGAATAGATATTCGCAGTGAGAGGAGACTGATACTCCCACTGAGAGGAGACTGATATTCCCAGTGAGACAGAATAGATATTTCCAGTGAGAGGAGACTGATATTCCCAGTGAGAGGAGACTGAAATTCCCAGTGAGAGTAGACCGATATTCCCAATGAGAAATTATAGATGTTCCCAATGAGTGGAGACTGATATTCCCTGTGAGGCAGAATAGATATTCACAGTGAAAGGCGACTGAAATTCCCAATGAGCCAGAATAGTTATTCCCAGTGAAAGGAGACTGATATTCCCAGTGAAAGGAGACCGTTATTCAAAGTGAGACAGACTAGATATTCCCAGTGAGAGGAGATTGATATTCCCAGTGAGAGGAGATTGATATTCCCAGTGAGAAGAGACTGATATTCCCAGTCAGAGGAAACTGATATTCCCAGTGAGACAAAATAGATATTCCCACTGAACGGCTACTGATATTCCCTGTTAGAGGAGACAGATATTCCCACTGAGACAGATTAGATATTCCCACTGAAATGCTACTGATATTCCCAGTGAGCGGAGACTGATATTCCCAATAGACAGAATAGACATTCCCAGTGAGAGGAGACTGATATTCCCTGTGATTCAGAATAGATATTCCCAGTGTAAGGGGGTTGATATTCCGAGTAAGAGGAGAATGATAATCCCAGTGAGACAGAAAAAATATTCCCAGTGAGAGGAGACTGATATTCCCAGGGAGAGGAGACTGATATTCCCACTGAGACAAAATAGTTATTCTCAGTGAGAGGAGACTGATATTCCCAGCGAGAGGAGACTGATATTCCCACTGAGACAGAATAGATATTCCCAGTTAGGGGAGACGGATATTCCCACTGAGACAGAATAGATATTCCCAGTGAGATGAGACTGATATTCCCACTGAGACGGAATAGATACTCCCCGTGAGAGGAGACTGATATTCCCACTGAGACAGAATTGATATTCCCAGTGAGAGGAGACTGTTATTCCCTGTGAGAGGAGACTCATATTCCCAGTGAGACAGAATAGATATTCCCACTGAAAGGCTACTGATATTCCCAGTGAGAGGAGACTGATATTCCCAGTGAGACAGAATAGATATTCGCATTGAGAGGAGACTGATATTCCCAGTGAGAGGAAACTGCCATTCCCAGTGAGACAGAATAGATATTCCCAGTGAGAGGAGAGTGATATTCCAAGTTAGAAGAGACTGATATTCCCAGTGAGAGGAGACTGATATTCCAACATAGACAGAATAGATATTCCCAGTGAGAGGGGACTGATATTCCCAGTGAGACAGAATACATATTCCCAGTGAGAGGAGACTTATATTCCCACTGAGACAGAATAGATATTCCCAGTGCGATGAGACTGATATTCCCACTGATACAGAATAGATATTCCCATTGAGAGGAGACTGATATTCCCACTGAGACAGAATAGATATTCCCCGTGAGAGGAGACTGATATTCGCAGTCAGACAGAATAGATATTCCCAGTGAGAGGAGACTGATATTACCAGTGAGACAGAATAGATATTCCCATTGTGAGGAGACTGATATTCCCACTGAGACAGAATAGATATTCCCATTGAGAAGATTCTGATATTCCCAATGAGAGGAGACTGATATTCCCACTGAGACAGAATATATATTCCCAGTGAGACAGAATAGATATTCCCAGTGAAAGGCGATTGATATTCCCAATGAGACAGAATAGATATTCCCAGGGAAAGGAGACTGATATTCCCAGTGAGAGGAGACTGATATTCCCAGTGAGTGGAGACTGCTATTCCCAGTGAGACAGTATAGATATTCCCAGTGAGAGGAGACTGATATTCCCAGTGAGAGGAAACTGATATTCACAGTGAGCCAATATTGATATTCCCAGTGACAGGAGACTGATATTCCTAGTGAGTCAGAATAGATATTTCCAGTGAGAGGAGACTGATATTCCTCGTGAGACAGAATAGATATTCCCAGTGAGACAGAATAGATATTCCCAGTGACAGGAGACTGATATTCCCACTGAGACAGAATAGATATTCCCATTGAGAAGATTCTGATATTCCCAGTTTGAGGAGATTGATATTCCCAGTGAGAAGAGACTGATATTCCCAGTCAGAGAAGACTGATATTCCCAGTGAGTCAAAATAGATATTCCCAGTGAGAGGAGACTGATATTCCCACTGAGACAGAATAGATATTCCCAGTGAGATGAGAATGATATTCCTGCTGAGACGGAATAGATATTCCCCGTGAGAGGAGAATGATATTCCCACTGAGACAGAATTGATATTCCCAGTGAAAGGAGACTCATATTCCCTGTGAGAGGAGAGTCATATTCCCAGTGAGACAGAATAGATATTCCCACTGAAAGGCTACTGATATTCCCAGTGAATGGAGACTGATATTCCCAATGAGACAGAATAGATATTCGCAGTGAGAGGAGACTGATACTCCCACTGAGAGGAGACTGATATTCCCAGTGAGACAGAATAGATATTCCCAGTGAGAGGAGACTGATATTCCCAGTGAGAAGAGAGTGAAATTCCCAGTGAGAGTAGACCGATATTCCCAATGAGAAATTATAGATGTTCCCAATGAGAGGAGACTGATATTCCCTGTGAGGCAGAATAGATATTCACAGTGAAAGGCGACTGAAATTCCCAATGAGCCAGAATAGTTATTCCCAGTGAAAGGAGACTGATATTCCCAGTGAAAGGAGACCGTTATTCAAAGTGAGACAGACTAGATATTCCCAGTGAGAGGAGATTGATATTCCCAGTGAGAGGAGACTGATATTCCCAGTGAGACAGAATAGATATTCCCAGTGAGAGTAGACTGATATTCCCAGTGAGAAGAGACTGATATTTTCAGTGAGTGTAGACTGATAATCCCAATGAGAAAGAATAGATATTCCCAATGAGAGGAGACTGATATTACCAGTGAGACAGAATAGATATTCCCAGTGAAAGGCGACTGATATTCCCCATGAGACAAAATAGATATTCCCAGTGAAAGGAGACTGATATTCCCAGTGAGAGGAGACTGCTATTCCCAGTGAGACAGTATAGATGTTCCCAGTGAGAGGAGACTGATATTGCCAGTGAGAGGTGTCTAATATACCCTTTGAGCCAGTATTGATATTCCCAGTGACAGGAGACTGATATTCCTATTGAGACAGAATAGATATTTCCAGTGAGAGGAGACTGATATTCCCAGTGAGACAGAATAGATATTCGCATTGAGAGGAGACTGATATTCCCAGTGAGAGGTAACTGCCATTCCCAGCGAGACAGAATAGATATTCCCAGTGAGAGGAGAGTGATATTCCAAGTTAGAAGAGACTGATATTCCCAGTGAGAGGAGACTGATATTCCAACGTAGACAGAATAGATATTCCCAGTGAGAGGGGACTGATATTCCCAGTGAGACAGAATACATATTCCCAGTGAGAGGAGACTTATATTCCCACTGAGACAGAATAGATATTCCCAGTGCGATGAGACTGATATTCCCACTGATACAGAATAGATATTCCCATTGAGAGGAGACTGATATTCCCACTGAGACAGAATAGATATTCCCCGTGAGAGGAGACTGATATTCGCAGTCAGACAGAATAGATATTCCCAGTGAGAGGAGAATGATATTACCAGTGAGACAGAATAGATATTCCCATTGAGAGGAGACTGATATTCCCACTGAGACAGAATAGATATTCCCATTGAGAAGATTCTGATATTCCCAATGAGAGGAGACTGATATTCCCACTGAGACAGAATATATATTCCCAGTGAGAGGAGACTGATATTCCCAGTGAGAGTAGACTGATATTCCCAATGAGAAAGAATAGATATTCCCAATGAGAGGAGACTGATATTCCCAGTGAGACAGAATAGATATTCCCAGTGAAAGGCGATTGATATTCCCAATGAGACAGAATAGATATTCCCAGGGAAAGGAGACTGATATTCCCAGTGAGAGGAGACTGATATTCCCAGTGAGTGGAGACTGCTATTCCCAGTGAGACAGTATAGATATTCCCAGTGAGAGGAGACTGATATTCCCAGTGAGAGGAAACTGATATTCACAGTGAGCCAATATTGATATTCCCAGTGACAGGAGACTGATATTCCTAGTGAGTCAGAATAGATATTTCCAGTGAGAGGAGACTGATATTCCTCGTGAGACAGAATAGATATTCCCAGTGAGACAGAATAGATATTCCCAGTGACAGGAGACTGATATTCCCACTGAGACAGAATAGATATTCCCATTGAGAAGATTCTGATATTCCCAGTTTGAGGAGATTGATATTCCCAGTGAGAAGAGACTGATATTCCCAGTCAGAGAAGACTGATATTCCCAGTGAGTCAAAATAGATATTCCCAGTGAGAGGAGACTGATATTCCCACTGAGACAGAATAGATATTCCCAGTGAGATGAGAATGATATTCCCGCTGAGACGGAATAGATATTCCCCGTGAGAGGAGAATGATATTCCCACTGAGACAGAATTGATATTCCCAGTGAGAGGAGACTCATATTCCCTGTGAGAGGAGAGTCATATTCCCAGTGAGACAGAATAGATATTCCCACTGAAAGGCTACTGATATTCCCAGTGAATGGAGACTGATATTCCCAATGAGACAGAATAGATATTCGCAGTGAGAGGAGACTGATACTCCCACTGAGAGGAGACTGATATTCCCAGTGAGACAGAATAGATATTCCCAGTGAGAGGAGACTGATATTCCCAGTGAGAAGAGAGTGAAATTCCCAGTGAGAGTAGACCGATATTCCCAATGAGAAATTATCGATGTTCCCAATGAGAGGAGACTGATATTCCCTGTGAGGCAGAATAGATATTCACAGTGAAAGGCGACTGAAATTCCCAATGAGCCAGAATAGTTATTCCCAGTGAAAGGAGACTGATATTCCCAGTGAAAGGAGACCGTTATTCAAAGTGAGACAGACTAGATATTCCCAGTGAGAGGAGATTGATATTCCCAGTGAGAGGAGACTGATATTCCCAGTGAGACAGAATAGATATTCCCAGTGAGAGTAGACTGATATTCCCAGTGAGAAGAGACTGATATTTTCAGTGAGAGTAGACTGATAATCCCAATGAGAAAGAATAGATATTCCCAATGAGAGGAGACTGATATTACCAGTGAGACAGAATAGATATTCCCAGTGAAAGGCGACTGATATTCCCCATGAGACAAAATAGATATTCCCAGTGAAAGGAGACTGATATTCCCAGTGAGAGGAGACTGCTATTCCCAGTGAGACAGTATAGATGTTCCCAGTGAGAGGAGACTGATATTGCCAGTGAGAGGTGACTAATATACCCATTGAGCCAGTATTGATATTCCCAGTGACAGGAGACTGATATTCCTATTGAGACAGAATAGATATTTCCAGTGAGAGGAGACTGATATTCCCAGTGAGACAGGATAGATATTCCCAGTGAAAGGAGACTGATATTCCCAGTGAAAGGAGACTGATATTCCCAGTGAGATAGAATAGATATTCCCACTGTAAGGAGACTGATATTCCCAGTGAAAGGAGACTGATATTCCCAGTGAAAGGACACTGATATTCCCAGTGAAAGGAGACTGATATTCCCAGTTAGAGGAGACTGATATTCCCACTGAGACATAATAGATATTCCCAGTGAGAGGAGACTGATATTCCCAGTTTTACAGAATAGATATTCCCAGTGAGAGGAGACTGATATTCCCAGTGAGACAGAATAGATATTCCCAGTGAGAGGAGACTGATATTCCCACTGAGACCGAATAGATATTCCCAGTGAGAAGAGACTGATATTCCCAATGAGAGGAGACTAATATTCCCACCGAGACAGAATAGATATTCCTAGTGAGAGGAGATTGATATTCCCAGTGAGAAGAGACTGATATTCCCAGTGAGCAGAGACTGATATTCCCAATGAAAGGAGACTGATATTGCCAGTGAGACACAATAGATATTCCCAGTGAGAGGGGACTGATATTCCCAGTGAGACAGAATAGATTTTCCCAGTGAGAGGAGACTGATATTCCCAGTGAGACAGAATACATATTCCCAGTGAGAGGAGACTTATATTCCCACTGAGACAGAATAGATATTCCCAGTGCGATGAGACTGATATTCCCACTGATACAGAATAGATATTCCCAATGAGAGGAGACTGATATTCCCACTGAGACAGAATAGATATTCCCCGTGAGTGGAGACTGATATTCGCAGTCAGACAGAATAGATATTCCCAGTGAGAGGAGACTGATATTACCAGTGAGACAGAATAGATAGCCCCAGTGAGAGGAGACTGATATTCCCACTGAGACAGAATAGATATTCCCATTGAAAAGATTCTGATATTCCCAGTGAGAGGAGACTGATATTCCCACTGAGACAGAATATATATTCCCAGTGAGAGGAGACTGATATTCCCAGTGAGAGTAGACTGATATTCCCAATGAGAAAAAATAGATATTCCCAATGAGAGGAGACTGATATTCCCAGTGAGTGGAGACTGCTATTCCCAGTGAGACAGTATAGATATTCCCAGTGAGAGGAGACTGATATTCCCAGTGAGAGGAGACTGATATTCACAGTAAGCCAATATTGATATTCCCAGTGACAGGAGACTGATATTCCCAGTGAGACAGAATAGATATTCCCAGTGAAAGGCGATTGATATTCCCAATGAGACAGAATAGATATTCCCAGGGAAAGGAGACTGATATTCCCAGTGAGAGGAGACTGATATTCCCAGTGAGTGGAGACTGCTATTCCCAGTGAGACAGTATAGATATTCCCAGTGAGAGGAGACTGATATTCCCAGTGAGAGGAAACTGATATTCACAGTGAGCCAATATTGATATTCCCAGTGACAGGAGACTGATATTCCTAGTGAGTCAGAATAGATATTTCCAGTGAGAGGAGACTGATATTCCTCGTGAGACAGAATAGATATTCCCAGTGAGACAGAATAGATATTCCCAGTGACAGGAGACTGATATTCCCACTGAGACAGAATAGATATTCCCATTGAGAAGATTCTGATATTCCCAGTTTGAGGAGACTGATATTCCCAGTGAGAAGAGACTGATATTCCCAGTCAGAGAAGACTGATATTCCCAGTGAGTCAAAATAGATATTCCCAGTGAGAGGAGACTGATATTCCCACTGAGACAGAATAGATATTACCAGTGAGATGAGAATGATATTCCCGCTGAGACGGAATAGATATTCCCCGTGAGAGGAGAATGATATTCCCACTGAGACAGAATTGATATTCCCAGTGAGAGGAGACTCATATTCCCTTTGAGAGGAGAGTCATATTCCCAGTGAGACAGAATAGATATTCCCACTGAAAGGCTACTGATATTCCCAGTGAATGGAGACTGATATTCCCAATGAGACAGAATAGATATTCGCAGTGAGAGGAGACTGATACTCCCACTGAGAGGAGACTGATATTCCCAGTGAGACAGAATAGATATTCCCAGTGAGAGGAGACTGATATTCCCAGTGAGAAGAGAGTGAAATTCCCAGTGAGAGTAGACCGATATTCCCAATGAGAAATTATAGATGTTCCCAATGAGAGGAGACTGATATTCCCTGTGAGGCAGAATAGATATTCACAGTGAAAGGCGACTGAAATTCCCAATGAGCCAGAATAGTTATTCCCAGTGAAAGGAGACTGATATTCCCAGTGAAAGGAGACCGTTATTCAAAGTGAGACAGACTAGATATTCCCAGTGAGAGGAGATTGATATTCCCAGTGAGAGGAGACTGATATTCCCAGTGAGACAGAATAGATATTCCCAGTGAGAGTAGACTGATATTCCCAGTGAGAAGAGACTGATATTTTCAGTGAGAGTAGACTGATAATCCCAATGAGAAAGAATAGATATTCCCAATGAGAGGAGAATGATATTACCAGTGAGACAGAATAGATATTCCCAGTGAAAGGCGACTGATATTCCCCATGAGACAAAATAGATATTCCCAGTGAAAGGAGACTGATATTCCCAGTGAGAGGAGACTGCTATTCCCAGTGAGACAGTATAGATGTTCCCAGTGAGAGGAGACTGATATTGCCAGTGAGAGGTGACTAATATACCCATTGAGCCAGTATTGATATTCCCAGTGACAGGAGACTGATATTCCTATTGAGACAGAATAGATATTTCCAGTGAGAGGAGACTGATATTCCCAGTGAGACAGGATAGATATTCCCAGTGAAAGGAGACTGATATTCCCAGTGAAAGGAGACTGATATTCCCAGTGAGATAGAATAGATATTCCCACTGTGAGGAGACTGATATTCCCAGTGAAAGGACACTGATATTCCCAGTGAAAGGAGACTGATATTCCCAGTTAGAGGAGACTGATATTCCCACTGAGACATAATAGATATTCCCAGTGAGAGGAGACTGATATTCCCAGTTTTACAGAATAGATATTCCCAGTGAGAGGAGACTGATATTCCCAGTGAGACAGAATAGATATTCCCAGTGAGAGGAGACTGATATTCCCACTGAGACCGAATAGATATTCCCAGTGAGAAGAGACTGATATTCCCAATGAGAGGAGACTAATATTCCCACCGAGACAGAATAGATATTCCTAGTGAGAGGAGATTGATATTCCCAGTGAGAAGAGACTGATATTCCCAGTGAGCAGAGACTGATATTCCCACTGAAAGGAGACTGATATTGCCAGTGAGACACAATAGATATTCCCAGTGAGAGGGGACTGATATTCCCAGTGAGACAGAATAGATTTTCCCAGTGAGAGGAGACTGATATTCCCAGTGAGACAGAATACATATTCCCAGTGAGAGGAGACTTATATTCCCACTGAGACAGAATAGATATTCCCAGTGCGATGAGACTGATATTCCCACTGATACAGAATAGATATTCCCAATGAGAGGAGACTGATATTCCCACTGAGACAGAATAGATATTCCCCGTGAGTGGAGACTGATATTCGCAGTCAGACAGAATAGATATTCCCAGTGAGAGGAGACTGATATTACCAGTGAGACAGAATAGATAGCCCCAGTGAGAGGAGACTGATATTCCCACTGAGACAGAATAGATATTCCCATTGAGAAGATTCTGATATTCCCAGTGAGAGGAGACTGATATTCCCACTGAGACAGAATATATATTCCCAGTGAGAGGAGACTGATATTCCCAGTGAGAGTAGACTGATATTCCCAATGAGAAAGAATAGATATTCCCAATGAGAGGAGACTGATATTCCCAGTGAGACAGAATAGATATTCCCAGTGAAAGGCGATTGATATTCCCAATGAGACAGAATAGATATTCCCAGTGAAAGGAGACTGATATTCCCAGTGAGAGGTGACTGATATTCCCAGTGAGTGGAGACTGCTATTCCCAGTGAGACAGTATAGATATTCCCAGTGAGAGGAGACTGATATTCCCAGTGAGAGGAGACTGATATTCACAGTGAGTCAATATTGATATTCCCAGTGACAGGAGACTGATATTCCTAGTGAGTCAGAATAGATATTTCCAGTGAGAGGAGACTGATATTCCTCGTGAGACAGAATAGATATTCCCAGTGAGACAGAATAGATATTCCCAGTGACAGGAGACTGATATTCCCACTGAGACAGAATAGATATTCCCATTGAGAAGATTCTGATATTCCCAGTTCGAGGAGACTGATATTCCCAGTGAGAAGAGACTGATATTCCCATTCAGAGAAGACTGATATTCCCAGTGAGTCAAAATAGATATTCCCAGTGAGAGGAGACTGATATTCACACTGAGACAGAATAGATATTCCCAGTGAGATGAGACTGATATTCCCGCTGAGACGGAATAGATATTCCCCGTGAGAGGAGAATGATATTCCCACTGAGACAGAATTGATATTCCCAGTGAGAGGAGACTGATATTCCCTGTGAGAGGAGACTCATATTCCCAGTGAGACAGAATAGATATTCCCACTGAAAGGCTACTGATATTCCCAGTGAATGGAGACTGATATTCCCAATGAGACAGAATAGATATTCGCAGTGAGAGGAGACTGATACTCCCTCTGAGAGGAGACTGATATTCCCAGTGAGACAGAATAGATATTCCCAGTGAGAGGAGACTGACATTCCCAGTGAGAAGAGACTGAAATTCCCAGTGAGAGTAGACCGATATTCCCAATGAGAAATTATAGATGTTCCCAATGAGTGGAGACTGATATTCCCTGTGAGGCAGAATAGATATTCACAGTGAAAGGCGACTGAAATTCCCAATGAGCCAGAATAGTTATTCCCAGTGAAAGGAGACTGATATTCCCAGTGAAAGGAGACCGTTATTCAAAGTGAGACAGACTAGATATTCCCAGTGAGATGAGATTGATATTCCCAGTGAGAGGAGACTGATATTCCCAGTGAGACAGAATAGATATTCCCAGTGAGAGTAGACTGATATTCCCAGTGAGAAGAGACTGATATTTTCAGTGAGAGTAGACTGATAATTCCAATGAGAAAGAATAGATATTCCCAATGAGAGGAGACTGATATTACCAGTGAGACAGAATAGATATTCCCAGTGAAAGGCGACTGATATTCCCCATGAGACAAAATAGATATTCCCAGTGAAAGGAGACTGATATTCCCAGTGAGAGGAGACTGCTATTCCCAGTGAGACAGTATAGATGTTCCCAGTGAGAGGAGACTGATATTGCCAGTGAGAGGTGACTAATATACCCATTGAGCCAGTATTAATATTCCCAGTGACAGGAGACTGATATTCCTATTGAGACAGAATAGATATTTCCAGTGAGAGGAGACTGATATTCCCAGTGAGACAGGATAGATATTCCCAGTGAAAGGAGACTGATATTCCCAGTGAAAGGAGACTGATATTCCCAGTGAGATAGAATAGATATTCCCACTGTAAGGAGACTGATATTCCCAGTGAAAGGACACTGATATTCCCAGTGAAAGGAGACTGATATTCCCAGTTAGAGGAGACTGATATTCCCACTGAGACATAATAGATATTCCCAGTGAGAGGAGACTGATATTCCCAGTTTTACAGAATAGATATTCCCAGTGAGAGGAGACTGATATTCCCAGTGAGACAGAATAGATATTCCCAGTGAGAGGAGACTGATATTCCCACTGAGACAGAATAGATATTCCCAGTGAGAAGAGACTGATATTCCCAATGAGAGGAGACTAATATTCCCACCGAGACAGAATAGATATTCCTAGTGAGAGGAGATTGATATTCCCAGTGAGAAGAGACTGATATTCCCAGTGAGAAGAGACTGATATTCCCAATGAAAGGAGACTGATATTGCCAGTGAGACACAATAGATATTCCCAGTGAGAGGGGACTGATATTCCCAGTGAGACAGAATAGATTTTCCCAGTGAGAGGAGACTGATATTCCCAGTGAGACAGAATACATATTCCCAGTGAGAGGAGACTTATATTCCCACTGAGACAGAATAGATATTCCCAGTGCGATGAGACTGATATTCCCACTGATACAGAATAGATATTCCCAATGAGAGGAGACTGATATTCCCACTGAGACAGAATAGATATTCCCCGTGAGTGGAGACTGATATTCGCAGTCAGACAGAATAGATATTCCCAGTGAGAGGAGACTGATATTACCAGTGAGACAGAATAGATAGCCCCAGTGAGAGGAGACTGATATTCCCACTGAGACAGAATAGATATTCCCATTGAGAAGATTCTGATATTCCCAGTGAGAGGAGACTGATATTCCCACTGAGACAGAATATATATTCCCAGTGAGAGGAGACTGATATTCCCAGTGAGAGTAGACTGATATTCCCAATGAGAAAGAATAGATATTCCCAATGAGAGGAGACTGATATTCCCAGTGAGACAGAATAGATATTCCCAGTGAAAGGCGATTGATATTCCCAATGAGACAGAATAGATATTCCCAGTGTAAGGAGACTGATATTCCCAGTGAGAGGAGACTGATATTCCCAGTGAGTGGAGACTGCTATTCCCAGTGAGACAGTATAGATATTCCCAGTGAGAGGAGACTGATATTCCCAGTGAGAGGAGACTGATATTCACAGTGAGCCAATATTGATATTCCCAGTGACAGGAGACTGATATTCCTAGTGAGTCAGAACAGATATTTCCAGTGAGAGGAGACTGATATTCCTCGTGAGACAGAATAGATATTCCCAGTGAGACAAAATAGATATTCCCAGTGACAGGAGACTGATATTCCCACTGAGACAGAATAGATATTCCCATTGAGAAGATTCTGATATTCCCAGTGCGAGGAGACTGATATTCCCAGTGAGAAGAGACTGATATTCCCAGTCAGAGAAGACTGATATTCCCAGTGAGTCAAAATAGATATTCCCAGTGAGAGGAGACTGATATTCCCACTGAGACAGAATAGATATTCCAGGTGAGATGAGACTGATATTCCCGCTGAGACGGAATAGATATTCCCCGTGAGAGGAGACTGATATTCCCACTGAGACAGAATTGATATTCCCAGTGAGAGGAGTCTGATATTCCCTGTGAGATGAGACTCATATTCCCAGTGAGACAGAATAGATATTCCCACTGAAAGGCTACTGATATTCCCAGTGAGTGGAGACTGATATTCCCAATGAGACAGAATAGATATTCGCAGTGAGAGGAGACTGATACTCCCACTGAGAGGAGACTGATATTCCCAGTGAGAGGAGACTGATATTCCCAGTGAGAAGAGACTGAAATTCCCAGTGAGAGTAGACCGATATTCCCAATGAGAAATTATAGATGTTCCCAATGAGAGGAGACTGATATTCCCTGTGAGGCAGAATAGATATTCACAGTGAAAGGCGACTGAAATTCCCAATGAGCCAGAATAGTTATTCCCAGTGAAAGGAGACTGATATTCCCAGTGAAAGGAGACCGTTATTCAAAGTGAGACAGACTAGATATTCCCAGTGAGAGGAGATTGCTATTCCCAGTGAGAGGAGACTGATATTCCCAGTGAGACAGAATAGATATTCCCAGTGAGAGTAGACTGATATTCCCAGTGAGAAGAGACTGATATTTTCAGTGAGAGTACACTGATATTCCCAATGAGAAAGAATAGATATTCCCCATGAGAAGAGACTGATATTCCCTGTGAGGCAGAATCGATATTCCCAGTGAAAGGCGACTGATATTCCCCATGAGACAAAATAGATATTCCCAGTGAAAGGAGACTGATATTCCCAGTGAGAGGAGACTGCTATTCCCAGTGAGACAGTATAGATGTTCCCAGTGAGAGGAGACTGATATTGCCAGTGAGAGGTGACTAATATACCCATTGAGCCAGTATTGATATTCCCAGTGACAGGAGACTGATATTCCTATTTAGACAGAATAGATATTTCCATTGAGAGGAGACTGATATTCCCTGTGAGATAGGATAGATATTCCCAGTGAAAGGTGACTGATATTCCCAGTGAAAGGAGACTGATATTCCCAGTGAGATAGAATAGATATTCCCACTGTAAGGAGACTGATATTCCCAGTGAATGGACACTGATATTCCCAGTGAAAGGAGACTGATATTCCCAGTTAGAGGAGACTGATATTCCCACTGAGACATAATAGATATTCCCAGTGAGAGGAGACTGATATTCCCAGTTTTACAGAATAGATATTCCCAGTGAGAGGAGACTGATATTCCCAGTGAGACAGAATAGATATTCCCAGTGAGAGGAGACTGATATTCCCACTGAGACAGAATAGATATTCCCAGTGAGAAGAGACTGATATTCCCAATGAGAGGAGACTAATATTCCCACCGAGACAGAATAGATATTCCTAGTGAGAGGAGATTGATATTCCCAGTGAGAAGAGACTGATATTCCCAGTGAGCAGAGACTGATATTCCCAATGAAAGGAGACTGATATTGCCAGTGAGACACAATAGATATTCCCAGTGAGAGGGGACTGATATTCCCAGTGAGACAGAATAGATTTTCCCAGTGAGAGGAGACTGATATTCCCAGTGAGACAGAATACATATTCCCAGTGAGAGGAGACTTATATTCCCACTGAGACAGAATAGATATTCCCAGTGCGATGAGACTGATATTCCCACTGATACAGAATAGATATTCCCAATGAGAGGAGACTGATATTCCCACTGAGACAGAATAGATATTCCCCGTGAGTGGAGACTGATATTCGCAGTCAGACAGAATAGATATTCCCAGTGAGAGGAGACTGATATTACCAGTGAGACAGAATAGATAGCCCCAGTGAGAGGAGACTGATATTCCCACTGAGACAGAATAGATATTCCGATTGAGAAGATTCTGATATTCCCAGTGAGAGGAGACTGATATTCCCACTGAGACAGAATATATATTCCCAGTGAGAGGAGACTGATATTCCTAGTGAGAGTAGACTGATATTCCCAATGAGAAAGAATAGATATTCCCAATGAGAGGAGACTGATATTCCCAGTGAGGAGGAATAGATATTCCCAGTGAAAGGCGATTGATATTCCCAATGAGACAGAATAGATATTCCCAGTGAAAGGAGACTGATATTCCCAGTGAGAGGTGACTGATATTCCCAGTGAGTGGAGACTGCTATTCCCAGTGAGACAGTATAGATATTCCCAGTGAGAGGAGACTGATATTCCCAGTGAGAGGAAACTGATATTCACAGTGAGCCAATATTGATATTCCCAGTGACAGGAGACTGATATTCCTAGTGAGTCAGAATAGATATTTCCAGTGAGAGGAGACTGATATTCCTCGTGAGACAGAATAGATATTCCCAGTGAGACAGAATAGATATTCCCAGTGACAGGAGACTGATATTCCCACTGAGACAGAATAGATATTCCCATTGAGAAGATTCTGATATTCCCAGTTCGAGGAGACTGATATTCCCAGTGAGAAGAGACTGATATTCCCATTCAGAGAAGACTGATATTCCCAGTGAGTCAAAATAGATATTCCCAGTGAGAGGAGACTGATATTCACACTGAGACAGAATAGATATTCCCAGTGAGATGAGACTGATATTCCCGCTGAGACGGAATAGATATTCCCCGTGAGAGGAGAATGATATTCCCACTGAGACAGAATTGATATTCCCAGTGAGAGGAGACTGATATTCCCTGTGAGAGGAGACTCATATTCCCAGTGAGACAGAATAAATATTCCCACTGAAAGGCTACTGATATTCCCAGTGAATGGAGACTGATATTCCCAATGAGACAGAATAGATATTCGCAGTGAGAGGAGACTGATACTCCCTCTGAGAGGAGACTGATATTCCCAGTGAGACAGAATAGATATTCCCAGTGAGAGGAGACTGACATTCCCAGTGAGAAGAGACTGAAATTCCCAGTGAGAGTAGACCGATATTCCCAATGAGAAATTATAGATGTTCCCAATGAGTGGAGACTGATATTCCCTGTGAGGCAGACTAGATATTCACAGTGAAAGGCGACTGAAATTCCCAATGTACCAGAATAGTTATTCCCAGTGAAAGGAGACTGATATTCCCAGTGAAAGGAGACCGTTATTCAAAGTGAGACAGACTAGATATTCCCAGTGAGATGAGATTGATATTCCCAGTGGGAGGAGACTGATATTCCCAGTGAGACAGAATAGATATTCCCAGTGAGAGTAGACTGATATTCCCAGTGAGAAGAGACTGATATTTTCAGTGAGAGTAGACTGATAATTCCAATGAGAAAGAATAGATATTCCCAATGAGAGGAGACTGATATTACCAGTGAGACAGAATAGATATTCCCAATGAAAGGCGACTGATATTCCCCATGAGACAAAATAGATATTCCCAGTGAAAGGAGACTGATATTCCCAGTGAGAGGAGACTGCTATTCCCAGTGAGACAGTATAGATGTTCCCAGTGAGAGGAGACTGATATTGCCAGTGAGAGGTGACTAATATACCCATTGAGCCAGTATTGATATTCCCAGTGACAGGAGACTGATATTCCTATTGAGACAGAATAGATATTTCCAGTGAGAGGAGACTGATATTCCCAGTGAGACAGGATAGATATTCCCAGTGAAAGGAGACTGATATTCCCAGTGAGATAGAATAGATATTCCCACTGTAAGGAGACTGATATTCCCAGTGAAAGGACACTGATATTCCCAGTGAAAGGATACTGATATTCCCAGTGAAAGGAGACTGATATGCCCAGTTAGAGGAGACTGATATTCCCACTGAGACATAATAGTTATTCCCAGTGAGAGGAGACTGATATTCCCAGTTTTACAGAATAGATATTCCCAGTGAGAGGAGACTGATATTCCCAGTGAGACAGAATAGATATTCCCAGTGAGAGGAGACTGATATTCCCACTGAGACAGAATAGATATTCCCAGTGAGAAGAGACTGATATTCCCAATGAGAGGAGACTAATATTCCCACCGAGACAGAATAGATATTCCTAGTGAGAGGAGATTGATATTCCCAGTGAGAAGAGACTGATATTCCCAGTGAGAAGAGACTGATATTCCCAATGAAAGGAGACTGATATTGCCAGTGAGACACAATAGATATTCCCAGTGAGAGGGGACTGATATTCCCAGTGAGACAGAATAGATTTTCCCAGTGAGAGGAGACTGATATTCCCAGTGAGACAGAATACATATTCCCAGTGAGAGGAGACTTATATTCCCACTGAGACAGAATAGATATTCCCAGTGCGATGAGACTGATATTCCCACTGATACAGAATAGATATTCCCAATGAGAGGAGACTGATATTCCCACTGAGACAGAATAGATATTCCCCGTGAGTGGAGACTGATATTCGCAGTCAGACAGAATAGATATTCCCAGTGAGAGGAGACTGATATTACCAGTGAGACAGAATAGATAGCCCCAGTGAGAGGAGACTGATATTCCCACTGAGACAGAATAGATATTCCCATTGAGAAGATTCTGATATTCCCAGTGAGAGGAGACTGATATTCCCACTGAGACAGAATATATATTCCCAGTGAGAGGAGACTGATATTCCCAGTGAGAGTAGACTGATATTCCCAATGAGAAAGAATAGATATTCCCAATGAGAGGAGACTGATATTCCCAGTGAGACAGAATAGATATTCCCAGTGAAAGGCGATTGATATTCCCAATGAGACAGAATAGATATTCCCAGTGTAAGGAGACTGATATTCCCAGTGAGAGGAGACTGATATTCCCAGTGAGTGGAGACTGCTATTCCCAGTGAGACAGTATAGATATTCCCAGTGAGAGGAGACTGATATTCCCAGTGAGAGGAGACTGATATTCACAGTGAGCCAATATTGATATTCCCAGTGACAGGAGACTGATATTCCTAGTGAGTCAGAACAGATATTTCCAGTGAGAGGAGACTGATATTCCTCGTGAGACAGAATAGATATTCCCAGTGAGACAAAATAGATATTCCCAGTGACAGGAGACTGATATTCCCACTGAGACAGAATAGATATTCCCATTGAGAAGATTCTGATATTCCCAGTGCGAGGAGACTGATATTCCCAGTGAGAAGAGACTGATATTCCCAGTCAGAGAAGACTGATATTCCCAGTGAGTCAAAATAGATATTCCCAGTGAGAGGAGACTGATATTCCCACTGAGACAGAATAGATATTCCAGGTGAGATGAGACTGATATTCCCGCTGAGACGGAATAGATATTCCCCGTGAGAGGAGACTGATATTCCCACTGAGACAGAATTGATATTCCCAGTGAGAGGAGTCTGATATTCCCTGTGAGATGAGACTCATATTCCCAGTGAGACAGAATAGATATTCCCACTGAAAGGCTACTGATATTCCCAGTGAGTGGAGACTGATATTCCCAATGAGACAGAATAGATATTCGCAGTGAGAGGAGACTGATACTCCCACTGAGAGGAGACTGATATTCCCAGTGAGAGGAGACTGATATTCCCAGTGAGAAGAGACTGAAATTCCCAGTGAGAGTAGACCGATATTCCCAATGAGAAATTTTAGATGTTCCCAATGAGAGGAGACTGATATTCCCTGTGAGGCAGAATAGATATTCACAGTGAAAGGCGACTGAAATTCCCAATGAGCCAGAATAGTTATTCCCAGTGAAAGGAGACTGATATTCCCAGTGAAAGGAGACCGTTATTCAAAGTGAGACAGACTAGATATTCCCAGTGAGAGGAGATTGATATTCCCAGTGAGAGGAGACTGATATTCCCAGTGAGACAGAATAGATATTCCCAGTGAGAGTAGACTGATATTCCCAGTGAGAAGAGACTGATATTTTCAGTGAGAGTACACTGATATTCCCAATGAGAAAGAATAGATATTCCCCATGAGAAGAGACTGATATTCCCTGTGAGGCAGAATCGATATTCCCAGTGAAAGGCGACTGATATTCCCCATGAGACAAAATAGATATTCCCAGTGAAAGGAGACTGATATTCCCAGTGAGAGGAGACTGCTATTCCCAGTGAGACAGTATAGATGTTCCCAGTGAGAGGAGACTGATATTGCAGGGAGAGGTGACTAATATACCCAGTAAGCCAGTATTGATATTCCCAGTGACAGGAGACTGATATTCCTATTGAGACAGAATAGATATTTCCAGTGAGAGGAGACTGATATTCCCAGTGAGACAGGATAGATATTCCCAGTGACAGGAGACTGATATTCCCAGTGAAAGGAGACTGATATTCCCAGTGAGATAGAATAGATATTCCCACTGTAAGGAGACTGATATTCCCAGTGAAAGGATACTGATATTCCCAGTGAAAGGAGACTGATATGCCCAGTTAGAGGAGACAGATATTCCCACTGAGACATAATAGATATTCCCAGTGAGAGGAGACTGATATTCCCAGTTTTACAGAATAGATATTCCCAGTGAGAGGAGACTGATATTCCCAGTGAGACAGAATAGATATTCCCGGTGAGAGGAGACTGATATTCCCACTGAGACAGAATAGATATTCCCAGTGAGAAGAGACTGATATTCCCAATGAGAGGAGACTAATATTCCCACCGAGACAGAATAGATATTGCTAGTGAGAGGAGATTGATATTCCCAGTGAGAAGAGACTGATATTCCCAGTCAGAGGAAACTGATATTCCCAGTGAGATAAAATAGATATTCCCACTGAACGGCTACTGATATTCCCTGTTAGAGGAGACAGATATTCCGACTGAGACAGATTAGATATTCCCACTGAAAGGCTACTGATATTCCCAGTGAGCGGAGCCTGATATTCCCAATAGACAGAATAGACATTCCCAGTGAGAGGAGACTGATATTCCCTGTGAGACAGAATAGATATTCCCAGTGTAAGATGGCTGATATTCCCAGTAAGAGGAGAATGATATTCCCAGTGAGACAGAAAAAATATTCCCAGTGAGAGGAGACTGATATTCCCAGGGAGAGAAGACTCATATTCCCACTGGGACAGAATAGATATTCTCAGTGAGAGGAGAATGATATTCCCAGCGAGAGGAGACTGATATTCCCACTGAGACAGAATAGATATTCCCAGTTAGGGGAGACTGATATTCCCACTGAGACAGAATAGATATTCCCAGTGAGATGAGACTGATATTCCCTGTGAGAGGGGACTCATATTCCCAGTGAGACAGAATAGATATTCCCACTGAAAGGCTACTGATATTCCCAGTGAGAGGAGACTGATATTCCCAGTGAGACAGAATAGATATTCGCATTGAGAGGAGACTGATATTCCCAGTGAGAAGAAACTGCAGTTCCCAGCGAGACAGAATAGATATTCCCAGTGAGAGGAGACTGATATTCCCAGTGAGAAGAGACAGATATTCCCAGTGAGAGGAGACTGATATTCCAACGTAGACAGAATAGATATTCCCAGTGAGAGGGTCTGATATTCCCAGTGAGACAGAATAGATATTCCCAGTGAGAGGAGACTGATATTCCCAGTGAGACAGAATACATATTCCCACTGAGAGGAGACTTATATTCCCACTGAGACAGAATAGATATTCCCAGTGCGATGAGATTGATATTCCCACTTTTACAGAATAGATATTCCCAATGAGAGGAGACTGATATTCCCACTGAGACAGAAATGATATTCCCCGTGAGAGGAGACTGATATTCGCAGTCAGACAGAATAGATATACCCAGTGAGAGGAGACTGATATTACCAGTGAGAAAGAATAGATATTCCCAGTGAGAGGAGACTGATATTCCCACTGAGACAGAATAGATATTCCCATTGAGAAGATTCTGATATTCGCAGTGAGAGGAGACTGATATTCCCACTGAGACAGAATATATATTCCCAGTGAGAGGAGACTGATATTCCCAATGAGAAAGAATAGATATTCCCAATGAGAGGAGACTGATATTCCCAGTGAGACAGAATAGATATTCCCAGTGAAAGGGGACTGATAATCCCAGTGAGAGGAGACTGATATTCCCAGTAAGTGGAGACTGCTATTCCCAGTGAGACAGTATAGATATTCCCAGTGAGAGGAGACTGATATTCCCAGTGAGAGGAGACTGATATTCCCACTGAGACAGAATAGATATTCCAGGTGAGATGAGACAGATATTCCCGCTGAGACGGAATAGATATTCCCCGTGTGAGGAGACTGATATTCCCACTGAGACAGAATTGATATTCCCAGTGAGAGGAGTCTGATATTCCCTGTGAGATGAGACTCATATTCCCAGTGAGACAGAATAGATATTCCCACTGAAAGGCTACTGATATTCCCAGTGAGTGGAGACTGATATTCCCAATGAGACAGAATAGATATTCGCAGTGAGAGGAGACTGATACTCCCACTGAGAGGAGACTGATATTCCCAGTGAGAGGAGACTGATATTCCCAGTGAGAAGAGACTGAAATTCCCAGTGAGAGTAGACCGATATTCCCAATGAGAAATTATAGATGTTCCCAATGAGAGGAGACTGATATTCCCTGTGAGGCAGAATAGATATTCACAGTGAAAGGCGACTGAAATTCCCAATGAGCCAGAATAGTTATTCCCAGTGAAAGGAGACTGATATTCCCAGTGAAAGGAGACCATTATTCAAAGTGAGACAGACTAGATATTCCCAGTGAGAGGAGATTGATATTCCCAGTGAGAGGAGACTGATATTCCCAGTGAGACAGAATAGATATTCCCAGTGAGAGTAGACTGATATTCCCAGTGAGAAGAGACTGATATTTTCAGTGAGAGTACACTGATATTCCCAATGAGAAAGGATAGATATTCCCAATGAGAAGAGACTGATATTCCCTGTGAGGCAGAATAGATATTCCCAGTGAAAGGCGACTGATATTCCCCATGAGACAAAATAGATATTCCCAGTGAAAGGAGACTGATATTCCCAGTGAGAGGAGACTGCTATTCCCAGTGAGACAGTATAGATGTTCCCAGTGAGAGGAGACTGATATTGCCAGTGAGAGGTGACTAATATACCCAGTGAGCCAGTATTGATATTCCCAGTGACAGGAGACTGATATTCCTATTGAGACAGAATAGATATTTCCAGTGAGAGGAGACTGATATTCCCAGTGAGACAGGATAGATATTCCCAGTGACAGGAGACTGATATTCCCAGTGAAAGGAGACTGATATTCCCAGTGAGATAGAATAGATATTCCCACTGTAAGGAGACTGATATTCCCAGTGAAAGGATACTGATATTCCCAGTGAAAGGAGACTGATATGCCCAGTTAGAGGAGACTGATATTCCCACTGAGACATAATAGATATTCCCAATGAGAGGAGACTGATATTCCCAGTGAGACAGAATAGATATTCCCAGTGAAAGGGAGCTGATATTCCCAGTTAGAAGTGAATGATATTCCCAGTGAGACAGAAAAAATATTCCCAGTGAGAGGAGACTGATATTCCCAGTAAGTGGAGACTGCTGTTCCCAGTGAGACTGTATAGATATTCCCAGTGAGAGGAGACTGATATTCCCAGTGAGAGGAGACTGATATTCACAGTGAGCCAATATTGATATTCCCAGTGACAGGAGACTGATATTCCTAGTGAGTCAGAATAGATATTTGCAGTGAGAGGAGACTGATATTCCTCGTGAGACAGAATAGATATTCCCAGTGAGACAGAATAGATATTCCCAGTGACAGGAGACTGATATTCCCACTGAGACAGAATGGATATTCCCATTGAGAAGATTCTGATATTCCCAGTGCGAGGGGACTGATATTCCCACTGAGATGGAATAGATATTCCCAGTGAGAGGAGACTGATATTCCCAGTGAGAAGAGACTGATATTCCCAGTCAGAGAAGACTGATATTAGCAGTGAGTCTAAATAGATATTCCCAGTGAGAGGAGACTGATATTCCCAATGAGACAAAATAGACATTCCTAGTGAGAGGAGAGTGATATTCCCAATGAGAGAAGACTGATATTCCCAGTGAGACAGAATAGATATTCCCAGTGAGAAGAGACGGATATTCCCAGTGAGAGGAGACTAATATTCCCACCGAGACAGAATAGATATTCCCACTGAGAGGAGACTGATATTCCCAGTCAGAAGAGACTGATACTCCCAGTGAGAGGAAACTGATATTCCCAGTGTGACAAAATAGATATTCCCACTGAAAGGCTACTGATATTCCCAGTTAGAGGAGACTGATATTCCCACTGAGACAGATTAGATATTCCCACTGAAAGGCTACTGATATTCCCAGTGAGAGGAGACTGATATTCCCAATAGACAGAATAGACATTCCCACGGAGAGGAGACTGATATTCCCTGTGAGACAGAATAGATATTCCCAGTGTAAGGAGGATGATATTCCCAGTGAGACAGAAAAAATATTCCCAGTGAGAGGAGACTGATATTCCCAGGGAGAGGAGACTGATATTCCCACTGAGACAGAATAGATATTCCCAGTGAGAGGAGACTGATATTCCCAGCGAGAGGAGACTGATATTCCCACTGAGACAGAATAGATATTCTCAGTTAGGGGAGACTGATATTCCCACTGAGACAGAATAGATATTCCCAGTGAGATAAGACTAATATTCCCACTGAGACAGAATTGATATTCCCAGTGAGAGGAGACTGATATACCCAGTGAGAAGAGACTGATATTCCCAGTGAGAGGAGACTGATATTCTAACGGAGACAGAATAGATATTCCCAGTGAGAGGTGACTGATATTCCCAGTGAGACAGAATAGATATTCCCAGTGAGACAGAATACATATTCCCACTGAGAGGAGACTTATATTCCCACTGAGACATAATAGATATTCCCAGTGCGATGAGACTGATATTCCCACTGATACAGAATAGATATTCCCAATGAGAGGAGACTGATATTCCCACTGAGACAGAATAGATATTCCCCGTGAGAGGAGACTGATATTCGCAGTCAGACAGAATAGATATACCCAGTGAGAGGAGACTGATATTACCATTGAGACAGAATAGATATTCCCAGTGAGAGGAGACTGATATTCCCACTGAGACAGAATAGATATTCCCATTGAGATGATTCTGATATTCCCAGTGAGAGGAGACTGATATTCCCACTGAGACAGAATAGATATTCCCAGTGAGAGGTGACTGATATTCCCAGTGAGACCGAAGAGATATTCCCAGTGAGACAGAATACATATTCCCACTGAGAGGAGACTTATATTCCCACTGAGACAGATTAGATATTCCCAGTGCGATGAGACTGATATTCCCAATGATACAGAATAGATATTCCCAATGAGAGGAGACTGATATTCCCACTGAGACAGAATAGATATTCCCCGTGAGAGGAGACTGATATTCGCAGTCAGACAGAATAGATATGCCCAGGGAGAGGAGACTGATATTACCATTGAGACAGAATAGATATTCCCAGTGAGAGGAGACTGATATTCCCACTGAGACAGAATAGATATTCCCAGTGAGAGGGGAATGATATTCCCAGTGAGACAGAATAGATATTCCCAATGAGAGGAGACTGATTTTCCCAATGAGAAAGAATAGATATTCCCAATGAGAGGAGACTGATATTCCCAGTGAGAAAGAATAGATATTCCCAGTGAAAGGCGATTGATATTCCCAAGGAGACAGAATAGATATTCCCAGTGAAAGGGGACTGATATTCCCAGTGAGAGGAGACTGATATTCCCAGTGAGTGGAGACTGCTATTCCCAGTGAGACAGTATAGATATTCCCAGTGAGAGGAGACTGATATTCCCAGTGAGAGGAGACTGATATTTACAGTGAGCCAATGTTGATATTCCCAGTGACAGGAGACTGATATTCCTAGTGAGTCAGAATAGATATTTCCAGTGAGAGGAGACTGATATTCCTCGTGAGACAGAATAGATATTCCCAGTGAGACAGAATAGATATTCCCAGTGACAGGAGACTGATATTCCCACTGAGACAGAATAGATATTCCCATTGAGAAGATTCTGATATTCCCAGTGCGAGGAGACTGATATTCCCTCTGAGACGGAATAGATATTCCCAGTGAGAGGAGACTGATATTCCCAGTGAGAAGAGACTGATATTCCCAGTCAGAGAAGACTGATATTAGCAGTGAGTCAAAATAGATATTCCCAGTGAGAGGAGACTGATATTCCCAATGAGACAGAATAGACATTCCTAGTTAGAGGAGAGTGATATTCCCAATGAGAGAAGACTGATATTCCCAGTGAGACAGAATAGATATTCCCTCTGAAAGGCTACTGATAATTCCAGTTAGAGGAGACTGATATTCCCACTGAGAGAGATTAGATATTCCCACTGAAAGGCTACTGATATTCCCAGTGAGAGGAGACTGATATTCCCAATGAGACAGAATAGACATTCCCAGTGAGAGGAGACTGATATTCCCTGTGAGACAGAATACATTTTCCCAGTGTAAGGGAGCTGATATTCCCAGTTGGAGGAGAATGATATTCCCAGTGAGACAGAAAAAATATTCCCAGTTAGAGGAGACTGATATTGCCACTGAGACAGAATAGATATTCCCAGTGAGAGGAGACTGATATTCCCAGTGAGAGTAGACTGATATTCCCAATGAGAAATAATAGATATTCCCAATGAGATGAGACTGATATTCCCAGTGAGACAGAATAGATATTCCCAGTGAAAGGGGACTGATATTCCCAGTGAGAGGAGACTGATATTCCCAGTAAGTGGAGACTGCTATTCCCAGTGAGACAGTATAGATATTCCCAGTGAGAGGAGACTGATATTCCCAGTGAGAGGAGACTGATATTCACAGTGAGCCAATATTGATATTCCCAGTGACAGGAGACTGATATTCCCAGTGAGTCAGAATAGATATTTCCAGTGAGAGGAGACTGATATTCCTCGTGAGACAGAATAGATATTCCCAGTGAGACAGAATAGATATTCCCAGTGACAGGAGACTGATATTCCCACTGAGACAGAATAGATATTCCCATTGAGAAGATTCTGATATTCCCAGTGCGAGGAGACTGATATTCCCTCTGAGACGGAATAGATATTCCCAGTGAGAGGAGACTGATATTCCCAGTGAGAAGAGACTGATATTCCCAGTCAGAGAAGACTGATATTAGCAGTGAGTCAAAATAGATATTCCCAGTGAGAGGAGACTGATATTCCCAATGAGACAGAATAGACATTCCAAGTGAGAGGAGAGTGATATTCCCAATGAGAGAAGACTGATATTCCCAGTGAGACAGAATAGATATTCCCTCTGAAAGGCTACTGATAATTCCAGTTAGAGGAGACTGATATTCCCACTGTGACAGATTAGATATTCCCAAAGAAAGGCTACTGATATTCCCAGTGAGAGGAGACTGATATTCCCAATGAGACAAAATAGACATTCCCAGTGAGAGGAGACTGATATTCCCTGTGAGACAGAATACATATTCCCAGTGTAAGGGAGCTGATATTCCCAGTTAGAAGAGAATGATATTCCCAGTGAGACAGAAAAAATATTCCCAGTGAGAGGAGACTGATATTCCCAGTGAGAGGAGACTGATATTCCCAGTGAGACAGAATAGATATTCCCAGTGAGAGGAGACTGATATTCCCAATGAGAAAGAATAGATATTCCCAATGAGAGGAGACTGATATTCCCAGTGAGACAGAATAGATATTCCCAGTGAAAGGCGATTGATATTCCCAAGGAGACAGAATAGATATTCCCAGTGTAAGGGAACTGATATTCCCAGTAAGAGGAGACTGATATTCCCAGTGAGTGGAGACTGCAATTCCCAGTGAGACAGTATAGATATTCCCAGTGAGAGGAGACTGATATTCCCAGTGAGAGGAGACTGATATTCACAGTGAGCCAATATTGATATTCCCAGTGACAGGAGACTGATATTCCTAGTGAGTCAGAATAGATATTTCCAGTGAGAGGAGACTGATATTCCTCGTGAGACAGAATAGATATTCCCAGTGAGACAGAATAGATATTCTCAGTGACAGGAGACTGATATTCCCACTGAGACAGAATAGATATTCCCATTGAGAAGATTCTGATATTCCCAGTGCAAGGAGACTTATATTCCCTCTGAGACGGAATAGATATTCCCAGTGAGAAGAGACTGATATTCCCAGTCAGAGAAGACTGATATTAGCAGTGAGTCAAAATAGATATTCCCAGTGAGAGGAGACTGATATTCCCAATGAGACAGAATAGACATTCCAAGTGAGAGGAGAGTGATATTCCCAATGAGAGAAGACTGATATTCCCAGTGAGACAGAATAGATATTCCCTCTGAAAGGCTACTGATAATTCCAGTTAGAGGAGACTGATATTCCCACTGAGACAGATTAGATATTCCCAATGAAAGGCTACTGATATTCCCAGTGAGAGGAGACTGATATTCCCAATGAGACAAAATAGACATTCCCAGTGAGAGGAGACTGATATTCCCTGTGAGACAGAATACATATTCCCAGTGTAAGGGAGCTGATATTCCCAGTTAGAAGAGAATGATATTCCCAGTGAGACAGAAAAAATATTCCCAGTGAGAGGAGACTGATATTCCCAGTGAGAGGAGACTGATATTCCAACGGAGACAGAATAGATATTCCCAGTGAGAGGGGACTGATATTCCCAGTGAGACAGAATAGATATTCCCAGTGAGAGGAGACTGATATTCCCAATGAGAAAGAATAGATATTCCCAATGAGAGGAGACTGATATTCCCAGTGAGACAGAATAGATATTCCCAGTGAAAGGCGATTGATATTCCCAAGGAGACAGAATAGATATTCCCAGTGAAAGGGAACTGATATTCCCAGTAAGAGGAGACTGATATTCCCAGTGAGTGGAGACTGCAATTCCCAGTGAGACAGTATAGATATTCCCAGTGAGAGGAGACTGATATTCCCAGTGAGAGGAGACTGATATTCACAGTGAGCCAATATTGATATTCCCAGTGACAGGAGACTGATATTCCTAGTGAGTCAGAATAGATATTTCCAGTGAGAGGAGACTGATATTCCTCGTGAGACAGAATAGATATTCCCAGTGAGACAGAATAGATATTCCCAGTGACAGGAAACTGATAATCCCACTGAGACAGAATAGATATTCCCATTGAGAAGATTCTGATATTCCCAGTGCGAGGAGACTTATATTCCCTCTGAGATGGAATAGATATTCCCAGTGAGAGGAGACTGATATTCCCAGTGAGAAGAGACTGATATTCCCAGTCAGAGAAGACTGATATTAGCAGTGAGTCAAAATAGATATTCCCAGTGAGAGGAGACTGATATTCCCAATGAGACAAAATAGACATTCCTAGTGAGAGGAGAGTGATATTCCCAATGAGAGAAGACTGATATTCCCAGTGAGACAGAATAGATATTCCCTCTGAAAGGCTACTGATAATTCCAGTTAGAGGAGACTGATATTCCCACTGAGAGAGATTAGATATTCCCACTGAAAGGCTACTGATATTCCCAGTGAGAGGAGACTGATATTCCCAGTGAGAGTAGACTGATAATCCCAATGAGAAAGAATAGATATTCCCAATGAGAGGAGACTGATATTCCCAGTGAGACAGAATAGATATTCCCAGTGAAAGGGAGCTGGTATTCCCAGTTAGAAGTGAATGATATTCCCAGTGAGACAGAAAAAATATTCCCAGTGAGAGGAGACTGATATTCCCAGTAAGTGGAGACTGCTGTTCCCAGTGAGACTGTATAGATATGCCCAGTGAGAGGAGACTGATATTCCCAGTGAGAGGAGACTGATATTCACAGTGAGCCAATATTGATATTCCCAGTGACAGGAGACTGATATTCCTAGTGAGTCAGAATAGATATTTGCAGTGAGAGGAGACTGATATTCCTCGTGAGACAGAATAGATATTCCCAGTGAGACAGAATAGATATTCCCAGTGACAGGAGACTGATATTCCCACTGAGACAGAATAGATATTCCCATTGAGAAGATTCTGATATTCCCAGTGCGAGGGGACTGATATTCCCACTGAGACGGAATAGATATTCCCAGTGAGAGGAGACTGATATTCCCAGTGAGAAGAGACTGATATTCCCAGTCAGAGAAGACTGATATTAGCAGTGAGTCTAAATAGATATTCCCAGTGAGAGGAGACTGATATTCCCAATGAGACAAAATAGACATTCCTAGTGAGAGGAGAGTGATATTCCCAATGAGAGAAGACTGATATTCCCAGTGAGACAGAATAGATATTCCCTCTGAAAGGCTACTGATAATTCCAGTTAGAGGAGACTGATATTCCCACTGAGAGAGATTAGATATTCCCACTGAAAGGCTACTGATATTCCCAGTGAGAGGAGACTGATATTCCCAGTGAGAGTAGACTGATATTCCCAATGAGAAAGAATAGATATTCCCAATGAGAGGAGACTGATATTCCCAGTGAGACAGAATAGATATTCCCAGTGAAAGGGAGCTGATATTCCCAGTTAGAAGTGAATGATATTCCCAGTGAGACAGAAAAAATATTCCCAGTGAGAGGAGACTGATATTCCCAGTAAGTGGAGACTGCTGTTCCCAGTGAGACTGTATAGATATTCCCAGTGAGAGGAGACTGATATTCCCAGTGAGAGGAGACTGATATTCACAGTGAGCCAATATTGATATTCCCAGTGACAGGAGACTGATATTCCTAGTGAGTCAGAATAGATATTTCCATTGAGAGGAGACTGATATTCCTCGTGAGACAGAATAGATATTCCCAGTGAGACAGAATAGATATTCCCAGTGACAGGAGACTGATATTCCCACTGAGACAGAATAGATATTCCCATTGAGAAGATTCTGATATTCCCAGTGCGAGTGGACTGATATTCCCACTGAGACGGAATAGATATTCCCAGTGAGAGGAGACTGATATTCCCAGTGAGAAGAGACTGATATTCCCAGTCAGAGAAGACTGATATTAGCATTGAGTCAAAATAGATATTCCCAGTGAGAGGAGACTGATATTCCCAATGAGACAGAATAGACATTCCAAGTGAGAGGAGAGTGATATTCCCAATGAGAGAAGACTGATATTCCCAGTGAGACAGAATAGCTATTCCCTCTGAAAGGCTACTGATAATTCCAGTTAGAGGAGACTGATATTCCCACTGGGACAGATTAGATATTCCCAATGAAAGGCTACTGATATTCCCAGTGAGAGGAGACTGATATTCCCAATGAAACAATATAGACATTCCCAGTGAGAGGAGACTGATATTCCCTGTGAGACAGAATACATATTCCCAGTGTAAGGGAGCTGATATTCCCAGTTAGAGGAGAATGATATTCCCAGTGAGACAGAAAAAATATTCCCAGTGAGAGGAGACTGATATTACCAGTGAGAGGAGACTGATATTCCAACGGAGACAGAATAGATATTCCCAGTGAGAGGGGACTGATATTCCCAAGGAGACAGAATAGATATTCCCAGTGAGTGGAGACTGATATTCCCAATGAGAAAGAATAGATATTCCCAATGAGAGGAGACTGATATTCCCAGTGAGACAGAATAGATATTCCCAGTGAAAGGCGATTGATATTCCCAAGGAGAAAGAATAGATATTCCCAGTGAAAGGGGACTGATATTCCCAGTGAGAGGAGACTGATATTCCCAGTGAGTGGAGACTGCTATTCCCAGTGAGACAGTATAGATATTCCCAGTGAGAGGAGACTGATATTCCCAGTGAGAGGAGACTGATATTCACAGTGAGCCAATATTGATATTCCCAGTGACAGGAGACTGATATTCCTAGTGAGTCAGAATAGATATTTCCAGTGAGAGGAGACTGATATTCCTCGTGAGACAGAATAGATATTCCCAGTGAGACAGAATAGATATTTCCAGTGACAGGAGACTGATATTCCCAGTGAGAGGAGACTGATATTCCCAGTGAGAGGAGACTGATATTCCAACGGAGACAGAATAGATATTCCCAGTGAGAGGAGACTGATATTCCCACTGAGACAGAATAGATATTCCCATTGAGAAGATTCTGATATTCCCAGTGCGAGGAGACTGATATTCCCTCTGAGACGGAATAGATATTCCCAGTGAGAGGAGACTGATATTCCCAGTGAGAAGAGACTGATATTCCCAGTCAGAGAAGACTGATATTAGCAGTGAGTCAAAATAGCTATTCCCAGTGAGAGGAGACTGATATTCCTAATGAGACAGAATAAACATTCCTAGTTAGAGGAGAGTGATATTCCCAATGAGAGAAGATTGATATTCCCAGTGAGACAGAATAGATATTCCCTCTGAAAGGCTACTGATAATTCCAGTTAGAGGAGACTGATATTCCCACTGAGAGAGATTAGATATTCCCACTGAAAGGCTACTGATATTCCCAGTGAGAGGAGACTGATATTCCCTGTGAGACAGAATACATATTCCCAGTGTAAGGGAGCTGATATTCCCAGTTGGAGGAGAATGATATTCCCAGTGAGACAGAAAAAATATTCCCAGTTAGAGGAGACTGATATTCCCACTGAGACAGAATAGATAGTCCCAGTGTAAGGGGGCTGATATTTCCAGTTAGAGGAGAATGATATTCCCACTGAGACAGAATAGATATTCCCAGTGAGAGGAGACTGATATTCCCAGCGAGAGGAGACTGATATTCCCAATGAGACAGAATAGATATGCCCAGTTAGGGGAGACTGATATTCCCACTGAGACAGAATAGATATTCGCAGTGAGATGAGTCTGATATTCCCGCTGAGACGGAATAGGGATTCCCCGTGAGAGGAGACTGATATTCCCACTGAGAAAGAATTGATATTCCCAGTGAGAGGAGACTGATATTCCCAGTGAGAGTAGACTGATATTCCCAATGAGAAATAATAGATATTCCCAATGAGATGAGACTGATATTCCCAGTGAGACAGAATAGATATTCCCAGTGAAAGGGGACTGATATTCCCAGTGAGAGGAGACTGATATTCCCAGTAAGTGGAGACTGCTATTCCCAGTGAGACAGTATAGATATTCCCAGTGAGAGGAGACTGATATTCCCAGTGAGAGGAGACTGATATTTACAGTGAGCCAATATTGATATTCCCAGTGACAGGAGACTGATATTCCTAGTGAGTCAGAATAGATATTTCCAGTGAGAGGAGACTGATATTCCTCGTGAGACAGAATAGATATTCCCAGTGAGACAGAATAGATATTCCCAGTGACAGGAGACTGATATTCCCACTGAGACAGAATAGATATTCCCATTGAGAAGATTCTGATATTCCCAGTGCGAGGAGACTGATATTCCCTCTGAGAGGGAATAGATATTCCCAGTGAGAGGAGACTGATATTCCCAGTGAGAAGAGACTGATATTCCCAGTCAGAGAAGACTGATATTAGCAGTGAGTCAAAATAGATATTCCCAGTGAGAGGAGACTGATATTCCCAATGAGACAGAATAGACATTCCTAGTTAGAGGAGAGTGATATTCCCAATGAGAGAAGACTGATATTCCCAGTGAGACAGAATAGATATTCCCTCTGAAAGGCTACTGATAATTCCAGTTAGAGGAGACTGATATTACCACTGAGAGAGATTAGATATTCCCACTGAAAGGCTACTGATATTCCCAGTGAGAGGAGACTGATATTCCCAATGAGACAGAATAGACATTCCCAGTGAGAGGAGACTGATATTCCCTGTGAGACAGAATACATATTCCCAGTGTAAGGGAGCTGATATTCCCAGTTGGAGGAGAATGATATTCCCGGTGAGACAGAAAAAATATTCCCAGTTAGAGGAGACTGATATTGCCACTGAGACAGAATAGATATTCCCAGTGAGAGGAGACTGATATTCCCAGTGAGAGTAGACTGATATTCCCAATGAGAAATAATAGATATTCCCAATGAGATGAGACTGATATTCCCAGTGAGACAGAATAGATATTCCCAGTGAAAGGGGAATGATATTCCCAGTGAGAGGAGACTGATATTCCCAGTAAGTGGAGACTGCTATTCCCAGTGAGACAGTATAGATATTCCCAGTGAGAGGAGACTGATATTCCCAGTGAGAGGCGACTGATATTCACAGTGAGCCAATATTGATATTCCCAGTGACAGGAGACTGATATTCCCAGTGAGTCAGAATAGATATTTCCAGTGAGAGGAGACTGATATTCCTCGTGAGACAGAATAGATATTCCCAGTGAGACAGAATAGATATTCCCAGTGACAGGAGACTGATATTCCCACTGAGACAGAATAGATATTCCCATTGAGAAGATTCTGATATTCCCAGTGCGAGGAGACTGATATTCCCTCTGAGACGGAATAGATATTCCCAGTGAGAGGAGACTGATATTCCCAATGAGACAGAATAGACATTCCTAGTTAGAGGAGAGTGATATTCCCAGTGAGAGAAGACTGATATTCCCAGTGAGACAGAATAGATATTCCCTCTGAAAGGCTACTGATAATTCCAGTTAGAGGAGACTGATATTCCCACTGAGAGAGATTAGATATTCCCACTGAAAGGCTACTGATATTCCCAGTGAGAGGAGACTGATATTCCCAATGAGACAGAATAGACATTCCCAGTGAGAGGAGACTGATATTCCCTGTGAGACAGAATACATATTCCCAGTGTAAGGGAGCTGATATTCCCAGTTGGAGGAGAATGATATTCCCAGTGAGTCAGAAAAAATATTCCCAGTTAGAGGAGACTGATATTGCCACTGAGACAGAATAGATATTCCCAGTGAGAGGAGACTGATATTCCCAGTGAGAGTAGACTGATATTCCCAATGAGAAATAATAGATATTCCCAATGAGATGAGACTGATATTCCCAGTGAGACAGAATAGATATTCCCAGTGAAAGGGGACTGATATTCCCAGTGAGAGGAGACTGATATTCCCAGTAAGTGGAGACTGCTATTCCCAGTGAGACAGTATAGATATTCCCAGTGAGAGGAGACTGATATTCCCAGTGAGAGGAGACTGATATTCACATTGAGCCAATATTGATATTCCCAGTGACAGGAGACTGATATTCCCAGTGAGTCAGAATAGATATTTCCAGTGAGAGGAGACTGATATTCCTCGTGAGACAGAATAGATATTCCCAGTGAGACAGAATAGATATTCCCAGTGACAGGAGACTGATATTCCCACTGAGACAGAATAGATATTCCCATTGAGAAGATTCTGATATTCCCAGTGCGAGGAGACTGATATTCCCTCTGAGACGGAATAGATATTCCCAGTGAGAGGAGACTGATAATCCCAGTGAGAAGAGACTGATATTCCCAGTCAGAGAAGACTGATATTAGCAGTGAGTCAAAATAGATATTCCCAGTGAGAGGAGACTGATATTCCCAATGAGACAGAATAGACATTCCAAGTGAGAGGAGAGTGATATTCCCAATGAGAGAAGACTGATATTCCCAGTGAGACAGAATAGATATTCCCTCTGAAAGGCTACTGATAATTCCAGTTAGAGGAGACTGATATTCCCACTTTGACAGATTAGATATTCCCAAAGAAAGGCTACTGATATTCCCAGTGAGAGGAGACTGATATTCCCTGTGAGACAGAATACATATTCCCAGTGTAAGGGAGCTGATATTCCCAGTTCGAAGAGAATGATATTCCCAGTGAGACAGAAAAAATATTCCCAGTGAGAGGAGACTGATATTCCCAGTGAGAGGAGACTGATATTCCAACGGAGACAGAATAGATATTCCCAGTGAGAGGGGACTGATATTCCCAGTGAGACAGAATAGATATTCCCAGTGAGAGGAGACTGATATTCCCAATGAGAAAGAATAGATATTCCCAATGAGAGGAGACTGATATTCCCAGTGAGACAGAATAGATATTCCCAGTGAAAGGCGATTGATATTCCCAAGGAGACAGAATAGATATTCCCAGTGAAAGGGAACTGATATTCCCAGTAAGAGGAGACTGATATTCCAAGTGAGTGGAGACTGCAATTCCCAGTGAGACAGTATAGATATTCCCAGTGAGAGGAGACTGATATTCCCAGTGAGAGGAGACTGATATTCACAGTGAGCCAATATTGATATTCCCAGTGACAGGAGACTGATATTCCTAGTGAGTCAGAATAGATATTTCCAGTGAGAGGAGACTGATATTCCTCGTGAGACAGAATAGATATTCCCAGTGAGACAGAATAGATATTCCCAGTGACAGGAGACTGATATTCCCACTGAGACAGAATAGATATTCCCATTGAGAAGATTCTGATATTCCCAGTGCAAGGAGACTTATATTCCCTCTGAGACGGAATAGATATTCCCAGTGAGAAGAGACTGATATTCCCAGTCAGAGAAGACTGATATTAGCAGTGATCAAAATAGATATTCCCAGTGAGAGGAGACTGATATTCCCAATGAGACAGAATAGACATTCCAAGTGAGAGGAGAGTGATATTCCCAATGAGAGAAGACTGATATTCCCAGTGAGACAGAATAGATATTCCCTCTGAAAGGCTACTGATAATTCCAGTTAGAGGAGACTGATATTCCCACTGAGACAGATTAGATATTCCCAATGAAAGGCTACTGATATTCCCAGTGAGAGGAGACTGATATTCCCAATGAGACAAAATAGACATTCCCAGTGAGAGGAGACTGATATTCCCTGTGAGACAGAATACATATTCCCAGTGTAAGGGAGCTGATATTCCCAGTTAGAAGAGAATGATATTCCCAGTGAGACAGAAAAAATATTCCCAGTGAGAGGAGACTGATATTCCCAGTGAGAGGAGACTGATATTCCAACGGAGACAGAATAGATATTCCCAGTGAGAGGGGACTGATATTCCCAAGGAGACAGAATAGATATTCCCAGTGAGAGGAGACTGATATTCCCAATGAGAAAGAATAGATATTCCCAATGAGAGGAGACTGATATTCCCAGTGAGACAGAATAGATATTCCCAGTGAAAGGCGAATGATATTCCCAAGGAGACAGAATAGATATTCCCAGTGAAAGGGAACTGATATTCCCAGTAAGAGGAGACTGATATTCCCAGTGAGTGGAGACTGATATTCCCAGTGAGAGGAGACTGATATTCACAGTGAGCCAATATTGATATTCCCAGTGACAGGAGACTGATATTCCTAGTGAGTCAGAATAGATATTTCCAGTGAGAGGAGACTGATATTCCTTGTGAGACAGAATAGATATTCCCAGTGAGACAGAATAGATATTCCCAGTGACAGGAGACTGATATTCCCACTGAGACAGAATAGATATTCCCATTGAGAAGATTCTGATATTCCCAGTGCGAGGAGACTTATATTCCCTCTGAGACGGAATAGATATTCCCAGTGAGAGGAGACTGATATTCCATGTGAGAAGAGACTGATATTCCCAGTCAGAGAAGACTGATATTAGCAGTGAGTCAAAATAGATATTCCCAGTGAGAGGAGACTGATATTCCCAATGAGACAAAATAGACATTCCTATTGAGAGGAGAGTGATATTCCCAATGAGAGAAGACTGATATTCCCAGTGAGACAGAATAGATATTCCCTCTGAAAGGCTACTGATAATTCCAGTTAGAGGAGACTGATATTCCCACTGAGAGAGATTAGATATTCCCACTGAAAGGCTGCTGATATTCCCAGTGAGAGGAGACTGATATTCCCAGTGAGAGTAGACTGATATTCCCAATGAGAAAGAATAGATATTCCCAATGAGAGGAGACTGATATTCCCAGTGAGACAGAATAGATATTCCCAGTGAAAGGGAGCTGATATTCCCAGTTAGAAGTGAATGATATTCCCAGTGAGACAGAAAAAATATTCCCAGTGAGAGGAGACTGATATTCCCAGTAAGTGGAGACTGCTGTTCCCAGTGAGACTGTATAGATATTCCCAGTGAGAGGAGACTGATATTCCCAGTGAGAGGAGACTGATATTTACAGTGAGCCAATATTGATATTCCCAGTGACAGGAGACTGATATTCCTAGTGAGTCAGAATAGATATTTGCAGTGAGAGGAGACTGATATTCCTCGTGAGACAAAATAGATATTCCCAGTGAGACAGAATAGATATTCCCAGTGACAGGAGACTGATATTCCCACTGAGACAGAATAGATATTCCCATTGAGAAGATTCTGATATTCCCAGTGCGAGGGGACTGATATTCCCACTGAGACGGAATAGATATTCCCAGTGAGAGGAGACTGATATTCCCAGTGAGAAGAGACTGATATTCCCAGTGCGAGGGGACTGATATTCCCACTGAGACGGAATAGATATTCCCAGTGAGAAGAGACTGATATTCCCAGTCAGAGAAGACTGATATTAGCATTGATTCAAAATAGATATTCCCAGTGAGAGGAGACTGATATTCCCAATGAGACAAAATAGACATTCCTAGTGAGAGGAGAGTGATATTCCCAATGAGAGAAGACTGATATTCCCAGTGAGACAGAATAGATATTCCCTCTGAAAGGCTACTGATAATTCCAGTTAGAGGAGACTGATATTCCCACTGAGAGAGATTAGATATTCCCACTGAAAGGCTACTGATATTCCAGTGAGAGGAGACTGATATTCCCACTGAGAGTAGACTGATATTCCCAATGAGAAAGAATAGATATTCCCAATGAGAGGAGACTGATATTCCCAGTGAGAAGAGACTGATATTCCCAGTCAGAGAAGACTGATATTAGCAGTGAGTCAAAATAGATATTCCCAGTGAGAGGAGACTGATATTCCCAATGAGACAGAATAGACATTCCTAGTTAGAGGAGAGTGATATTCCCAATGAGAGAAGACTGATATTCCCAGTGAGACAGAATAGATATTCCCTCTGAAAGGCTACTGATAATTCCAGTTAGAGGAGACTGATATTACCACTGAGAGAGATTAGATATTCCCACTGAAAGGCTACTGATATTCCCAGTGAGAGGAGACTGATATTCCCAATGAGACAGAATAGACATTCCCAGTGAGAGGAGACTGATATTCCCTGTGAGACAGAATACATATTCCCAGTGTAAGGGAGCTGATATTCCCAGTTGGAGGAGAATGATATTCCCAGTGAGACAGAAAAAATATTCCCAGTTAGAGGAGACTGATATTGCCACTGAGACAGAATAGATATTCCCAGTGAGAGGAGACTGATATTCCCAGTGAGAGTAGACTGATATTCCCAATGAGAAATAATAGATATTCCCAATGAGATGAGACTGATATTCCCAGTGAGACAGAATAGATATTCCCAGTGAAAGGGGAATGATATTCCCAGTGAGAGGAGACTGATATTCCCAGTAAGTGGAGACTGCTATTCCCAGTGAGACAGTATAGATATTCCCAGTGAGAGGAGACTGATATTCCCAGTGAGAGGCGACTGATATTCACAGTGAGCCAATATTGATATTCCCAGTGACAGGAGACTGATATTCCCAGTGAGTCAGAATAGATATTTCCAGTGAGAGGAGACTGATATTCCTCGTGAGACAGAATAGATATTCCCAGTGAGACAGAATAGATATTCCCAGTGACAGGAGACTGATATTCCCACTGAGACAGAATAGATATTCCCATTGAGAAGATTCTGATATTCCCAGTGCGAGGAGACTGATATTCCCTCTGAGACGGAATAGATATTCCCAGTGAGAGGAGACTGATATTCCCAATGAGACAGAATAGACATTCCTAGTTAGAGGAGAGTGATATTCCCAGTGAGAGAAGACTGATATTCCCAGTGAGACAGAATAGATATTCCCTCTGAAAGGCTACTGATAATTCCAGTTAGAGGAGACTGATATTCCCACTGAGAGAGATTAGATATTCCCACTGAAAGGCTACTGATATTCCCAGTGAGAGGAGACTGATATTCCCAATGAGACAGAATAGACATTCCCAGTGAGAGGAGACTGATATTCCCTGTGAGACAGAATACATATTCCCAGTGTAAGGGAGCTGATATTCCCAGTTGGAGGAGAATGATATTCCCAGTGAGTCAGAAAAAATATTCCCAGTTAGAGGAGACTGATATTGCCACTGAGACAGAATAGATATTCCCAGTGAGTTGAGACTGATATTCCCAGTGAGAGTAGACTGATATTCCCAATGAGAAATAATAGATATTCCCAATGAGATGAGACTGATATTCCCAGTGAGACAGAATAGATATTCCCAGTGAAAGGGGACTGATATTCCCAGTGAGAGGAGACTGATATTCCCAGTAAGTGGAGACTGCTATTCCCAGTGAGACAGTATAGATATTCCCAGTGAGAGGAGACTGATATTCCCAGTGAGAGGAGACTGATATTCACATTGAGCCAATATTGATATTCCCAGTGACAGGAGACTGATATTCCCAGTGAGTCAGAATAGATATTTCCAGTGAGAGGAGACTGATATTCCTCGTGAGACAGAATAGATATTCCCAGTGAGACAGAATAGATATTCCCAGTGACAGGAGACTGATATTCCCACTGAGACAGAATAGATATTTCCATTGAGAAGATTCTGATATTCCCAGTGCGAGGAGACTGATATTCCCTCTGAGACGGAATAGATATTCCCAGTGAGAGGAGACTGATAATCCCAGTGAGAAGAGACTGATATTCCCAGTCAGAGAAGACTGATATTAGCAGTGAGTCAAAATAGATATTCCCAGTGAGAGGAGACTGATATTCCCAATGAGACAGAATAGACATTCCAAGTGAGAGGAGAGTGATATTCCCAATGAGAGAAGACTGATATTCCCAGTGAGACAGAATAGATATTCCCTCTGAAAGGCTACTGATAATTCCAGTTAGAGGAGACTGATATTCCCACTGTGACAGATTAGATATTCCCAAAGAAAGGCTACTGATATTCCCAGTGAGAGGAGACTGATATTCCCTGTGAGACAGAATACATATTCCCAGTGTAAGGGAGCTGATATTCCCAGTTCGAAGAGAATGATATTCCCAGTGAGACAGAAAAAATATTCCCAGTGAGAGGAGACTGATATTCCCAGTGAGAGGAGACTGATATTCCAACGGAGACAGAATAGATATTCCCAGTGAGAGGGGACTGATATTCCCAGTGAGACAGAATAGATATTCCCAGTGAGAGGAGACTGATATTCCCAATGAGAAAGAATAGATATTCCCAATGAGAGGAGACTGATATTCCCAGTGAGACAGAATAGATATTCCCAGTGAAAGGCGATTGATATTCCCAAGGAGACAGAATAGATATTCCCAGTGAAAGGGAACTGATATTCCCAGTAAGAGGAGACTGATATTCCAAGTGAGTGGAGACTGCAATTCCCAGTGAGACAGTATAGATATTCCCAGTGAGAGGAGACTGATATTCCCAGTGAGAGGAGACTGATATTCACAGTGAGCCAATATTGATATTCCCAGTGACAGGAGACTGATATTCCTAGTGAGTCAGAATAGATATTTCCAGTGAGAGGAGACTGATATTCCTCGTGAGACAGAATAGATATTCCCAGTGAGACAGAATAGATATTCCCAGTGACAGGAGACTGATATTCCCACTGAGACAGAATAGATATTCCCATTGAGAAGATTCTGATATTCCCAGTGCAAGGAGACTTATATTCCCTCTGAGACGGAATAGATATTCCCAGTGAGAAGAGACTGATATTCCCAGTCAGAGAAGACTGATATTAGCAGTGATCAAAATAGATATTCCCAGTGAGAGGAGACTGATATTCCCAATGAGACAGAATAGACATTCCAAGTGAGAGGAGAGTGATATTCCCAATGAGAGAAGACTGATATTCCCAGTGAGACAGAATAGATATTCCCTCTGAAAGGCTACTGATAATTCCAGTTAGAGGAGACTGATATTCCCACTGAGACAGATTAGATATTCCCAATGAAAGGCTACTGATATTCCCAGTGAGAGGAGACTGATATTCCCAATGAGACAAAATAGACATTCCCAGTGAGAGGAGACTGATATTCCCTGTGAGACAGAATACATATTCCCAGTGTAAGGGAGCTGATATTCCCAGTTAGAAGAGAATGATATTCCCAGTGAGACAGAAAAAATATTCCCAGTGAGAGGAGACTGATATTCCCAGTGAGAGGAGACTGATATTCCAACGGAGACAGAATAGATATTCCCAGTGAGAGGGGACTGATATTCCCAGTGAGACAGAATAGATATTCCCAGTGAGAGGAGACTGATATTCCCAATGAGAAAGAATAGATATTCCCAATGAGAGGAGACTGATATTCCCAGTGAGACAGAATAGATATTCCCAGTGAAAGGCGAATGATATTCCCAAGGAGACAGAATAGATATTCCCAGTGAAAGGGAACTGATATTCCCAGTAAGAGGAGACTGATATTCCCAGTGAGTGGAGACTGCAATTCCCAGTGAGACAGTATAGATATTCCCAGTGAGAGGAGACTGATATTCCCAGTGAGAGGAGACTGATATTCACAGTGAGCCAATATTGATATTCCCAGTGACAGGAGACTGATATTCCTAGTGAGTCAGAATAGATATTTCCAGTGAGAGGAGACTGATATTCCTTGTGAGACAGAATAGATATTCCCAGTGAGACAGAATAGATATTCCCAGTGACAGGAGACTGATATTCCCACTGAGACAGAATAGATATTCCCATTGAGAAGATTCTGATATTCCCAGTGCGAGGAGACTTATATTCCCTCTGAGACGGAATAGATATTCCCAGTGAGAGGAGACTGATATTCCTTGTGAGAAGAGACTGATATTCCCAGTCAGAGAAGACTGATATTAGCAGTGAGTCAAAATAGATATTCCCAGTGAGAGGAGACTGATATTCCCAATGAGACAAAATAGACATTCCTATTGAGAGGAGAGTGATATTCCCAATGAGAGAAGACTGATATTCCCAGTGAGACAGAATAGATATTCCCTCTGAAAGGCTACTGATAATTCCAGTTAGAGGAGATTGATATTCCCACTGAGAGAGATTAGATATTCCCACTGAAAGGCTACTGATATTTCCAGTGAGAGGAGACTGATATTCCCAGTGAGAGTAGACTGATATTCCCAATGAGAAAGAATAGATATTCCCAATGAGAGGAGACTGATATTCCCAGTGAGACAGAATAGATATTCCCAGTGAAAGGGAGCTGATATTCCCAGTTAGAAGTGAATGATATTCCCAGTGAGACAGAAAAAATATTCCCAGTGAGAGGAGACTGATATTCCCAGTAAGTGGAGACTGCTGTTCCCAGTGAGACTGTATAGATATTCCCAGTGAGAGGAGACTGATATTCCCAGTGAGAGGAGACTGATATTCACAGTGAGCCAATATTGATATTCCCAGTGACAGGAGACTGATATTCCTAGTGAGTCAGAATAGATATTTGCAGTGAGAGGAGACTGATATTCCTCGTGAGACAAAATAGATATTCCCAGTGAGACAGAATAGATATTCCCAGTGACAGGAGACTGATATTCCCACTGAGACAGAATAGATATTCCCATTGAGAAGATTCTGATATTCCCAGTGCGAGGGGACTGATATTCCCACTGAGACGGAATAGATATTCCCAGTGAGAGGAGACTGATATTCCCAGTGAGAAGAGACTGATATTCCCAGTGCGAGGGGACTGATATTCCCACTGAGACGGAATAGATATTCCCAGTGAGAAGAGACTGATATTCCCAGTCAGAGAAGACTGATATTAGCATTGATTCAAAATAGATATTCCCAGTGAGAGGAGACTGATATTCCCAATGAGACAAAATAGACATTCCTAGTGAGAGGAGAGTGATATTCCCAATGAGAGAAGACTGATATTCCCAGTGAGACAGAATAGATATTCCCTCTGAAAGGCTACTGATAATTCCAGTTAGAGGAGACTGATATTCCCACTGAGAGAGATTAGATATTCCCACTGAAAGGCTACTGATATTCCAGTGAGAGGAGACTGATATTCCCAGTGAGAGTAGACTGATATTCCCAATGAGAAAGAATAGATATTCCCAATGAGAGGAGACTGATATTCCCAGTGAGACAGAATAGATATTCCCAGTGAAAGGGAGCTGATATTCCCAGTTAGAAGTGAATGATATTCCCAGTGAGACAGAAAAAATATTCCCAGTGAGAGGAGACTGATATTCCCAGTAAGTGGAGACTGCTGTTCCCAGTGAGACTGTATAGATATTCCCAGTGAGAGGAGACTGATATTCCCAGTGAGAGGAGAATGATATTCACAGTGAGCCAATATTGATATTCCCAGTGACAGGAGACTGATATTCCTAGTGAGTCAGAATAGATATTTCCAGTGAGAGGAGACTGATATTCCTCGTGAGACAGAATAGATATTCCCAGTGAGACAGAATAGATATTCCCAGTGACAGGAGACTGATATTCCCACTGAGACAGAATAGATATTCCCATTGAGAAGATTCTGATATTCCCAGTGCGAGGGGACTGATATTCCCACTGAGACGGAATAGATATTCCCAGTGAGAGGAGACTGATATTCCCAGTGAGAAGAGACTGATATTCCCAGTCAGAGAAGACTGATATTAGCATTGAGTCAAAATAGATATTCCCAGTGAGAGGAGAGTGATATTCCCAATGAGAGAAGACTGATATTCCCAGTGAGACAGAATAGCTATTCCCTCTGAAAGGCTACTGATAATTCCAGTTAGAGGAGACTGATATTCCCACTGAGACAGATTAGATATTCCCAATGAAAGGCTACTGATATTCCCAGTGAGAGGAGACTGATATTCCCAATGAGACAATATAGACATTCCCAGTGAGAGGAGACTGATATTCCCTGTGAGACAGAATACATATTCCCAGTGTAAGGGAGCTGATATTCCCAGTTAGAGGAGAATGATATTCCCAGTGAAACAGAAAAAATATTCCCAGTGAGAGGAGACTGATATTCCCAGTGAGAGGAGACTGATATTCCAACGGAGACAGAATAGATATTCCCAGTGAGAGGGGACTGATATTCCCAAGGAGACAGAATAGATATTCCCAGTGAGTGGAGACTGATATTCCCAATGAGAAAGAATAGATATTCCCAATGAGAGGAGACTGATATTCCCAGTGAGACAGAATAGATATTCCCAGTGAAAGGCGATTGATATTCCCAAGGAGACAGAATAGATATTCCCAGTGAAAGGGGACTGATATTCCCAGTGAGAGGAGACTGATATTCCCAGTGAGTGGAGACTGCTATTCCCAGTGAGACAGTATAGATATTCCCAGTGAGAGGAGACTGATATTCCCAGTGAGAGGAGACTGATATTCACAGTGAGCCAAAATTGATATTCCCAGTGAGAGGAGACTGATATTCCTAGTGAGTCAGAATAGATATTTCCAGTGAGAGGAGACTGATATTCCTCGTGAGACAGAATAGATATTCCCAGTGAGACAGAATAGATATTCCCAGTGACAGGAGACTGATATTCCCACTGAGACAGAATAGATATTCCCATTGAGAAGATTCTGATATTCCCAGTGCGAGGAGACTGATATTCCCTCTGAGACGGAATAGATATTCCCAGTGAGAGGAGACTGATATTCCCAGTGAGAAGAGACTGATATTCCCAGTCAGAGAAGACTGATATTAGCAGTGAGTCAAAATAGCTATTCCCAGTGAGAGGAGACTGATATTCCCAATGAGACAGAATAAACATTCCTAGTTAGAGGAGAGTGATATTCCCAATGAGAGAAGACTGATATTCCCAGTGAGACAGAATAGATATTCCCTCTGAAAGGCTACTGATAATTCCAGTTAGAGGAGACTGATATTCCCACTGAGAGAGATTAGATATTCCCACTGAAAGGCTACTGATATTCCCAGTGAGAGGAGACTGATATTCCCAATGAGACAGAATAGTCATTCCCAGTGAGAGGAGACTGATATTCCCTGTGAGACAGAATACATATTCCCAGTGTAAGGGAGCTGATATTCCCAGTTGGAGGAGAATGATATTCCCAGTGAGAAAGAAAAAATATTCCCAGTTAGAGGAGACTGATATTCCCACTGAGACAGAATAGATAGTCCCAGTGTAAGGGGGCTGATATTTCCAGTTAGAGGAGAATGATATTCCCACTGAGACAGAATAGATATTCCCAGTGAGAGGAGACTGATATTCCCAGCGAGAGGAGACTGATATTCCCAATGAGACAGAATAGATATGCCCAGTTAGGGGAGACTGATATTCCCACTGAGACAGAATAGATATTCCCAGTGAGATGAGACTGATATTCCCACTGAGACGGAATAGGGATTCCCCGTGAGAGGCGACTGATATTCCCACTGAGAAAGAATTGATATTCCCAGTGAGAGGAGACTGATATTCCCTGTGAGAGGAGACTCATATTCCCAGTGAGACAGAATAGATATTCCCACTGAAAGGCTACTGATATTCCCAGAGAGAGGAGACTGATATTCCCAATGAGACAGAATAGATATTCGCAGTGAGAGGAGACTGATATTCCCACTGAGAGCAGACTGATATTCCCAGTGAGACAGAATAGATATTCCCAGAAAGAGGAGAGTGATATTCCCAGTGAGAAGAGACTGATATTGCCAGTGAGACAGATTAGATATTCCCATTGAGAGGAGACTGATATTCCCACTGAGACAGAATAGATATTCCCAGTGAGAAGAGACGGATATTCCCAGTGAGAGGAGACTAATATTCCCACCGAGACAGAATAGATATTCCCAGTGAGATGAGACTGATATTCCCATTGAGAAGAGAATGATATTCCCAGTGAGAAAAAAATGATATTCCCAGTGAGACAAAATAGATATTCCCACTGAACGGCTACTGATATTCCCTGTTAGAGGAGACAGATATTCCCACTGAGACAGATTAGATATTCCCACTGAAAGGCTACTGATATTCCCAGTGAGCGGAGACTGATATTCCCAATAGACAGAATAGACATTCCCAGTGAGAGGAGACTGATATTCCCTGTGAGACAGAATATATATTCCCAGTGTAAGGGGGCTGATATTCCCAGTAAGAGGAGAATGATATTCCCAGTGAGACATAAAAAATATTCCCAGTGAGAGGAGACTGATATTCCCAGTGAGAGGAGACTGATATTCCCAATGAGAAAGAATAGATATTCCCAATGAGAGGAGACTGATATTCCCAGTGAGACAGAATAGATATTCCCAGTGAAAGGCGATTGATATTCCCAAGGAGACAGAATAGATATTCCCAGTGAAAGGGGACTGATATTCCCAGTGAGAGGAGACTGATATTCCCAGTGAGTGGAGACTGCTATTCCCAGTGAGACAGTATAGATATTCCCAGTGAGAGGAGACTGATATTCCCAGTGAGAGTAGACTGATATTCCCAATGAGAAAGAATAGATATTCCCAATGAGAGGAGACTGATATTCCCAGTGAGACAGAATAGATATTCCCAGTGAAAGGCGATTGATATTCCCAAGGAGACAGAATAGATATTCCCAGTGAAAGGGGACTGATATTCCCAGTGAGAGGAGACTGATATTCCCAGTGAGTGGAGACTGCTATTCCCAGTGAGACAGTATAGATATTCCCAGTGAGAGGAGACTGATATTCCCAGTGAGAGGAGACTGATATTCCTAGTGAGTCAGAATAGATATTTCCAGTGAGAGGAGACTGATATTCCTCGTGAGACAGAATAGATATTCGCAGTGAGACAGAATAGATATTCCCAGTGACAGGAGACTGATATTCCCACTGAGACAGAATAGATATTCCCATTGAGAAAATTCTGATATTCCCAGTGCGAGGAGACTGATATTCCCTCTGAGACGGAATAGATATTCCCAGTGAGAGGAGACTGATATTCCCAGTGAGAAGAGACTGATATTCCCAGTCAGAGAAGACTGATATTAGCAGTGAGTCAAAATAGATATGCCCAGTGAGAGGAGACTGATATTCCCAATGAGACAGAATAGACATTCCAAGTGAGAGGAGAGTGATATTCCCAATGAGAGAAGACTGATATTCCCAGTGAGACAGAATAGATATTCCCTCTGAAAGGCTACTGATAATTCCAGTTAGAGGAGACTGATATTCCCACTGAGAGAGATTAGATATTCCCACTGAAAGGCGACTGATATTCCCAGTGAGAGGAGAATGATATTCCCAATGAGACAGAATAGACATTCCCAGTGAGAGGAGAATGATATTCCCTGTGAGAAAGAATACATATTCCCAGTGTAAGGGAGCTGATATTCCCAGTTAGAGGAGAATGATATTCCCAGTGAGACAGAAAAAATATTCCCAGTGAGAGGAGATTGATATTCCCACTGAGACAGAATAGATATTCCCAATGTAAGGGGGCTGATATTCCCAGTTAGAGGAGAATGATATTCCCACTGAGACAGAATAGATATTCCCAGTGAGAGGAGACAGATATTCCCAGCGAGAGGAGACTGATATTCCCAATGAGACAGAATAGATATGCCCAGTTAGGGGAGACTGATATTCCCCCTGAGACAGAATAGATATTCCCAGTGAGATGAGACTGATATTCCCACTGAGAAAGAATTGATATTCCCAGTGAGAGGAGACTGATATTCCCTGTGAGAGGAGACTCATATTCCCAGTGAGACAGAATAGATATTCCCACTGAAAGGCTACTGATATTCCCAGTGAGAGGAGACTGATATTCCCAATGAGACAGAACAGATATTCGCAGTGAGAGGAGACTGTTATTCCCTCTGAGAGGAGACTGATATTCCCAGTGAGACAGAATAGATATACCCAGAGAGAGGAGACTGATATTCCCAATGAGAAGAGACTGATATTCCCAGTGAGAGTAGTCCGATATTCCCAATGAGAAAGAATATATATTCCCAATGAGAGGAGACTGATATTCCCAGTGAGACAGATTAGATATTCCCATTGAGAGGAGACTGATATTCCCACTGAGACAGAATAGATATTCCCAGTGAGAAGAGACGGATATTCCCAGTGAGAGGAGACTAATATTCCCACCGAGACAGAATAGATATTCCCAGTGAGAGGAGACTGATATTCCCAGTCAGAAGAGACTGATATTCCCAGTGAGAGGAAACTGATATTCCCAGTGTGACAAAATAGATATTCCCACTGAAAGGCTACTGATATTCCCAGTTAGAGGAGACTGATATTCCCACTGAGACAGATTAGATATTCCCACTGAAAGGCTACTGATATTCCCAGTGAGAGGAGACTGATATTCCCAATAGACAGAATAGACATTCCCACGGAGAGGAGACTGATATTCCCTGTGAGACAGAATAGATATTCCCAGTGTAAGGTGGATGATATTCCCAGTAAGAGGAGAATGATATTCCCAGTGAGACAGAAAAAATATTCCCAGTGAGAGTAGACTGATATTCCCAGGGAGAGGAGACTGATATTCCCACTGAGACAGAATAGATATTCCCAGTGAGAGGAGACTGATATTCCCAGCGAGAGGAGACTGATATTCCCACTGAGACAGAATAGATATTCTCAGTTAGGGGAGACTGATATTCCCACTGAGACAGAATAGATATTCCCAGTGAGATAAGACTAATATTCCCACTGGGACAGAATTGATATTCCCAGTGAGAGGAGACTGATATACCCAGTGAGAAGAGACTGATATTCCCAGTGAGAGGAGACTGATATTACCATTGAGACAGAATAGATATTCCCAGTGAGAGGAGACTGATATTCCCACTGAGACAGAATAGATATTCCCTTTGAGATGATTCTGATATTCCCAGTGAGAGGAGACTGATATTCCCACTGAGACAGAATAGATATTCCCAGTGAGAGGTGACTGATATTCCCAGTGAGACAGAATAGATATTCCCAGTGAGACAGAATACATATTCCCACTGAGAGGAGACTTATATTCCCACTGAGACAGAATAGATATTCCCAGTGCGATGAGAATGATATTCCCAATGATACAGAATAGATATTCCCAATGAGAGGAGACTGATATTCCCACTGAGACAGAATAGATATTCCCCGTGAGAGGAGACTGATATTCGCAGTCAGACAGAATAGATATGCCCAGGGAGAGGAGACTGATATTACCATTGAGACAGAATAGATATTCCCAGTGAGAGGAGACTGATATTCCCACTGAGACAGAATAGATATTCCCAGTGAGAGGGGAATGATATTCCCAGTGAGACAGAATAGATATTCCCAGTGAGAGGAGACTGATTTTCCCAATGAGTAAGAATAGATATTCCCAATGAGAGGAGACTGATATTCCCAGTGAGAAAGAATAGATATTCCCAGTGAAAGGCGATTGATATTCCCAAGGAGACAGATTAGATATTCCCAGTGAAAGGGGACTGATATTCCCAGTGAGAGGAGACTGATATTCCCAGTGAGTGGAGACTGCTATTCCCAGTGAGACAGTATAGATATTCCCAGTGAGAGGAGACTGATATTCCCAGTGAGAGGAGACTGATATTTACAGTGAGCCAATATTGATATTCCCAGTGACAGGAGACTGATATTCCTAGTGAGTCAGAATAGATATTTCCAGTGAGAGGAGACTGATATTCCTCGTGAGACAGAATAGATATTCCCAGTGAGACAGAATAGATATTCCCAGTGACAGGAGACTGATATTCCCACTGAGACAGAATAGATATTCCCATTGAGAAGATTCTGATATTCCCAGTGCGAGGAGACTGATATTCCCTCTGAGACGGAATAGATATTCCCAGGGAGAGGAGACTGATATTCCCAGTGAGAAGAGACTGATATTCCCAAAGAGAAGAGACTGATATTCCCAGTCAGAGAAGACTGATATTAGCAGTGAGTCAAAATAGATATTCCCAGTGAGAGGAGACTGATATTCCCAATGAGACAGAATAGACATTCCTAGGTAGAGGAGAGTGATATTCCCAATGAGAGAAGACTGATATTCCCAGTGAGACAGAATAGATATTCCCTCTGAAAGGCTACTGATAATTCCAGTTAGAGGAGACTGATATTCCCACTGTGACAGATTAGATATTCCCACTGAAAGGCTACTGATATTCCCAGTGAGAGGAGACTGATATTCCCAATGAGACAGAATAGACATTCCCAGTGAGAGGAGACTGATATTTCCTGTGAGACAGAATACATATTCCCAGTGTAAGGGAGCTGATATTCCCAGTTGGAGGAGAATGATATTCCCAGTGAGACAGAAAAAATATTCCCAGTTAGAGGAGACTGATATTGCCACTGAGACAGAATAGATATTCCCAGTGAGAGGAGACTGATATTCCCAGTGAGAGTAGACTGATATTCCCAATGAGAAATAATAGATATTCCTAATGAGATGAGACTGATATTCCCAGTGAGACAGAATAGATATACCCAGTGAAAGGGGACTGATATTCCCAGTGAGAGGAGACTGATATTCCCAGTAAGTGGAGACTGCTATTCCCAGTGAGACAGTATAGATATTCCCAGTGAGAGGAGACTGATATTCCCAGTGAAAGGAGACTGATATTACCAGTGAGACATAATAGATATTCCCAGTGAGAGGAGACTGATATTCCCCGTGAGAGGAGACTGATATTCCAACGGAGACAGAATAGATATTCCCAGTGAGAGGGGACTGATATTCCCAGTGAGACAGAATAGATATTCCCAGTGAGAGGAGACTGATATTCCCAATGAGAAAGAATAGATATTCCCAATGAGAGGAGACTGATATTCCCAGTGAGACAGAATAGATATTCCCAGTGAAAGGGAACTGATATTCCCAGTAAGAGGAGACTGATATTCCCAGTGAGTGGAGACTGCAATTCCCAGTGAGACAGTATAGATATTCCCAGTGAGAGGAGACTGATATTCCCAGTGAGAGGAGACTGATATTCACAGTGAGCCAATATTGATATTCCCAGTGACAGGAGACTGATATTCCTAGTGAGTCAGAATAGATATTTCCAGTGAGAGGAGACTGATATTCCTCGTGAGACAGAATAGATGTTCCCAGTGAGACAGAATAGATATTCCCATTGAGAAGATTCTGATATTCCCAGTGCGAGGAGACTTATATTCCCTCTGAGACGGAATAGATATTCCCAGTGAGAGGAGACTGATATTCCCAGTGAGAAGAGACTGATATTCCCAGTCAGAGAAGACTGATATTAGCAAAGAGTCAAAATAGATATTCCCAGTGAGAGGAGACTGATATTCCCAATGAGACAAAATAGACATTCCTAGTGAGAGGAGAGTGATATTCCCAATGAGAGAAGACTGATATTCCCAGTGAGACAGAATAGATATTCCCTCTGAAAGGCTACTGATAATTCCAGTTAGAGGAGACTGATATTCCCTCTGAGAGAGATTAGATATTCCCACTGAAAGGCTACTGATATTCCCAGTGAGAGGAGACTGATATTCCCAGTGAGAGTAGACTGATATTCCCAATGAGAAAGAATAGATATTCCCAATGAGAGGAGACTGATATTCCCAGTGAGACAGAATAGATATTCCCAGTGAAACGGGACTGATATTCCCAGTGAGAGGAGACTGATATTCCCAGTAAGTGGAGACTGCTATTCCCAGTGAGACTGTATAGATATTCCCAGTGAGAGGAGACTGATATTCCCAGTGAGAGGAGACTGATATTCAGAGTGAGCCAATATTGATATTCCCAGTGACAGGAGACTGATATTCCTAGTGAGTCAGAATAGAAATTTCCAGTGAGAGGAGACTGATATTTCTCGTGAGACAGAATAGATATTCCCAGTGAGACAGAATAGATATTCCCAGTGACAGGAGACTGATATTCCCACTGAGACAGAATAGATATTCCCATTGAGAAGATTCTGATATTCCAAGTGCGAGGTAACTGATATTCCCTCTGAGACGGAATAGATATTCCCAGTGAGAAGAGACTGATATTCCCAGTGAGAAGAGACTGATATTCCCAGTCAGAGAAGACTGATATTAGCATTGAGTCAAAATAGATATTCCCAGTGAGAGGAGACTGATATTCCCAATGAGACAGAATAGACATTCCAAGTGAGAGGAGAGTGATATTCCCAATGGGAGAAGACTGATATTCCCAGTGAGACAGAATAGCTATTCCCACTGAAAGGCTACTGATAATTCCAGTTAGAGGAGACTGATATTCCCACTGAGACAGATTAGATATTCCCAATGAAAGGGTACTGATATTCCCAGTGAGAGGAGACTGATATACCCAATGAGACAAAACAGACATTCCCAGTGAGAGGAGACTGATATTCCCTGTGAGACAGAATACATATTCCCAGTGTAAGGGAGCTGATATTCCCAGTTAGAGGAGAATGATATTCCCAGTGAGACAGAAAAAATATTCCCAGTGAGAGGAGACTGATATTCCCAGTGAGAGGAGACTGATATTCCAACGGAGACAGAATAGATATTCCCAGTGAGAGGGGACTGATATTCCCAAGGAGACAGAATAGATATTCCCAGTGAGTGGAGACTGATATTCCCAATGAGAAAGAATAGATATTCCCAATGAGAGGAGACTGATATTCCCAGTGAGACAGAATAGATATTCCCAGTGAAAGGCGATTGATATTCCCAAGGAGACAGAATAGATATTCCCAGTGAAAGGGGACTGATATTCCCAGTGAGAGGAGACTGATATTCCCAGTGAGTGGAGACTGCTATTCCCAGTGAGACAGTACAGATATTCCCAGTGAGAGGAGACTGATATTCCCAGTGAGAGGAGACTGATATTCACAGTGAGCCAATATTGATATTCCCAGTGAGAGGAGACTGATATTCCTAGTGAGTCAAAATAGATATTTCCAGTGAGAGGAGACTGATATTCCCAATGAGACAGAATAGACATTCCTAGTTAGAGGAGAGTGATATTCCCAATGAGAGAAGACTGATATTCCCAGTGAGACAGAATAGATATTCCCTCTGAAAGGCTACTGATAATTCCAGTTAGAGGAGACTGATATTCCCACTGAGAGAGATTAGATATTCCCACTGAAAGGCTACTCATATTCCCAGTGAGAGGAGACTGATATTCCCAATGAGACAGAATAGACATTCCCAGTGAGAGGAGACTGATATTCCCTGTGAGACAGAATACATATTCCCAGTGTAAGGGAGCTGATATTCCCAGTTGGAGGAGAATGATATTCCCAGTGAGTCAGAAAAAATATTCCCAGTTAGAGGAGACTGATATTGCCACTGAGACAGAATAGATATTCCCAGTGAGAGGAGACTGATATTCCCAGTGAGAGTAGACTGATATTCCCAATGAGAAATGATAGATATTCCCAATGAGATGAGACTGATATTCCCAGTGAGACAGAATAGATATTCCCAGTGAAAGGGGACTGATATTCCCAGTGAGAGGAGACTGATATTCCCAGTAAGTGGAGACTGCTATTCCCAGTGAGACAGTATAGATATTCCCAGTGAGTGGAGACTGATATTCCCAGTGAGAGGAGACTGATATTCACAGTGAGCCAATATTGATATTCCCAGTGACAGGAGATTGATATTCCCAGTGAGTCAGAATAGATATTTCCAGTGAGAGGAGACTGATATTCCTCGTGAGACAGAATAGATATTCCCAGTGAGACAGAATAGATATTCCCAGTGACAGGAGACTGATATTCCCACTGAGACAGAATAGATATTCCCATTGAGAAGATTCTGATATTCCCAGTGCGAGGAGACTGATATTCCCTCTGAGAGGGAATAGATATTCCCAGTGAGAGGAGACTGATATTCCCAGTGAGAAGAGACTGATATTCCCAGTCAGAGAAGACTGATATTAGCAGTGAGTCAAAATAGATATTCCCAGTGAGAGGAGACTGATATTCCCAATGAGACAGAATAGACATTCCAAGTGAGAGGAGAATGATATTCCCAATGAGAGAAGACTGATATTCCCAGTGAGACAGAATAGATATTCCCTCTGAAAGGCTACTGATAATTCCAGTTAGAGGAGACTGATATTCCCACTGAGACAGATTAGATATTCCCAATGAAAGGCTACTGATATTCCCAGTGAGAGGAGACTGATATTCCCAATGAGACAAAATAGACATTCCCAGTGAGAGGAGAATGATATTCCCTGTGAGACAGAATACATATTCCCAGTGTAAGGGAGCTGATATTCCCAGTTAGAAGAGAATGATATTCCCAGTGAGACAGAAAAAATATGCCCAGTGAGAGGAGACTGATATTCCCAGTGAGAGGAGACTGATATTCCAACGGAGACAGAATAGATATTCCCAGTGAGAGGGGACTGATATTCCCAGTGAGACAGAATAGATATTCCCAGTGAGAGGAGACTGATATTCCCAATGAGAAAGAATATATATTCCCAATGAGAGGAGACTGATATTCCCAGTGAGACAGAATAGATATTCCCAGTTAAAGGCGATTGATATTCCCAAGGAGACAGAATAGATATTCCCAGTGAAAGGGAACTGATATTCCCAGTAAGAGGAGACTGATATTCCCAGTGAGTGGAGACTGCAATTCCCAGTGAGACAGTATAGATATTCCCAGTGAGAGGAGACTGATATTCCCAGTGAGAGGAGACTGATATTCACAGTGAGCCAATATTGATATTCCCAGTGAGAGGAGACTGATATTCCTAGTGAGTCAGAATAGATATTTCCAGTGAGAGGAGACTGATATTCCTCGTGAGACAGAATAGATATTCCCAGTGAGACAGAATAGATATTCCCAGTGACAGGAGACTGATATTCCCACTGAGACAGAATAGATATTCCCATTGAGAAGATTCTGATATTCCCAGTGCGCGGAGACTTATATTCCCTCTGAGACGGAATAGATATTCCCAGTGAGAGGAGACTGATATTCCCAGTGAGAAGAGACTGATATTCCCAGTCAGAGAAGACTGATATTAGCAGTGAGTCAAAATAGATATTCCCAGTGAGAGGAGACTGATATTCCCAATGAGACAAAATAGACATTCCTAGTGAGAGGAGAGTGATATTCCCAATGAGAGAAGACTGATATTCCCAGTGAAACAGAATAGATATTCCCTCTGAAAGGCTACTGATAATTCCAGTTAGAGGAGACTGATATTCCCTCTGAGAGAGATTAGATATTCCCACTGAAAGGCTACTGATATTCCCAGTGAGAGGAGACTGATATTCCCAGTGAGAGTAGACTGATATTCCCAATGAGAAAGAATAGATATTCCCAATGAGAGGAGACTGATATTCCCAGTGAGACAGAATAGATATTCCCAGTGAAAGGGGACTGATATTCCCAGTGAGAGGAGACTGATATTCCCAGTAAGTGGAGACTGCTATTCCCAGTGAGACAGTATAGACATTCCAAGTGAGAGGAGAGTGATATTCCCAATGAGAGAAGACTGATATTCCCAGTGAGACAGAATAGATATTCCCTCTGAAAGGCTACTGATAATTCCAGTTAGAGGAGACTGATATTCCCAATGAGACAAAATAGACATTCCCAGTGAGAGGAGAATGATATTCCCTGTGAGACAGAATACATATTCCCAGTGTAAGGGAGCTGATATTCCCAGTTAGAAGAGAATGATATTCCCAGTGAGACAGAAAAAATATGCCCAGTGAGAGGAGACTGATATTCCCAGTGAGAGGAGACTGATATTCCAACGGAGACAGAATAGATATTCCCAGTGAGAGGGGACTGATATTCCCAGTGAGACAGAATAGATATTCCCAGTGAGAGGAGACTGATATTCCCAATGAGAAAGAATAGATATTCCCAATGAGAGGAGACTGATATTCCCAGTGAGACAGAATAGATATTCCCAGTTAAAGGCGATTGATATTCCCAAGGAGACAGAATAGATATTCCCAGTGAAAGGGAACTGATATTCCCAGTAAGAGGAGACTGATATTCCCAGTGAGTGGAGACTGCAATTCCCAGTGAGACAGTATAGATATTCCCAGTGAGAGGAGACTGATATTCCCAGTGAGAGGAGACTGATATTCACAGTGAGCCAATATTGATATTCCCAGTGAGAGGAGACTGATATTCCTAGTGAGTCAGAATAGATATTTCCAGTGAGAGGAGACTGATATTCCTCGTGAGACAGAATAGATATTCCCAGTGAGACAGAATAGATATTCCCAGTGACAGGAGACTGATATTCCCACTGAGACAGAATAGATATTCCCATTGAGAAGATTCTGATAATCCCAGTGCGAGGAGACTTATATTCCCTCTGAGACGGAATAGATATTCCCAGTGAGAGGAGACTGATATTCCCAGTGAGAAGAGACTGATATTCCCAGTCAGAGAAGACTGATATTAGCAGTGAGTCAAAATAGATATTCCCAGTGAGAGGAGACTGATATTCCCAATGAGACAAAATAGACATTCCTAGTGAGAGGAGAGTGATATTCCCAATGAGAGAAGACTGATATTCCCAGTGAAACAGAATAGATATTCCCTCTGAAAGGCTACTGATAATTCCAGTTAGAGGAGACTGATATTCCCTCTGAGAGAGATTAGATATTCCCACTGAAAGGCTACTGATATTCCCAGTGAGAGGAGACTGATATTCCCAGTGAGAGTAGACTGATATTCCCAATGAGAAAGAATAGATATTCCCAATGAGAGGAGACTGATATTCCCAGTGAGACAGAATAGATATTCCCAGTGAAAGGGGACTGATATTCCCAGTGAGAGGAGACTGATATTCCCAGTAAGTGGAGACTGCTATTCCCAGTGAGACTGTGTAGATATTCCCAGTGAGAGGAGACTGATATTCCCAGTGAGAGGAGACTGATATTCACAGTGAGCCAATATTGATATTCCCAGTGACAGCAGACTGATATTCCATTGAGTCAGAATAGATATTTCCAGTGAGAGGAGACTGATATTCCTCGTGAGACAGAATAGATATTCCCAGTGAGACAGAATAGATATTCGCAGTGACAGGAGACTGATATTCCCACTGAGACAGAATAGATATTCCCATTGAGAAGATTCTGATATTCCCAGTGCGAGGGGACTGATATTCCCTCTGAGACGGAATAGATATTCCCAGTGAGAGGAGACTGATATTCCCAGTGAGAAGAGACTGATATTCCCAGTCAGAGAAGACTGATATTAGCATTGAGTCAAAATAGATATCCCCAGTGAGAGGAGACTGATATTCCCAATGAGACAGAATAGACATTCCAAGTGAGAGGAGAGTGATATTCCCAATGAAAGACTGATATTCCCAGTGAGACAGAATAGCTATTCCCTCTGAAAGGCTACTGATAATTCCAGTTAGAGGAGACTGATATTCCCTCTGAGAGAGATTAGATATTCCCACTGAAAGGCTACTGATGTTCCCAGTAGGTGGAGACTGATATTCCCACTGAGACAGATTAGATATGGCCAATGAAAGGCTACTGATATTCCCAGTGAGAGGAGACTGATATTCCCAATGAGACAAAATAGACATTCCCAGTGAGAGGAGACTGATATTCCCTCTGAGACAGAATACATATTCCCCGTGTAAGGGAGCTGATATTCCCAGTTAGAGGAGAATGATATTCCCAGTGAGACAGAAAAAATATTCCCAGTGAGAGGAGACTGATATTCCCAGTGAGAGGAGACTGATATTCCAACGGAGACAGAATAGATATTCCCATGAGAGGGGACTGATATTCCCAAGGAGACAGAATAGATATTCCCAGTGAGTGGAGACTGATATTCCCAATGAGAAAGAATAGATATTCCCAATGAGAGGAGACTGATATTCCCAGTGAGACAGAATAGATATTCCCAGTGAAAGGCGATTGATATTCCCAAGGAGACAGAATAGATATTCCCAGTGAAAGGGGACTGATATTCCCAGTGAGAGGAGAATGATATTCCCACTGAGACAGAATAGATATTCCCGTTGAGAAGATTCTGATATTGCCAGTGCGAGGAGACTTATATTCCCTCTGAGACGGAATAGGTATTCCCAGTGAGAGGAGACTGATATTCCCAGTGAGAGGAGACTGATATTCCCAATGAGACAAAATAGACATTCCTAGTGAGAGGAGAGTGATATTCCCAATGAGAGAAGACTGATATTCCCAGTGAGACAGAATAGATATTCCCTCTGAAAGGCTACTGATAATTCCAGTTAGAGGAGACTGATATTCCCACTGAGAGAGATTAGATATTCCCACTGAAAGGCTACTGATATTCCCAATGAGAGGAGACTGATATTCCCAATGAGACAGAATAGACATTCCCAGTGAGAGGAGACTGATATTCCCTGTGAGACAGAATACATATTCCCAGTGTAAGGGAGCTGATATTCCCAGTTGGAGGAGAATGATATTCCCAGTGAGACAGAAAAAATATTCCCAGTTAGAGGAGACTGATATTGCCACTGAGACAGAATAGATATTCCCAGTGAGAGGAGACTGATATTCCCAGTGAGAGTAGACTGATATTCCCAATGAGAAATAATAGATATTCCCAATGAGATGAGACTGATATTCCCAGTGAGATAGAATAGATATTCCCAGTGAAAGGGGACTGATATTCCCAGTGAGAGGAGACTGATATTCCCAGTAAGTGGAGACTGCTATTCCCAGTGAGACAGTATAGATATTCCCAGTGAGAGGAGACTGATATTCCCAGTGAGAGGAGACTGATATTCACAGTGAGCCAATATTGATATTCCCAGTGACAGGAGACTGATATTCCTAGTGAGTCAGAATAGATATTTCCAGTGAGAGGAGACTGATATTCCTCGTGAGACAGAATAGATATTCCCACTGAGACACAATAGATATTCCCAGTGACAGGAGACTGATATTCCCACTGAGACAGAATAGATATTCCCATTGAGAAGATTCTGATATTCCCAGTGCGAGGGAACTGATATTCCCTCTGAGACCGAATAGATATTCCCAGTGAGAAGAGACTGATATTCCCAGTGAGAAGAGACTGATATTCCCAGTCAGAGAAGACTGATATTAGCATTGAGTCAAAATAGATATTCCCAGTGAGAGGAGACTGATATTCCCAATGAGACAGAATAGACATTCCAAGTGAGAGGAGAGTGATATTCCCAATGAGAGAAGACTGATATTCCCAGTGAGACAGAATAGCTATTCCCTCTGAAAGGCTACTGATAATTCCAGTTAGAGGAGACTGATATTCCCACTGAGACAGATTAGATATTCCCAATGAAAGGCTACTGATATTCCCAGTGAGAGGAGACTGATATTCCCAATGAGACAAAATAGACATTCCCAGTGAGAGGAGACTGATATTCCCTGTGAGACAGAATACATATTCCCAGTGTAAGGGAGCTGATATTCCCAGTTAGAGGAGAATGATATTCCCAGTGAGACAGAAAAAATATTCCCAGTGAGAGGAGACTGATATTCCCAGTGAGAGGAGACTGAAATTCCAACGGAGACAGAATAGATATTCCCAGTGAGAGGGGACTGATATTCCCAAGGAGACAGAATAGATATTCCCAGTGAGTGGAGACAGATATTCCCAATGAGAAAGAATAGATATTCCCAATGAGAGGAGTCTGATATTCCCAGTGAGACAGAATAGATATTCCCAGTGAAAGGCGATTGATATTCCCAAGGAGACAGAATAGATATTCCCAGTGAAAGGGGACTGATATTCCCAGTGAGAGGAGATTGATATTCCCAGGGAGTGGAGACTGCTATTCCCAGTGAGACAGTATAGATATTCCCAGTGAGAGGAGACTGATATTCCCAGTGAGAGGAGACTGATATTCACAGTGAGCCAATATTGATATTCCCAGTGAGAGGAGACTGATATTCCTAGTGAGTCAGAATAGATATTTCCAGTGAGAGGAGACTGATATTCCCAATGAGACAGAATAGACATTCCTAGTTAGAGGAGAGTGATATTCCCAATGAGAGAAGACTGATATTCCCAGTGAGACAGAATAGATATTCCCTCTGAAAGGCTACTGATAATTCCAGTTAGAGGAGACTGATATTCCCACTGAGAGAGATTAGATATTCCCACTGAAAGGCTACTGATATTCCCAGTGAGAGGAGACTGATATTCCCAATGAGACAGAATAGACATTCCCAGTGAGAGGAGACTGATATTCCCTGTGAGACAGAATACATATTCCCAGTGTAAGGGAGCTGATATTCCCAGTTGGAGGAGAATGATATTCCCAGTGAGTCAGAAAAAATATTCCCAGTTAGAGGAGACTGATATTGCCACTGAGACAGAATAGATATTCCCAGTGAGAGGAGACTGATATTCCCAATGAGAAATAATAGATATTCCCAATGAGATGAGACTGATATTCCCAGTGAGACAGAATAGATATTCCCAGTGAAAGGGGACTGATATTCCCAGTGAGAGGAGACTAATATTCCCACCGAGACAGAATAGATATTCCCAGTGATAGGAGACTGATATTCCCAGTCAGAAGAGACTGATATTCCCAGTGAGAGGAAACTGATATTCCCAGTGTGACAAAATAGATATTCCCACTGAAAGGCTACTGATATTCCCAGTTAGAGGAGACTGATATTCCCACTGAGACAGATTAGATATTCCCACTGAAAGGCTACTGATATTCCCAGTGAGAGGAGACTGATATTCCCAATAGACAGAATAGACATTCCCACGGAGAGGAGACTGATATTCCCTGTGTGACAGAATAGATATTCCCAGTGTAAGGAGGATGATATTCCCAGTAAGAGGAGAATGATATTCCAAGTGAGACAGAAAAAATATTCCCAGTGAGAGGAGACTGATATTCCCAGGGAGAGGAGACTGATATTCCCACTGAGACAGAATAGATATTCCCAGTGAGAGGAGACTGATATTCCCAGCGAGAGGAGACTGATATTCCCATTGAGAAAGAATAGATATTCCCAGTTAGGGGAGACTGATATTCCCACTGAGACAGAATAGATATTCCCAGTGAGAGGAGACTGATACTCCCAGTGAGAAGAGACTGATATTCCCAGTGAGAGGAGACTGATATTCCAACGGAGACAGAATAGATATTCCCAGTGAGAGGGGACTGATATTCCCAGTGAGACAGAATATATATTCCCAGTGAGACAGAATACATATTCCCACTGAGAGTAGACTTATATTCCCACTGATACAGAATAGATATTCCCAATGAGAGGAGACTGATATTCCCACTGAGACAGAATAGATATTCCCCGTGAGAGGAGACTGATATTCGCAGTCAGACAGAATAGATATACCCAGTGAGAGGAGACTGATATTACCATTGAGACAGAATAGATATTCCCAGTGAGAGGAGACTGATATTCCCACTGAGACAGAATAGATATTCCCATTGAGAAGATTCTGATATTCCCAGTGAGAGGAGAATGATATTCCCACTGAGACAGAATAGATATTCCCAGTGAGAGGGGACTGATATTCCCAGTGAGACAGAATAGATATTCCCAGTGAGAGGAGACTGATTTTCCCAATGAGAAAGAATAGATAGTCCCAATGAGAGGAGACTGATATTCCCAGTGAGACAGAATAGATATTCCCAGTGAAAGGCGATTGATATTCCCAAGGAGAAAGAATAGATATTCCCAGTGAAAGGGGACTGATATTCCCAGTGAGAGGAGACTGATATTCCCAGTGAGTGGAGACTGCTATTCCCAGTGAGACCGTATAGATATTCCCAGTGAGAGGAGACTGATATTCCCAGTGAGAGGAGACTGATATTCACAGTGAGCCAATATTGATATTCCCAGTGACAGGAGACTGATATTCCTAGTGAGTCAGAATAGATATTTCCAGTGAGAGGAGACTGATATTCCTCGTGAGACAGAATAGATATTCCCAGTGAGACAGAATAGATATTCCCAGTGACAGGAGACTGATATTCCCACTGAGACAGAATAGATATTCCCATTGAGAAGATTCTGATATTCCCAGTGCGAGGAGACTGATATTCCCTCTGAGACGGAATAGATATTCCCAGTGAGAGGAGACTGATATTCCCAATGAGACAGAATAGACTTTCCTAGTTAGAGGAGAGTGATATTCCCAATGAGAGAAGACTGATATTCCCAGTGAGACAGAATAGATATTCCCTCTGAAAGGCTACTGATAATTACAGTTAGAGGAGACTGATATTCCCACTGAGAGAGATTAGATATTCCCACTGAAAGGCTACTGATATTCCCAGTGAGAGGAGACTGATATTCCCAATTAGACAGAATAGACATTCCCAGTGAGAGGAGACTGATATTCCCTGTGAGACAGAATACATATTCCCAGTGTAAGGGAGCTGATATTCCCAGTTGGAGGAGAATGATATTCCCAGTGAGACAGAAAAAATATTCCCAATTAGAGGAGACTGATATTGCCACTGAGACAGAATAGATATTCCCAGTGAGAGGAGACTGATATTCCCAGTGAGAGTAGACTGATATTCCCAATGAGAAATAATAGATATTCCCAATGAGATGAGACTGATATTCCCAGTGAGACAGAATAGATATTCCCAGTGAAAGGGGACTGATATTCCCAGTGAGAGGAGACTGATATTCCCAGTAAGTGGAGACTGCTATTCCCAGTCAGACTGTATAGATATTCCCAGTGAGAGGAGACTGATATTCCCAGTGAGAGGAGACTGATATTCACAGTGAGCCAATATTGATATTCCCAGTGACAGGAGACTGATATTCCTAGTGAGTCAGAATAGATATTTCCAGTGAGAGGAGACTGATATTCCTCGTGAGACAGAATAGATATTCCCAGTGAGACAGAATAGATATTCCCAGTGACAGGAGACTGATATTCCCACTGAGACAGAATAGATATTCCCATTGAGAAGATTCTGATATTCCCAGTGCGAGGGAACTGATATTCCCTCTGAGACGGAATAGATATTCCCAGTGAGAAGAGACTGATATTCCCAGTGAGAAGAGACTGATATTCCCAGTCAGAGAAGACTGATATTAGCATTGAGTCAAAATAGATATTCCCAGTGAGAGGAGACTGATATTCCCAATGAGACAGAATAGACATTCCAAGTGAGAGGAGAGTGATATTCCCAATGAGAGAAGACTGATATTCCCAGTGAGACAGAATAGCTATTCCCTCTGAAAGGCTACTGATAATTCCAGTTAGAGGAGACTGATATTCCCACTGAGACAGATTAGATATTCCCAATGAAAGGCTACTGATATTCCCAGTGAGAGGAGACTGATATTCCCAATGAGACAAAATAGACATTCCCAGTGAGAGGAGACTGATATTCCCTGTGAGACAGAATACATATTCCCAGTGTAAGGGAGCTGATATTCCCAGTTAGAGGAGAATGATATTCCCAGTGAGACAGAAAAAATATTCCCAGTGAGAGGAGACTGATATTCCCAGTGAGAGGAGACTGAAATTCCAACGGAGACAGAATAGATATTCCCAGTGAGAGGGGACTGATATTCCCAAGGAGACAGAATAGATATTCCCAGTGAGTGGAGACTGATATTCCCAATGAGAAAGAATAGATGTTCCCAATGAGAGGAGACTGATATTCCCAGTGAGACAGAATAGATATTCCCAGTGAAAGGCGATTGATATTCCCAAGGAGACAGAATAGATATTCCCAGTGAAAGGGGACTGATATTCCCAGTGAGAGGAGACTGATATTCCCAGTGAGTGGAGACTGCTATTCCCAGTGAGACAGTACAGATATTCCCAGTGAGAGGAGACTGATATTCCCAGTGAGAGGAGACTGATATTCACAGTGAGCCAATATTGATATTCCCAGTGAGAGGAGACACATTCCTAGTGGGTCAGAATAGATATTTCCAGTGAGAGTAGACTGATATTCCCAATGAGACAGAATAGACATTCCTAGTTAGAGGAGAGTGATATTCCCAATGAGAGAAGACTGATATTCCCAGTGAGACAGAATAGATATTCCCTCTGAAAGGCTACTGATATTCCCAGTGAGAGGAGACTGATATTCCCACTGAGAGAGATTAGATATTCCCAGTGAGAGGAGACTGATATTCCCTGTGAGACAGAATACATATTCCCAGTGTAAGGGAGCTGATATTCCCAGTTGCAGGAGAATGATATTCCCAGTGAGTCAGAAAAAATATTCCCAGTTAGAGGAGACTGATATTGCCACTGAGACAGAATAGATATTCCCAGTGAGAGGAGACTGATATTCCCAGTGAGAGTAGACTGATATTCCCAATGAGAAATAATAGATATTCCCAATGAGATGAGACTGATATTCCCAGTGAGACAGAATAGATATTCCCAGTGAAAGGGGACTGATATTCCCAGTGAGAGGAGACTGATATTCCCAGTGAGTGGAGACTGCTATTCCCAGTGAGACAGTATAGATATTCCCAGTGAGAGGAGACTGATATTCCCAGTGAGAGGAGACTGATATTCACAGTGAGCCAATATTGATATTCCCAGTGACAGGAGACTGATATTCCTCGTGAGACAGAATAGATATTCCCAGTGAGACAGAATAGATATTCCCAGTGACAGGAGACTGATATTCCCACTGAGACAGAATAGATATTCCCATTGAGAAGATTCTGATATTCCCAGTGCGAGGAGACTGATATTCCCTCTGAGACAGAATAGATATTCCCAGTGAGAGGAGACTGATATTCCCAGTGAGAAGAGACTGATATTCCCAGTCAGAGAAGACTGATATTAGCAGTGAGTCAAAATAGCTATTCCCAGTGAGAGGAGACTGATATTCCCAATGAGACAGAATAGACATTCCTAGTTAGAGGAGAGTGATATTCCCAATGAGAGAAGACTGATATTCCCAGTGAGACAGAATAGATATTCCCTCTGAAAGGCTACTGATAATTCCAGTTAGAGGAGACTGATATTCCCACTGAGAGAGATTAGATATTCCCACTGAAAGGCTACTGATATTCCCAGTGAGAGGAGACTGATATTCCCAATTAGACAGAATAGACATTCCCAGTGAGAGGAGACTGATATTCCCTGTGAGACAGAATACATATTCCCAGTGTAAGGGAGCTGATATTCCCAGTTGGAGGAGAATGATATTCCCAGTGAGACAGAAAAAATATTCCCAATTAGAGGAGACTGATATTGCCACTGAGACAGAATAGATATTCCCAGTGAGAGGAGACTGATATTCCCAGTGAGAGTAGACTGATATTCCCAATGAGAAATAATAGATATTCCCAATGAGATGAGACTGATATTCCCAGTGAGACAGAATAGATATTCCCAGTGAAAGGGGACTGATATTCCCAGTGAGAGGAGACTGATATTCCCAGTAAGTGGAGACTGCTATTCCCAGTGAGACAGTATAGATATTCCCAGTGAGAGGAGACTGATATTCCCAGTGAGAGGAGACTGATATTCACAGTGAGCCAATATTGATATTCCCAGTGACAGGAGACTGATATTCCCAGTAAGTCAGAATAGATATTTCCAGTGAGAGGAGACTGATATTCCTCGTGAGACAGAATAGATATTCCCAGTGAGACAGAATAGATATTCCCAGTGACAGGAGACTGATATTCCCACTGAGACAGAATAGATATTCCCATTGAGAAGATTCTGATATTCCCAGTGCGAGGAGACTGATATTCCCTCTGAGACGGAATAGATATTCCCAGTGAGAGGAGACTGATATTCCCAGTGAGAAGAGACTGATATTCCCAGTCAGAGAAGACTGATATTAGCAAAGAGTCAAAATAGATATTCCCAGTGAGAGGAGACTGATATTCCCAATGAGACAGAATAGACATTACAAGTGAGAGGAGAGTGATATTCCCAATGAGAGAAGACTGATATTCCCAGCGAGACAGAATAGATATTCCCTCTGAAAGGCTACTGATAATTCCAGTTAGAGGAGACTGATATTCCCACTGAGACAGATTAGATATTCCCAATGAAAGGCTACTGATATTCCCAGTGAGAGGAGACTGATATTCCCAATGAGACAAAATAGACATTCCCAGTGAGAGGAGACTGATATTCCCTGTGAGACAGAATACATATTCCCAGTGTAAGGGAGCTGATATTCCCAGTTAGAAGAGAATGATATTCCCAGTGAGACAGAAAAAATATTCCCAGTGAGAGGAGACTGATATTCCCAGTGAGAGGAGACTGAAATTCCAAGGGAGACAGAATAGATATTCCCAGTGAGAGGGGACTGATATTCCCAGTGAGACAGAATAGATATTCCCAGTGAGAGGAGACTGATATTCCCAATGAGAAAGAATAGATATTCCCAATGAGAGGAGACTGATATTCCCAGTGAGACAGAATAGATATTCCCAGTGAAAGGCGATTGATATTCCCAAGGAGACAGAATAGATATTCCCAGTGAAAGGGAACTGATATTCCCAGTAAGAGGAGACTGATATTCCCAGTGAGTGGAGACTGCAATTCCCAGTGAGACAGTATAGATATTCCCAGTGAGAGGAGACTGATATTCCCAGTGAGAGGAGACTGATATTCACAGTGAGCCAATATTGATATTCCCAGTGACAGGAGACTGATATTCCTAGTGATTCAGAATAGATATTTCCAGTGAGAGGAGACTGATATTCCTCGTGAGATAGAATAGATATTCCCAGTGAGACAGAATAGATATTCCCAGTGACAGGAGACTCATATTCCCACTGAGACAGAATAGATATTCCCATTGAGAAGATTCTGATATTCCCAGTGCGAGGAGACTTATATTCCCTCTGAGACGGAATAGATATTCCCAGTGAGAGGAGACCAATATTCCCAGTGAGAAGAGACTGATATTCCCAGTCAGAGAAGACTGATATTAGCAGTGAGTCAAAATAGATATTCCCAGTGAGAGGAGACTGATATTCCCAATGAGACAAAATAGACATTCCCAGTGAGAGGAGAGTGATATTCCCAATGAGAGAAGACTGATATTCCCAGTGAGACAGAATAGATATTCCCTCTGAAAGGCTACTGATAATTCCAGTTAGAGGAGACTGATATTCCCTCTGAGAGAGATTAGATATTCCCACTGAAAGGCTACTGATATTCCCAGTGAGAGGAGACTGATATTCCCAGTGAGAGTAGACTGATATTCCCAATGAGAAAGAATAGATATTCCCAATGAGAGGAGACTGATATTCCCAGTGAGACAGAATAGATATTCCCAGTGAAAGGGGACTGATATTCCCAGTGAGAGGAGACTGATATTCCCAGTAAGTGGAGACTGCTATTCCCAGTCAGACTGTATAGATATTCCCAGTGAGAGGAGACTGATATTCCCAGTGAGAGGAGACTGATATTCACAGTGAGCCAATATTGATATTCCCAGTGACAGGAGACTGATATTCCTAGTGAGTCAGAATAGATATTTCCAGTGAGAGGAGACTGATATTCCTCGTGAGACAGAATAGATATTCCCAGTGAGACAGAATAGATATTCCCAGTGACAGGAGACTGATATTCCCACTGAGACAGAATAGATATTCCCATTGAGAAGATTCTGATATTCCCAGTGCGAGGGAACTGATATTCCCTCTGAGACGGAATAGATATTCCCAGTGAGAAGAGACTGATATTCCCAGTGAGAAGAGACTGATATTCCCAGTCAGAGAAGACTGATATTAGCATTGAGTCAAAATAGATATTCCCAGTGAGAGGAGACTGATATTCCCAATGAGACAGAATAGACATTCCAAGTGAGAGGAGAGTGATATTCCCAATGAGAGAAGACTGATATTCCCAGTGAGACAGAATAGCTATTCCCTCTGAAAGGCTACTGATAATTCCAGTTAGAGGAGACTGATATTCCCACTGAGACAGATTAGATATTCCCAATGAAAGGCTACTGATATTCCCAGTGAGAGGAGACTGATATTCCCAATGAGACAAAATAGACATTCCCAGTGAGAGGAGACTGATATTCCCTGTGAGACAGAATACATATTCCCAGTGTAAGGGAGCTGATATTCCCAGTTAGAGGAGAATGATATTCCCAGTGAGACAGAAAAAATATTCCCAGTGAGAGGAGACTGATATTCCCAGTGAGAGGAGACTGAAATTCCAACGGAGACAGAATAGATATTCCCAGTGAGAGGGGACTGATATTCCCAAGGAGACAGAATAGATATTCCCAGTGAGTGGAGACTGATATTCCCAATGAGAAAGAATAGATGTTCCCAATGAGAGGAGACTGATATTCCCAGTGAGACAGAATAGATATTCCCAGTGAAAGGCGATTGATATTCCCAAGGAGACAGAATAGATATTCCCAGTGAAAGGGGACTGATATTCCCAGTGAGAGGAGACTGATATTCCCAGTGAGTGGAGACTGCTATTCCCAGTGAGACAGTACAGATATTCCCAGTGAGAGGAGACTGATATTCCCAGTGAGAGGAGACTGATATTCACAGTGAGCCAATATTGATATTCCCAGTGAGAGGAGACACATTCCTAGTGGGTCAGAATAGATATTTCCAGTGAGAGTAGACTGATATTCCCAATGAGACAGAATAGACATTCCTAGTTAGAGGAGAGTGATATTCCCAATGAGAGAAGACTGATATTCCCAGTGAGACAGAATAGATATTCCCTCTGAAAGGCTACTGATATTCCCAGTGAGAGGAGACTGATATTCCCACTGAGAGAGATTAGATATTCCCAGTGAGAGGAGACTGATATTCCCTGTGAGACAGAATACATATTCCCAGTGTAAGGGAGCTGATATTCCCAGTTGCAGGAGAATGATATTCCCAGTGAGTCAGAAAAAATATTCCCAGTTAGAGGAGACTGATATTGCCACTGAGACAGAATAGATATTCCCAGTGAGAGGAGACTGATATTCCCAGTGAGAGTAGACTGATATTCCCAATGAGAAATAATAGATATTCCCAATGAGATGAGACTGATATTCCCAGTGAGACAGAATAGATATTCCCAGTGAAAGGGGACTGATATTCCCAGTGAGAGGAGACTGATATTCCCAGTGAGTGGAGACTGCTATTCCCAGTGAGACAGTATAGATATTCCCAGTGAGAGGAGACTGATATTCCCAGTGAGAGGAGACTGATATTCACAGTGAGCCAATATTGATATTCCCAGTGACAGGAGACTGATATTCCTAGTGAGTCAGAATAGATATTTCCAGTGAGAGGAGACTGATATTCCTCGTGAGACAGAATAGATATTCCCAGTGAGACAGAATAGATATTCCCAGTGACAGGAGACTGATATTCCCACTGAGACAGAATAGATATTCCCATTGAGAAGATTCTGATATTCCCAGTGCGAGGAGACTGATATTCCCTCTGAGACAGAATAGATATTCCCAGTGAGAGGAGACTGATATTCCCAGTGAGAAGAGACTGATATTCCCAGTCAGAGAAGACTGATATTAGCAGTGAGTCAAAATAGCTATTCCCAGTGAGAGGAGACTGATATTCCCAATGAGACAGAATAGACATTCCTAGTTAGAGGAGAGTGATATTCCCAATGAGAGAAGACTGATATTCCCAGTGAGACAGAATAGATATTCCCTCTGAAAGGCTACTGATAATTCCAGTTAGAGGAGACTGATATTCCCACTGAGAGAGATTAGATATTCCCACTGAAAGGCTACTGATATTCCCAGTGAGAGGAGACTGATATTCCCAATGAGACAGAATAGACATTCCCAGTGAGAGGAGACTGATATTCCCTGTGAGACAGAATACATATTCCCAGTGTAAGGGAGCTGATATTCCCAGTTGGAGGAGAATGATATTCCCAGTGAGACAGAAAAAATATTCCCAGTTAGAGGAGACTGATATTCCCACTGAGACAGAAGAGATATTCCCAGTGTAAGGGGGCTGATATTTCCAGTTAGAGGAGAATGATATTCCCACTGAGACAGAATAGATATTCCCAGTGAGAGGAGACTGATATTCCCAATAGACAGAATAGACATTCCCACGGAGAGGAGACTGATATTCCCTGTGAGACAGAATAGATATTCCCAGTGTAAGGAGGATGATATTCCCAGTAAGAGGAGAATGATATTCCCAGTGAGACAGAAAAAATATTCCCAGTGAGAGGAGACTGATATTCCCAGGGAGAGGAGACTGATATTCCCACTGAGACAGAATAGATATTCCCAGTGAGAGGAGACTGATATTCCCAGCGAGAGGAGACTGATATTCCCACTGAGAAAGAATAGATATTCCCAGTTAGGGGAGACTGATATTCCCACGGAGACAGAATAGATATTCCCAGTGAGATAAGACTAATATTCCCACTGAGACAGAATTGATATTCCCAGTGAGAGGAGACTGATATTCCCAGTGAGAAGAGACTGATATTCCCAGTGAGAGGAGACTGATATTCCAACGGAGACAGAATAGATATTCCCAGTGAGAGGGGACTGATATTCCCAGTGAGACAGAATAGATAAAGCAAGTGAGACAGAATACATATTCCCACTGAGAGGAGACTTATATTCCCACTGAGACAGAATAGATATTCCCAGTGCGATGAGACTGATATTCCCACTGATACAGAATAGATATTCCCAATGAGAGGAGACTGATATTCCCACTGAGACAGAATAGATATTCCCCGTGAGAGGAGACTGATATTCGCAGTCAGACAGAATAGATATACCCAGTGAGAGGAGACTGATATTACCATTGAGACAGAATAGATATTCCCAGTGAGAGGGGACTGATATTCCCAGTGAGACAGAATAGATATTCCCAGTGAGAGGAGACTGATTTTCCCAATGAGAAAGAATAGATATTCCCAATGAGAAAGAGACTGATATTCCCAGTGAGACAGAATAGATATTCCCAGTGAAAGGCGATTGATATTCCCAAGGAGACAGAATAGATATTCCCAGTGAAAGGGGACTGATATTCCCAGTGAGAGGAGACTGATATTCCCAGTGAGTGGAGACTGCTATTCCCAGTGAGACAGTATAGATATTCCCAGTGAGAGGAGACTGATATTCCCAGTGAGAGGAGACTGATATTTACAGTGAGCCAATATTGATATTCCCAGTGACAGGAGACTGATATTCCTAGTGAGTCAGAATAGATATTTCCAGTGAGAGGAGACTGATATTCCTCGTGAGACAGAATAGATATTCCCAGTGAGACAGAATAGATATTCCCAGTGACAGGAGACTGATATTCCCACTGAGACAGAATAGATATTCCCATTGAGAAGATTCTGATATTCCCAGTGCGAGGAGACTGATATTCCCACTGAGACAGAATAGATATTCCCAGTGCGATGAGACTGATATTCCCAAATATACAGAATAGATATTCCCAATGAGAGGAGACTGATATTCCCACTGAGACAGAATAGATATTCCCCGTGAGAGGAGACTGATATTCGCAGTCAGACAGAATAGATATTCCCAGCGAGAGGAGACTGATATTACCAGAGAGACAGAATAGATATTCCCAGTGAAAGGAGACTGATATTCCCACTGAGACAGAATAGATAGTCCCATTGAGAAGATTCTGATATTTCCAGTGAGAGGAGACTGATATTCCCACTGAGACAGAATATATATTCCCAGTGAGAGTAGACTGATATTCCCAGTGAGAGTACACTGATATTCCCAATGAGAAAGAATAGATATTCCCAATAAGACGAGACTGATATTCCCAGTGAGACAGAATAGATATTCCCAGTGAAAGGCGATTGATATTCCCAATGACACAGAATAGATATTCCCAGTGAAAGGAGACTGATATTCCCAGTGAGAGGAGACTGATATTCCCAGTGAGTGGAGACTGCTATTCCCAGTGAGACAGTATAGATATTCCCAGTGAGAGTAGACTGATATTCCCTGTGAGAGGAGACTGATATTCCTAGTGAGTCAGAATAGATATTTCCAGTGAGAGGAGACTGATATTCCTCGTGAGACAGAATAGATATTCCCAGTGAGACAGAATAGATATTCCCAGTGACAGGAGACTGATATTCCCACTGAGACAGAATAGATATTCCCATTGAGAAGATTCTGATATTCCCAGCGCGAGGAGACTGATATTCCCACTGCGACAGAATAGATATTCCCAGTGAGAGGAGACTGATATTCCCAGTGAAAAGAGTCTGATATTCCCAGTCAGAGAAGAATGATGTTCCCAGTGAGTCAAAATAGATATTCCCAGTGAGAGGAGACTGATATTCCCAGTGAGACAGAATACATATTCCCAGTGAGAGGAGACTGATATTCCCACTGAGACAGAATAGATATTCCCAGTGCGATGAGACTGATATTCCCACTGATACAGAATAGATATTCCAAATGAGAGGAGACTGATATTCCCACTGAGACAGAATAGATATTCCCCGTGAGAGGAGACTGATATTCGCCGTCAGACAGAATAGATATTCCCAGTGAGAGGAAACTGATATTCCCAGGGAGTGGAGACTGATATTCCCAGTGAGACAGAATACATATTCCCAGTGAGATGAGACTGATATTCCCACTGATACAGAATAGATATTCCCAATGAGAGGAGACTGATATTCCCAATGAGACAGAATAGATATTTCCCGTGAGAGGAGACTGATATTCGCAGTCAGACAAAATAGATATTCCCAGTCAGAGGAGACTGATATTCCCACTGAGACAGAATAGATATTCCCATTGAGAAGATTCTGATATTCCCAGTGAGAGGAGACTGATATTCCCACTGAGACAGAATATATATTCCCAGTGATAGGAGACTGATATTCCCAGTGAGAGTAGACTGATATTCCCAATGAGAAAGAATAGATATTCCCAATGAGAGATGACTGATATTCCCAGTGAGACAGAATAGATATTCCCAGTGAAAGGTGATTGATATTCCCAACAAGACAGAATAGATATTCCCAGTGAAATAAACTGATATTCCCAGTGAGAGGAGACTGATATTCCCAGTGAGTGGAGACTGCTATTCCCAGTGAGACAGTATAGATATTCCCAGTGAGAGGAGACTGATATTCCCAGTGAGAGGAGACTGATATTCACAGTGAGCCAATATTGATATTCCCAGTGACAGGAGTCTGATATTCCTTGTGAGTCAGAATAGATATTTCCAGTGAGAGGAGACTGATATTCCCAATGAGACAGAATAGATATTCCCAGTGAGACAGAATAGATATTCCCAATGATGGAGACTGATATTCCCAGTGAGAAGAAACTGATATTCCCAGTCAGAGAAGACTGATATTCCCAGTGAGTCAAAATAGATATTCCCAGTGAGAGGAGACTGATATTCCCAATGAGACAGAATAGATATTCCCAGTGAGAGGAGAGTGATATTCCCAATGAGAGAAGACTGATATTCCCACTGAGACAGAATAGACATTCCCAGTGAGAGGAGACTGATATTCCCTGTGAGACAGAATAGATATTCCCAGTGCAAGAGCTCTGATATTCCCAGTAAGAGGAGAATTATATTCCCAGTGAGACAGAAAAAATATTCCCAGTGAGAGGAGAGTGATATTCCCATGGAGAGGAGACTGATATTCCCACTGAGACAGAATAGATATTCCCAGTGAGAGAAGACTGATATTCCCAGCGAGAGGAGACTGATATTCCCAATGAGACAGAATAGATATGCCCAGTTAGGGGAGACTGATATTCCCACTGAGACAGAATAGATATTCCCAGTGTGATGAGACTCATATTCCCGCTGAGACGGAATAGGTATTCCCCGTGTGAGGAGACTGATATTCCCTGTGAGAGGAGACACATATTCCCACTGAGACAGAATAGATTTTCCCACTGAAAGGCTAGTGATATTCCCAGTGAGAGGAGACTAATATTCCCAAAGAGACAGAATAGATATTCGCAGTGAGAGGAGACTGATATTCCCAATAGACAGAATAGACATTGCCACGGAGAGGAGACTGATATTCCCTGTGAGACAGAATAGATATTCCCAGTGTAAGGAGGATGATATTCCCAGTAAGAGGAGAATGATATTCCCAGTGAGACAGAAAAAATATTCCCAGTGAGAGGAGACTGATATTCCCAGTGAGACAGAATACATATTCCCAGTGAGAGGAGACTGATATTCCCACTGAGACAGAATAGATATTCCCAGTGCGATGAGACTGATATTCCCACTGATACAGAATAGATATTCCAAATGAGAGGAGACTGATATTCCCACTGAGACAGAATAGATATTCCCCGTGAGAGGAGACTGATATTCGCCGTCAGACAGAATAGATATTCCCAGTGAGAGGAAACTGATATTCCCAGGGAGTGGAGACTGATATTCCCAGTGAGACAGAATACATATTCCCAGTGAGATGAGACTGATATTCCCACTGATACAGAATAGATATTCCCAATGAGAGGAGACTGATATTCCCAATGAGACAGAATAGATATTTCCCATGAGAGGAGACTGATATTCACAGTCAGACGGAATAGATATTCCCAGTCAGAGGAGACTGATATTCCCACTGAGACAGAATAGATATTCCCATTGAGAAGATTCTGATATTCCCAGTGAGAGGAGACTGATATTCCCACTGAGACAGAATATATATTCCCAGTGATAGGAGACTGATATTCCCAGTGAGAGTAGACTGATATTCCCAATGAGAAAGAATAGATATTCCCAATGAGAGAAGACTGATATTCCCAGTGAGACAGAATAGATATTCCCAGTGAAAGGTGATTGATATTCCCAATGAGACAGAATAGATATTCCCAGTGAAATAAACTGATATTCCCAGTGAGAGCAGACTGATATTCCCAGTGAGTGGAGACTGCTATTCCCAGTGAGACAGTATAGATATTCCCAGTGAGAGGAGACTGATATTCCCAGTGAGAGGAGACTGATATTCACAGTGAGCCAATATTGATATTCCCAGTGACAGGAGTCTGATATTCCTTGTGAGTCAGAATAGATATTTCCAGTGAGAGGAGACTGATATTCCCAATGAGACAGAATAGATATTCCCAGTGAGACAGAATAGATATTCCCAATGATGGAGACTGATATTCCCAGTGAGAAGAAACTGATATTCCCAGTCAGAGAAGACTGATATTCCCAGTGAGTCAAAATAGATATTCCCAGTGAGAGGAGACTGATATTCCCAATGAGACAGAATAGATATTCCCAGTGAGAGGAGAGTGATATTCCCAATGAGAGAAGACTGATATTCCCACTGAGACAGAATAGACATTCCCAGTGAGAGGAGACTGATATACCCTGTGAGACAGAATAGATATTCCCAGTGCAAGAGCTCTGATATTCCCAGTAAGAGGAGAATTATATTCCCAGTGAGACAGAAAAAATATTCCCAGTGAGAGGAGACTGATATTCCCATGGAGAGGAGACTGATATTCCCACTGAGACAGAATAGATATTCCCAGTGAGAGAAGACTGATATTCCCAGCGAGAGGAGACTGATATTCCCAATGAGACAGAATAGATATGCCCAGTTAGGGGAGACTGATATTCCCACTGAGACAGAATAGATATTCCCAGTGTGATGAGACTCATATTCCCGCTGAGACGGAATAGGTATTCCCCGTGTGAGGAGACTGATATTCCCTGTGAGAGGAGACACATATTCCCACTGAGACAGAATAGATTTTCCCACTGAAAGGCTAGTGATATTCCCAGTGAGAGGAGACTAATATTCCCAAAGAGACAGAATAGATATTCGCAGTGAGAGGAGACTGATATTCCCAATAGACAGAATAGACATTGCCACGGAGAGGATACTGATATTCCCTGTGAGACAGAATAGATATTCCCAGTGTAAGGAGGATGATATTCCCAGTAAGAGGAGAATGATATTCCCAGTGAGACAGAAAAAATATTCCCAGTGAGAGGAGACTGATATTCCCAGTGAGACAGAATACATATTCCCAGTGAGAGGAGACTGATATTCCCACTGAGACAGAATAGATATTCCCAGTGCGATGAGACTGATATTCCCACTGATACAGAATAGATATTCCAAATGAGAGGAGACTGATATTCCCACTGAGACAGAATAGATATTCCCCGTGAGAGGAGACTGATATTCGCCGTCAGACAGAATAGATATTCCCAGTGAGAGGAAACTGATATTCCCAGGGAGTGGAGACTGATATTCCCAGTGAGACAGAATACATATTCCCAGTGAGATGAGACTGATATTCCCACTGATACAGAATAGATATTCCCAATGAGAGGAGACTGATATTCCCAATGAGACAGAATAGATATTTCCCATGAGAGGAGACTGATATTCACAGTCAGACAGAATAGATATTCCCAGTCAGAGGAGACTGATATTCCCACTGAGACAGAATAGATATTCCCATTGAGAAGATTCTGATATTCCCAGTGAGAGGAGACTGATATTCCCACTGAGACAGAATATATATTCCCAGTGATAGGAGACTGATATTCCCAGTGAGAGTAGACTGATATTCCCAATGAGAAAGAATAGATATTCCCAATGAGAGAAGACTGATATTCCCAGTGAGACAGAATAGATATTCCCAGTGAAAGGTGATTGATATTCCCAATGAGACAGAATAGATATTCCCAGTGAGAGGAGACTGATATTCCCAGTGAGAGAAGACTGATATTCCCAGTGAGTGGAGACTGCTATTCCCAGTGAGACAGTATAGATATTCCCAGTGAGAGGAGACTGATATTCCCAGTGAGAGGAGACTGATATTCACAGTGAGCCAATATTGATATTCCCAGTGACAGGAGTCTGATATTCCTTGTGAGTCAGAATAGATATTTCCAGTGAGAGGAGACTGATATTCCCAATGAGACAGAATAGATATTCCCAGTGAGACAGAATAGATATTCCCAATGATGGAGACTGATATTCCCAGTGAGAAGAAACTGATATTCCCAGTCAGAGAAGAATGATATTCCCAGTGAGTCAAAATAGATATTCCCAGTGAGAGGAGACTGATATTCCCAATGAGACAGAATAGATATTCCCAGTGAGAGGAGAGTGATATTCCCAATGAGAGAAGACTGATATTCCCACTGAGACAGAATAGACATTCCCAGTGAGAGGAGACTGATATTCCCTGTGAGACAGAATAGATATTCCCAGTGCAAGAGCTCTGATATTCCCAGGAAGAGGAGAATTATATTCCCAGTGAGACAGAAAAAATATTCCCAGTGAGAGGAGACTGATATTCCCATGGAGAGGAGACTGATATTCCCACTGAGACAGAATAGATATGCCCAGTTAGGGGAGACTGATATTCCCACTGAGACAGAATAGATATTCCCAGTGTGATGAGACTCATATTCCCGCTGAGACGGAATAGGTATTCCCCGTGTGAGGAGACTGATATTCCCTGTGAGAGGAGACACATATTCCCACTGAGACAGAATAGATTTTCCCACTGAAAGGCTAGTGATATTCCCAGTGAGAGGAGACTAATATTCCCAAAGAGACAGAATAGATATTCGCAGTGAGAGGAGACTGATATTCCCAATAGACAGAATAGACATTCCCACGGAGAGGAGACTGATATTCCCTGTGAGACAGAATAGATATTCCCAGTGTAAGGAGGATGATATTCCCAGTAAGAGGAGAATGATATTCCCAGTGAGACAGAAAAAATATTCCCAGTGAGAGGAGACTGATATTCCCAGGGAGAGGAGACTGATATTCCCACTGAGACAGAATAGATATTCCCAGTGAGAGGAGACTGATATTCCCAGCGAGAGGAGACTGATATTCCCACTGAGAAAGAATAGATATTCCCAGTTAGGGTAGACTGATATTCCCACTGAGACAGAATAGATATTCCCAGTGAGATAAGACTAATATTCCCACTGAGACAGAATTGATATTCCCAGTGAGAGGAGACTGATATTCCCAGTGAGAAGAGACTGATATTCCCAGTGAGAGGAGACTGATATTCCAACGGAGACAGAATAGATATTCCCAGTGAGAGGGGACTGATATTCCCAGTGAGACAGAATAGATATTCCCAGTGAGACAGAATACATATTCCCAGTGAGAGGAGACTTATATTCCCACTGAGACAGAATAGATATTCCCAGTGCGATGAGACTGATATTCCCACTGATACAGAATAGATATTCCCAATGAGAGGAGACTGATATTCCCACTGAGACAGAATAGATATTCCCCGTGAGAGGAGACTGATATTCGCAGTCAGACAGAATAGATATACCCAGTGAGAGGAGACTGATATTACCATTGAGACAGAATAGATATTCCCAGTGAGAGGAGACTGATATTCCCACTGAGACAGAATAGATATTCCCATTGAGAAGATTCTGATATTCCCAGTGAGAGGAGACTGATATTCCCACTGAGACAGAATAGGTATTCCCAGTGAGAGGGGACTGATATTCCCAGTGAGACAGAATAGATATTCCCAGTGAGAGGAGACTGATTTTCCCAATGAGAAAGAATAGATATTCCCAATGAGAGGAGACTGATATTCCCAGTGAGACAGAATAGATATTCCCAGTGAAAGGCGATTGATATTCCCAAGGAGACAGAATAGATATTCCCAGTGAAAGGGGACTGATATTCCCAGTGAGAGGAGACTGATATTCCCAGTGAGTGGAGACTGCTATTCCCAGTGAGACAGTATAGATATTCCCAGTGAGAGGAGACTGATATTCCCAGTGAGAGGAGACTGATATTTACAGTGAGCCAATATTGATATTCCCAGTGACAGGAGACTGATATTCCTAGTGAGTCAGAATAGATATTTCCAGTGAGAGGAGACTGATATTCCTCGTGAGACAGAATAGATATTCCCAGTGAGACAGAATAGATATTCCCAGTGACAGGAGACTGATATTCCCACTGAGACAGAATAGATATTCCCATTGAGAAGATTCTGATATTCCCAGTGCGAGGAGACTGATATTCCCACTGAGACAGAATAGATATTCCCAGTGCGATGAGACTGATATTCCCAAATATACAGAATAGATATTCCCAATGAGAGGAGACTGATATTCCCACTGAGACAGAATAGATATTCCCCGTGAGAGGAGACTGATATTCGCAGTCAGACAGAATAGATATTCCCAGCGAGAGGAGACTGATATTACCAGAGAGACAGAATTGAGATTCCCAGTGAAAGGAGACTGATATTCCCACTGAGACAGAATAGATATTCCCATTGAGAAGATTCTGATATTTCCAGTGAGAGGAGACTGATATTCCCACTGAGACAGAATATATATTGCCAGTGAGAGTAGACTGATATTCCCAGTGAGAGTAGACTGATATTCCCAATGAGAAAGAATAGATATTCCCAATAAGACGAGACTGATATTCCCAGTGAGACAGAATAGATATTCCCAGTGAAAGGCGATTGATATTCCCAATGACACAGAATAGATATTCCCAGTGAAAGGAGACTGATATTCCCAGTGAGAGGAGACTGATATTCCCAGTGAGTGGAGACTGCTATTCCCAGTGAGACAGTATAGATATTCCCAGTGAGAGTAGACTGATATTCCCTGTGAGAGGAGACTGATATTCCTAGTGAGTCAGAATAGATATTTCCAGTGAGAGGAGACTGATATTCCTCGTGAGACAGAATAGATATTCCCAGTGAGACAGAATAGATATTCCCAGTGACAGGAGACTGATATTCCCACTGAGACAGAATAGATATTCCCATTGAGAAGATTCTGATATTCCCAGTGCGAGGAGGCTGATATTCCCACTGCGACAGAATAGATATTCCCAGTGAGAGGAGACTGATATTCCCAGTGAAAAGAGTCTGATATTCCCAGTCAGAGAAGAATGATATTCCCAGTGAGTCAAAATAGATATTCCCAGTGAGAGGAGACTGATATTCCCAGTGAGACAGAATACATATTCCCAGTGAGAGGAGACTGATATTCCCACTGAGACAGAATAGATATTCCCAGTGCGATGAGACTGATATTCCCACTGATACAGAATAGATATTCCAAATGAGAGGAGACTGATATTCCCACTGAGACAGAATAGATATTCCCCGTGAGAGGAGACTGATATTCGCCGTCAGACAGAATAGATATTCCCAGTGAGAGGAAACTGATATTCCCAGGGAGTGGAGACTGATATTCCCAGTGAGACAGAATAGATATTCCCATTGAGAAGATTCTGATATTCCCAGTGAGAGGAGACTGATATTCACACTGAGACAGAATATATATTCCCAATGAGAGGAGACTGATATTCCCAGTGAGAGTAGACTGATATTCCCAATGAGAAAGAATAGATATTCCCAATGAGAGGAGACTGATATTCCCAGTGAGACAGAATAGATATTCGCATTGAGAGGAGACTGATGTTCCCAGTGAGAGGAAACTGCCATTCCCAGCGAGACAGAATAGATATTCCCAGTGAGAGGAGACTGATATTCCCAGTGAGAAGAGACTGATATTCCCAGTGAGAGGTGACTGATATTCCAACGGAGACAGAATAGATATTCCCAGTGAGAGGGGACTGATATTCCCAGTGAGACAGAATAGATATTCCCAGTGAGAGGAGACTGATATTCCCAGTGAGACAGAATACATATTCCCAGTGAGAGGAGACTTATATTCCCACTCAGACAGAATAGATATTCCCAGTGCGTAGAGACTGATATTCCCACTGATACAGAATAGATATTCCCAATGAGAGGAGACTGATATTCCCACTGAGACAGAATAGATATTCCCAGTGGGAGGAGACTGATATTCCCAGTGAGAAGAGACTGATATTCCCAGTCAGAGGAAACTGATATTCCCAGTCAGACAAAATAGATATTCCCACTGAAAGGCTACTGATATTCCCAGTTAGAGGAGACTGATATTCCCACTGAGACAGATTAGATATTCCCACTGAAAGGCTACTGATATTCCCAGTGTGAGGAGACTGATATTCCCAGTGCGAGTAGACCGATATTCCCAATGAGAAAGAATAGATATTCCCAATGAGAGGAGACTGATATTCCCAGTGAGACAGATTAGATATTCCCATTGAGAGGGGACTGATATTCCCACTGAGACAGAATAGATATTCCCAGTGAGACGAGACTGATATTCCCAGTGAGAGGAGACTAATATTCCCACCGAGACAGAATAGATATTCCCAGTGAGAGGAGACTGATATTCCCAGTGAGAAGAGACTGATATTCCCAGTGAGAGGAAACTGATATTCCCTTTGAGACAAAATAGATATTCCCACTGAAAGGCTACTGATATTCCCAGTTAGAGGAGACTGATATTCCCACTGAGACAGATTAGATATTCCCACTGAAAGGCTACTGATATTCCCAGTGAGAGGAGACTAATATTCCCAATAGACAGAATAGACATTCCCACGGAGAGGAGACTGATATTCCCTGTGAGACAGAATAGATATTCCCAGTGTAAGGAGGATGATATTCCCAGTAAGAGGAGAATGATATTCCCAGTGAGACAGAAAAAATATTCCCAGTGAGAGGAGACTGATATTCCCAGGGAGAGGAGACTGATATTCCCACTGAGACAGAATAGATATTCCCATGGAGAGGAGACTGATATTCCCACTGAGACAGAATAGATATTCCCAGTGAGATGAGACTGATATTCCCACTGAGACAGAATTCATATTCCCAGTGAGAGGAGACTGATATTCCCTGTGAGAGGAGACTCATACTCCCAGTGAGACAGAATAGATATTCCCACTGAAAGGCTACTGATATTCCCAGTGAGAGGAGACTGATATTCCCAGTGAGACAGAATAGATATTCGCATTGAGAGGAGACTGATATTCCCAGTGAGAGGAAACTGCCATTCCCAGCGAGACAGAATAGATATTCACAGTGAGAGGAGACTGATATTCCCAGTGAGAGGGGACTGATATTCCCAGTGAGACAGAATAGATATTCCCAGTGAGAGGAGACTGATATTCCCAGTGAGACAGAATACATATTCCCAGTGAGAGGAGACTTATATTCCCACTGAGACAGACTAGATATTCCCAGTGCGATGAGACTGATATTTCCACTGATACAGAATAGATACTCCCAATGAGAGGAGACTGATATTCCCACTGAGACAGAATAGATATTCCCAGTGAGAGGAGACTGATATTCCCAGTCAGAAGAGACTGACATTCCCAGTGAGAGGAAACTGATATTCCCAGTGAGACAAAATAGATATTCCCACTGAAAGGCTACTGATATTCCCAGTTAGAGGAGACTGATATTCCCACTGAGACAGATTAGATATTCCCACTGAAAGGCTACTGATATTCCCAGAGGGAGGAGACTTATATTCCCAGTGCGATTAGACCGATATTCCCAATGAGAAAGAATAGATATTCCCAATGAGAGGAGACTGATATTCCCAGTGAGACATATTAGATATTCCCATTGAGAGGAGACTGATATTCCCACTGAGACAGAATAGATATTCCCAGTGAGAAGAGACTGATATTCCCAGTGAGAGGAGACTAATATTCAAACCGAGACAGAATAGATATTCCCAGTGAGAGGAGACTGATATTCCCAGTGAGAAGAGACTGATATTCCCAGTGAGAGGAAACTGATATTCCCTTTGAGACAAAATAGATATTCCCACTGAAAGGCTACTGATATTCCCAGTTAGAGGAGACTGATATTCCCACTGAGACAGATTAGATATTCCCACTGAAAGGCTACTGATATTCCCACTGAGAGCGACTAATATTCCCAATAGACAGAATAGACATTCCCAATGAGAGGAGACTGATATTCCCTGTGAGACAGAATAGATATTCCCAGTGTAAGGAGGATGATATTCCCAGTAAGAGGAGAATGATATTCAAAGTGAAACAGAAAAAATATTCCCAGTGAGAGTAGATTGATATTCCCAGGGAGAGGAGACTGATATTCCCACTGAGACAGAATAGATATTCCCAGTGAGAGGAGACTGATATTCCCAGCGAGAGGAGACTGATATTCCCACTGAGACATAATAGATTTTCCCAGTTAGGGGAGACTGATATTCCCACTGATACAGAATAGATATTCCCAAAGAGATGAGACTGATATTCCCTCTGAGACAGAATTGATATTCCCAGTGAGAGGAGACTGATATTCCCTGTGAGAGGAGACTCATATTCCCAGTGAGACAGAATAGATATTCCCACTGAAAGGCTACTGATATTCCCAGTGAGAGGAGACTGATATTCCCAGTGAGACAGAATCGATATTCACATTGAGAGGAGACTGATATTCCCAGTGAGAGGAAACTGCCATTCCCAGCGAGACAGAATAGATATTCCCAGTGAGTGAAGACTGATACTCCCAGTGAGAACAGACTGATATTCCCAGTGAGAGGAGACTGATATTCCAACGGAGACAGAATAGATATTCCCAGTGAGAGGGGACTGATATTCCCAGTGAGACAGAATAGATTTTCCCAGAGCGATGAGACTGATATTCCCACTGATACAGAATAGATATTCCCAATGAGAGGAGACTGATATTCCCACTGAGGCAGAATAGATATTCCCCGTGAGCGGAGACTGATATTCGCAGTCAGACAGAATAGATATTCCCAGTGAGAGGAGACTGATATTACCAGTGAGACATAATAGATATTCCCAGTGAGAGGAGACTGATATTCCCACTGAGACAGAATAGATATTCCCATTGAGAAGATTCTGATATTCCCAGTGAGAGGAGAGTGATATTCCCACTGAGACAGAATAGATATTCCCAGTGAGAGGAGACTGATATTCCCAGTGAGAAGAGACTGATATTCCCAGTCAGAGGAAACTGATATTCCCAGTGAGAAAAAATAGATATTCCCACTGAAAGGCTACTGATATTCCCAGTTAGAGGAGAATGATATTCCCACTGAGACAGATTAGATATTCCCACTGAAAGGCTACTGATATTCCCAGTGAGAGGAGACTGATATTCCCAATAGACAGAATAGACATTCCCAGTGAGAGGAGAATGATATTCCCTGTGAGACAGAATAAATATTCCCAGTGTAAGGGTGCTGATATTCCCAGTAAGAGGAGAATGATATTCCCAGTGAGACAGAAAAAATATTCCCAGTGAGAGGAGATTGATATTCCCAGTGAGAGGAGACTGATATTCCCACTGAGACAGAATAGATATTCCCAGTTAGGGGAGACTGATATTCCCACTGAGACAGAATAGATATTCCCAGTGAGATGAGACAAATATTCCCGCTGAGACGGAATAGATACTCCCCGTGAGAGGAGACTGATAATCCCACTGAGACACAATTGATATTCCAGTTGAGAGGAGACTGATATTCCCAGTGAGACAGAATAGATATTCGCATTGAGAGGAGACTGATATTCCCAGTGAGAGGAAACTGCCATTCCCAGCGAGACAGAATAGATATTCCCAGTGAGAGGAGACTGATATTCCCAGTGAGAAGAGACTGATATTCCCAGTGAGAGGTGACTGATATTCCAACGGAGACAGAATAGATATTCACAGTGAGAGGGGACTGATATTCCAAGTGAGAGAGAATAGATATTCCCAGTGAGAGGAGACTGATATTCCCAGTGAGACAGAATATATATTCCCAGTGAGAGGAGAATTATATTCCCACTGAGACAGAATAGATATTCCCAGTGCGATGAGACTGATATTCCCACTGATACAGAATAGATATTCCCAATGAGAGGAGACTGATATTCCCACTGAGACAGAATAGATATTCCCAGTGAGAGGAGACTGATATTCCCAGTGAGAAGAGACTGATATTCCCAGTCAGAGGAAACTGATATTCCCGGTGAGAAAAAATAGATATTCCCACTGAAAGGCTACTGATATTCCCAGTTAGAGGAGAATGATATTCCCACTGAGACAGATTAGATATTCCCACTGAAAGGCTACTGATATTCCCAGTGAGAGGAGACTGATATTCCCAATAGACAGAATAGACATTCCCAGTGAGAGGAGACTGATATTCCCTGTGAGACAGAATAGATATTCCCCGTGTAAGGGGGCTGATATTCCCAGTAAGAGGAGAATGATATTCCCAGTGAGACAGAAAAAATATTCCCAGTGAGAGGAGACTGATATTCCCAGGGAGAGGAGACTGATATTCCCACTGAGACAGAATAGATATTCCCAGTGAGAGGAGACTGATATTCCAGGGAGAGGAGACTGATATTCCCACTGAGACAGAATAGATATTCCCAGTTAGGGGAGACTGATATTCCCACTGAGACAGAATAGATATTCCCAGTGAGATGAGACTGATATTCCCGCTGAGACGGAATAGATACTCCCCGTGAGAGGAGACTGATATTCCCACAGAGACAGAATTGATATTCCCAGTGAGAGGAGACTGATATTCCCTGTGAGAGGAGACTCATATTCCCACTGAGACAGAAGAGATATTCCCACTGAAAGGATACTGATATTCCCAGTGAGAGGAGACGGATATTCCCAGTGAGACAGAATAGATATTCACATTGAGAGGAGACTGATATTCCCAGTGAGAGGAAACTGCCATTCCCAGCGAGACAGAATAGATATTCCCAGTGAGTGAAGACTGATATTCCCAGTGAGAAGAGACTGATATTCCCAGTGAGAGGGGACTGATATTCCCAGTGAGACAGAATAGATATTCCCAGTGAGAGGAGACTGATATTCCAAGTGAGACAGAATACATATTCCCAGGGAGAGGAGACTTATATTCCCAGTGAGACAGAATAGATTTTCCCAGAGCGATGAGACTGATATTCCCACTGATACAGAATAGATATTCCCAATGAGAGGAGAATGATATTCACACTGAGCCAGAATAGATATTCCCCGTGAGAGGAGACTGATATTCGCAGTCTGACAGAATAGATATTCCCAGTGAGAGGAGACCGATATTACCAGTGAGACATAATAGATATTCCCAGTGAGAGGAGACTGATATTCCCACTGAGACAGAATAGATATTCCCATTGAGAAGATTCTGATATTCCCAGTGAGAGGAGAGTGATATTCCCACTGAGACAGAATATATATTCCCATTGAGAGGAGACTGATATTCCCAATGAGAAAGAATAGATATTCCCAATGAGAGGAGACTGATATTCCCACTGAGACTGAATAGATATTCCCAGTGAGAGGAGACTGATATTCCCAGCGAGAGGAGACTGATATTCCCACTGAGACATAATAGATTTTCCCAGTTTGGGGAGACTGATATTCCCACTGATACAGAATAGATATTCCCAAAGAGATGAGACTGATATTCCCACTGAGACAGAATTGATATTCCCAGTGAGAGGAGACTGATATTCCCTGTGAGAGGAGACTCATATTCCCAGTGAGACAGAATAGATATTCCCACTGAAAGGCTACTGATATTCCCAGTGAGAGGAGACTGATATTCCCAGTGAGACAGAATCGATATTCACATTGAGAGGAGACTGATATTCCCAGTGAGAGGAAACTGCCATTCCCAGCGAGACAGAATAGATATTCCCAGTGAGTGAAGACTGATACTCCCAGTGAGAACAGACTGATATTCCCAGTGAGAGGAGACTGATATTCCAACGGAGACAGAATAGATATTCCCAGTGAGAGGGGACTGATATTCCCAGTGAGACAGAATAGATTTTCCCAGAGCGATGAGACTGATATTCCCACTGATACAGAATAGATATTCCCAATGAGAGGAGACTGATATTCCCACTGAGACAGAATAGATATTCCCCGTGAGAGGAGACTGATATTCGCAGTCAGACAGAATAGATATTCCCAGTGAGAGGAGACTGATATTACCAGTGAGACATAATAGATATTCCCAGTGAGAGGAGACTGATATTCCCACTGAGACAGAATAGATATTCCCATTGAGAAGATTCTGATATTCCCAGTGAGAGGAGAGTGATATTCCCACTGAGACAGAATAGATATTCCCAGTGAGAGGAGACTGATATTCCCAGTGAGAAGAGACTGATATTCCCAGTCAGAGGAAACTGATATTCCCAGTGAGAAAAAATAGATATTCCCACTGAAAGGCTACTGATATTCCCAGTTAGAGGAGAATGATATTCCCACTGAGACAGATTAGATATTCCCACTGAAAGGCTACTGATATTCCCAGTGAGAGGAGACTGATATTCCCAATAGACAGAATAGACATTCCCAGTGAGAGGAGAATGATATTCCCTGTGAGACAGAATAAATATTCCCAGTGTAAGGGTGCTGATATTCCCAGTAAGAGGAGAATGATATTCCCAGTGAGACAGAAAAAATATTCCCAGTGAGAGGAGATTGATATTCCCAGTGAGAGGAGACTGATATTCCCACTGAGACAGAATAGATATTCCCAGTTAGGGGAGACTGATATTCCCACTGAGACAGAATAGATATTCCCAGTGAGATGAGACAGATATTCCCGCTGAGACGGAATAGATACTCCCCGTGAGAGGAGACTGATAATCCCACTGAGACAGAATTGATATTCCCAGTGAGAGGAGACTGATATTCCCAGTGAGACAGAATAGATATTCGCATTGAGAGGAGACTGATATTCCCAGTGAGAGGAAACTGCCATTCCCAGCGAGACAGAATAGATATTCCCAGTGAGAGGAGACTGATATACCCAGTGAGAAGAGACTGATATTCCCAGTGAGAGTTGACTGATATTCCAACGGAGACAGAATAGATATTCACAGTGAGAGGGGACTGATATTCCAAGTGAGAGAGAATAGATATTCCCAGTGAGAGGAGACTGATATTCCCAGTGAGACAGAATATATATTCGCAGTGAGAGGAGACTTATATTCCCACTGAGACAGAATAGATATTCCCAGTGCGATGAGACTGATATTCCAACTGATACAGAATAGATATTCCCAATGAGAGGAGACTGATATTCCCACTGAGACAGAATAGATATTCCCAGTGAGAGGAGACTGATATTCCCAGTGAGAAGAGACTGATATTCCCAGTCAGAGGAAACTGATATTCCCAGTGAGAAAAAATAGATATTCCCACTGAAAGGCTACTGATATTCCCAGTTAGAGGAGAATGATATTCCCACTGAGACAGATTAGATATTCCCACTGAAAGGCTACTGATATTCCCAGTGAGAGGAGACTGATATTCCCAATAGACAGAATAGACATTCCCAGTGAGAGGAGACTGATATTCCCTCTGAGACAGAATAGATATTCCCAGTGTAAGGGGGCTGATATTCCCAGTAAGAGGAGAATGATATTCCCAGTGAGACAGAAAAAATATTCCCAGTGAGAGGAGACTGATATTCCCAGGGAGAGGAGACTGATATTCCCACTGAGACAGAATAGATATTCCCAGTGAGAGGAGACTGATATTCCAGGGAGAGGAGACTGATATTCCCACTGAGACAGAATAGATATTCCCAGTTAGGGGAGACTGATATTCCCACTGAGACAGAATAGATATTCCCAGTGAGATGAGACTGATATTCCCGCTGAGACGGAATAGATACTCCCCGTGAGAGGAGACTGATATTCCCACAGAGACAGAATTGATATTCCCAGTGAGAGGAGACTGATATTCCCTGTGAGAGGAGACTCATATTCCCACTGAGACAGAAGAGATATTCCCACTGAAAGGCTACTGATATTCCCAGTGAGAGGAGACTGATATTCCCAGTGAGACAGAATAGATATTCACATTGAGAGGAGACTGATATTCCCAGTGAGAGGAAACTGCCATTCCCAGCGAGACAGAATAGATATTCCCAGTGAGTGAAGACTGATATTCCAAGTGAGAAGAGACTGATATTCCCAGTGAGAGGGGACTGATATTCCCAGTGAGACAGAATAGATATTCCCAGTGAGAGGAGACTGATATTCCAAGTGAGACAGAATACATATTCCCAGGGAGAGGAGACTTATATTCCCAGTGAGACAGAATAGATTTTCCCAGAGCGATGAGACTGATATTCCCACTGATACAGAATAGATATTCCCAATGAGAGTAGAATGATATTCACACTGAGACAGAATAGATATTCCCCGTGAGAGGAGACTGATATTCGCAGTCTGACAGAATAGATATTCCCAGTGAGAGGAGACTGATATTCCCAGTGAGAAGAGACTGATATTCCCAGTCAGAGGAAACTGATATTCCCAGTGAGAAAAAATAGATATTCCCACTGAAAGGCTACTGATATTCCCAGTTAGAGGAGAATGATATTCCCACTGAGACAGATTAGATATTCCCACTGAAAGGCTACTGATATTCCCAGTGAGAGGAGACTGATATTCCCAATAGACAGAATAGACATTCCCAGTGAGAGGAGACTGATATTCCCTGTGAGACAGAATAGATATTCCCAGTGTAAGGGGGCTGATATTCCCAGTAAGAGGAGAATGATATTCCCAGTGAGACAGAAAAAATATTCCCAGTGAGAGGAGACTGATATTCCCAGGGAGAGGAGACTGATATTCCCACTGAGACAGAATAGATATTCCCAGTGAGAGGAGACTGATATTCCAGGGAGAGGAGACTGATATTCCCACTGAGACAGAATAGATATTCCCAGTTAGGGGAGACTGATATTCCCACTGAGACAGAATAGATATTCCCAGTGAGTTGAGACTGATATTCCCGCTGAGACGGAATAGATACTCCCCGTGAGAGGAGACTGATATTCCCACAGAGACAGAATTGATATTCCCAGTGAGAGGAGACTGATATTCCCTGTGAGAGGAGACTCATATTCCCACTGAGACAGAAGAGATATTCCCACTGAAAGGCTACTGATATTCCCAGTGAGAGGAGACTGATATTCCCAGTGAGACAGAATAGATATTCACATTGAGAGGAGACTGATATTCCCAGTGAGAGGAAACTGCCATTCCCAGCGAGACAGAATAGATATTCCCAGTGAGTGAAGACTGATATTCCCAGTGAGAGGAGACTGATATTCCAAGTGAGACAGAATACATATTCCCAGGGAGAGGAGACTTATATTCCCAGTGAGACAGAATAGATTTTCCCAGAGCGATGAGACTGATATTCCCACTGATACAGAATAGATATTCCCAATGAGAGGAGAATGATATTCACACTGAGACAGAATAGATATTCCCCGTGAGAGGAGACTGATATTCGCAGTCTGACAGAATAGATATTCCCAGTGAGAGGAGACCGATATTACCAGTGAGACATAATAGATATTCCCAGTGAGAGGAGACTGATATTCCCAGTGAGAGGAGAGTGATATTCCCACTGAGACAGAATATATATTCCCATTGAGAGGAGACTGATATTCCCAATGAGAAAGAATAGATATTCCCAATGAGAGGAGACTGATATTCCCACTGAGACAGAATAGATATTCCCAGTGAGAGGAGACTGATATTCCCAGTGAGAAGAGACTGATATTCCCAGTCAGAGGAAACTGATATTCCCAGTGAGAAAAAATAGATATTCCCGTTGAAAGGCTACTGATATTCCCAGTTAGAGGAGAATGATATTCCCACTGAGACAGATTAGATATTCCCACTGAAAGGCTACTGATATTCCCAGTGAGAGGAGACTGATATTCCCAATAGACAGAATAGACATTCCCAGTGAGAGGGGAATGATTCTCCCTGTGAGACAGAATAAATATTCCCAGTGTAAGGGGGCTGATATTCCCAGTAAGAGGAGAATGATATTCCCAGTGAGACAGAAAAAATATTCCCAGTGAGAGGAGATTGATATTCCCAGGGAGAGGAGACTGATATTCCCACTGAGACAGAATAGATATTCCCAGTTAGGGGAGACTGATATTCCCACTGAGACAGAATAGATATTCCCAGTGAGATGAGACAGATATTCCCGCTGAGACGGAATAGATACTCCCCGTGAGAGGAGACTGATAATCCCACTGAGACAGAATTGATATTCCCAGTGAGAGGAGACTGATATTCCCTGTGAGAGGAGACTCATATTCCCAGTGAGACAGAATAGATATTCCCACTGAAAGGCTACTGATATTCCCAGTGAGAGGAGACTGATATTCCCAGTGAGACAGAATAGATATTCGCATTGAGAGGAGACTGATATTCCCAGTGAGAGGAAACTGCCATTCCCAGCGAGACAGAATAGATATTCCCAGTGAGAGGAGACTGATATTCCCAGTGAGAAGAGACTGATATTCCCAGTGAGAGGTGACTGATATTCCAACGGAGACAGAATAGATATTCACAGTGAGAGGGGACTGATATTCCCAGTGAGACAGAATAGATATTCCCAGTGAAAGGAGACTGATATTCCCAGTGAGACAGAATACATATTCCCAGTGAGAGGAGACTTATATTCCCACTGAGACAGAATAGATATTCCCAGTGCGATGAGACTGATATTCCCACTGATACAGAATAGATATTCCCAATGAGAGGAGACTGATATTCCCACTGAGACAGAACAGATATTCCCAGTGAGAGGAGACTGATATTCCCAGTGAGAAGAGACTGATATTCCCAGTCAGAGGAAACTGATATTCCCAGTGAGAAAAAATAGATAATCCCACTGAAAGGCTACTGATATTCCCAGTTAGAGGAGAATGATATTCCCACTGAGACAGATTAGATATTCCCACTGAAAGGCTACTGATATTCCCAGTGAGAGGAGACTGATATTCCCAATAGACAGAATAGACATTCCCAGTGAGAGGAGACTGATATTCCCTGTGAGACAGAACAGATATTCCCAGTGTAAGGGGGCTGATATTCCCAGTAAGAGGAGAATGATATTCCCAGTGAGACAGAAAAAATATTCCCAGTGAGAGGAGACTGATATTCCCAGGGAGAGGAGACTGATATTCCCACTGAGACAGAATAGATATTCCCAGTGAGAGGAGACTGATATTCCCAGCGAGAGGAGACTGATATTCCCACTGAGACAGAATAGATATTCCCAGTTAGGGGAGACTGATATTCCCACTGAGACAGAATAGATATTCCGAGTGAGATGAGACTGATATTCCCGCTGAGACGGAATAGATACTCCCCGTGAGAGGAGACTGATATTCCCACAGAGACAGAATTGATATTCCCAGTGAGAGAAGACTGATATTCCCTGTGAGAGGAGACTCATATTCCCACTGAGACAGAAGACATATTCCCACTGAAAGGCTACTGATATTCCCAGTGAGAGGAGAATGATATTCCCAGTGAGACAGAAAAAATATTCCCAGTGAGAGTAGATTGATATTCCCAGGGAGAGGAGACTGATATTCCCACTGAGACAGAATAGATATTCCCAGTGAGAGGAGACTGATATTCCCAGCGAGAGGAGACTGATATTCCCACTAAGACATAATAGATATTCCCAGTTAGGGGAGACTGATATTCCCACTGAGACAGAATAGATATTCCCAGTGAGATGAGACTGATATTCCCACTGAGACAGAATTGATATTCCCAGTGAGAGGAGACTGATATTCCCTGTGAGAGGAGACTCATATTCCCAGTGAGACAGAATAGATATTCCCACTGAAAGGCTACTGATATTCCCAGTGAGAGGAGACTGATATTCCCAGTGAGACAGAATAGATATTCACATTGAGAGGAGACTGATATTCCCAGTGAGAGGAAACTGTCATTCCCAGCGAGACAGAATAGATATTCCCAGTGAGTGAAGACTGATATTCCCAGTGAGAAGAGACTGATATTCCCAGTGAGAGGAGACTGATATTCCAACGGAGACAGAATAGATATTCCCAGTGAGAGGGGACTGATATTCCCAGTGTGACAGAATAGATATTCCCAGTGAGAGGAGACTGATATTCCCAGTGAGACAGAATACATATTCCTAGTGAGAGGAGACTTATATTCCCAGTGAGACAGAATAGATTTTCCCAGAGCGATGAGACTGATATTCCCACTGATACAGAATAGATATTCCCCGTGAGAGGAGACTGATATTCGCAGTCAGACAGAATAGATATTCCCAGTGAGAGGAGACTGAAATTACCAGTGAGACATAATAGATATGCCCAGTGAGAGGAGACTGATATTCCCACTGAGACTGAATAGATATTCCCATTGAGAAGATTCTGATATTCCCAGTGAGAGGAGAGTGATATTCCCAATGAGACAGAATATATATTCCCAGTGAGAGGAGACTGATATTCCCAATGAGAAAGAATAGATATTCCCAATGAGAGGAGACTGATATTCCCACTGAGACAGAATAGATATTCCCAGTGAGAGGAGACTGATATTCCCTTTGAGAAGAGACTGATATTCCCAGTCAGAGGAAACTGATATTCCCAGTGAGAAAAAATAGATATTCCCATTGAAAGGCTACTGATATTCCCAGTTAGAGGAGAATGATATTCCCACTGAGACAGATTAGATATTCCCACTGAAAGGGTACTGATATTCCCAATGAGAGGAGACTGATATTCCCATTAGACAGAATAGACATTCCCAGTGAGAGGAGAATGATATTCCCTGTGAGACAGAATAAATATTCCCAGTGTAAGGGGGCTGATATTCCCAGTAAGAGGAGAATGATATTCCCAGTGAGACAGAAAAAATATTCCCAGTGAGAGGAGATTGATATTCCCAGGGAGAGGAGACTGATATTCCCACTGAGACAGAATAGATATTCCCAGTTAGGGGAGACTGATATTCCCACTGAGACAGAATAGATATTCCCAGTGAGATGAGACAGATATTCCCGCTGAGACGGAATAGATACTCCCCGTGAGAGGAGACTGATAATCCCACTGAGACAGAATTGATATTCCCAGTGAGAGGAGACTGATATTCCCTGTGAGAGGAGACTCATATTCCCAGTGAGACAGAATAGATATTCCCACTGAAAGGCTACTGATATTCCCAGTGAGAGGAGACTGATATTCCCAGTGAGACAGAATAGATATTCGCATTGAGAGGAGACTGATATTCCCAGTGAGAGGAAACTGCCATTCCCAGCGAGACAGAATAGATATTCCCAGTGAGAGGAGACTGATATTCCCAGTGAGAAGAGACTGATATTCCCAGTGAGAGGTGACTGATATTCCAACGGAGACAGAATAGATATTCACAGTGAGAGGGGACTGATATTCCCAGTGAGACAGAATAGATATTCCCAGTGAGAGGAGACTGATATTCCCAGTGAGACAGAATACATATTCCCAGTGAGAGGAGACTTATATTCCCACTGAGACAGAATAGATATTCCCAGTGCGATGAGACTGATATTCCCACTGATACAGAATAGATATTCCCAATGAGAGGAGACTGATATTCCCACTGAGACAGAATAGATATTCCCAGTGAGAGGAGACTGATATTCCCAGTGAGAAGAGACTGATATTCCCAGTCAGAGGAAACTGATATTCCCAGTGAGACAAAATAGATATTCCCACTAAAAGGCTACTGATATTCCCAGTTAGAGGAGACTGATATTCCCACTAAGACATATTAGATATGCCCACTGAAAGGCTACTGATATTCCCAGAGGGAGGAGACTGATATTCCCAGTGCGATTAGACCGATATTCCCAATGAGAAAGAATAGATATTCCCAATGAGAGGAGACTGATATTCCCAGTGAGACAGATTAGATATTCCCATTGAGAGGAGACTGATATTCCCACTGAGACAGAATAGATATTCCCAGTGAGAAGAGACTGATATTCCCAGTGAGAAGAGCTTAATATTCCCACCGAGACAGAATAGATATCCTCAGTGAGAGGAGACTGATATTCCCAGTGAGAAGAGACTGATATTCCCAGTGAGAGGAAACTGATATTCCCTTTGAGACAAAATAGATATTCCCACTGAAAGGCTACTGATATTCCCAGTTAGAGGAGACTGATATTCCCACTGAGACAGATTAGATATTCCCACTGAAAGGCTACTGATATTCCCAGTGAGAGGAGACTAATATTCCCAATAGACAGAATAGACATTCCCACGGAGAGGAGACTGATATTCCCTGTGAGGCAGAATAGATATTCCCAGTGTAAGGAGGATGATATTCCAAGTAAGAGGAGAATGATATTCCCAGTGAGACAGAAAAAATATTCCCAGTGAGAGGAGATTGATATTCCCAGGGAGATGAGACTGATATTCCCACTGAGACAGAATAGATATTCCCAGTGAGAGGAGACTGATATTACCAGCGAGAGGAGACTGATATTCCCACTGAGACAGAATAGATATTCCCAGTTAGGGGAGACTGATATTCCCACTGAGACAGAATAGACATTCCCAGTGAGATGAGACTGATATTCCCACTGAGACAGAATTGATATTCCCAGTGAGAGGAGACTGATATACCCTGTGAGAGGAGACTCATATTCCCAGTGAGACAGAATAGATATTCCCACTGAAATGCTACTGATATTCCCAGTGAGAGGTGACTGATATTCCCAGTGAGACAGAATAGATATTCGCATTGAGAGGAGACTGATATTCCCAGTGAGAGGAACCTGCCATTCCCAGCGAGACAGAATAGATATTCCCAGTGAGAGGAGACTGATATTCCCAGTGAGAGGGGACTGATATTCCCAGTGAGACAGAATAGATATTCCCAGTGAGAGGAGACTGATATTCCCAGTGAGACAGAATAAATATTCCCAGTGAGAGGAGACTTATATTCCCACTGAGACAGAATAGATATTCCCAGTGCGATGAGACTGATATTTCCACTGATACAGAATAGATATTCCCAATGAGAGGAGACTGATATTCCCACTGAGACAGAATAGATATTCCCAGTGAGAGGAGACTGATATTCCCAGTCAAAAGAGACTGACATTCCCAGTGAGAGGAAACTGATATTCCCAGTGAGACAAAATAGATATTCCCACTGAAAGGCTACTGATATTCCCCGTTAGAGGAGACTGATATTCCCACTGAGACAGATTAGATATTCCCACTGAAAGGCTACTGATATTCCCAGTGAGAGGAGACTGATATTCCCAATAGACAGAATAGACATTCCCAGTGAGAGGAGACTGATATTCCCTGTGAGACAGAATATATATTCCCAGTGTAAGGGGGCCGATATTCCCAGTAAGAGGAGAATGACATTCCCAGTGAGACAGAAAAAATATTCCCAGTGAGAGGAGACTGATATTCCCAGGGAGAGGAGACTGATATTCCCACTGAGACAGAATAGATATTCCCAGTGAGAGGAGACTGATATTCCCAGCGAGAGGAGACTGATATTCCCACTGAGACAGAATAGATATTCCCAGTGAGATGAGACTGATATTCCCGCTGAGACGGAATAGATACTCCCCGTGAGAGGAGACTGATATTCCCACAGAGACAGAATTGATATTCCCAGTGAGAGGAGACTGATATTCCCTGTGAGAGGAGACTCATATTCCCACTGAGACAGAAGAGATATTCCCACTAAAAGGCTACTGATATTCCCAGTGAGAGGAGACTGATATTCCCATTGAGACAGAATAGATATTCACATTGAGAGGGGACTGATATTCCCAGTGAGAGGAAACTGCCATTCCCAGTGAGACAGAATAGATATTCCCATTGAGTGAAGACTGATATTCCCAGTGAGAGGAGACTGATATTCCAACGGAGACAGAATAGATATTCCCAGTGAGAGGGGACTGATATTCCCAGTGAGACAGAATAGATTTTCCCAGAGCGATGAGACTGATATTCCCACTGATACAGAATAGATATTCCCAATGAGAGGAGACTGATATTCCCACTGAGACAGAATAGATATTCCCCGTGAGAGGAGACTGATATTCGCAGTCAGACAGAATAGATATTCCCAGTGAGAGGAGACTGATATTACCAGTGAGACATAATAGATATTCCCAGTGAGAGGAGACTGATATTCCCGCTGAGACAGAATAGATATTCCCATTGAGAAGATTCTGATATTCCCAGTGAGAGGAGAGTGATATTCCCACTGAGACAGAATATATATTCCCAGTGAGAGGAGACTGATATTCCCAATGAGAAAGAATAGATATTCCCAATGAGAGGAGACTGATATTCCCACTGAGACAGAATAGATATTCCCAGTGAGAGGAGACTGATATTCCCAGTGAGAAGAGACTGATATTCCCAGTCAGAGGAAACTGATATTCCCAGTGAGAAAAAATAGATATTCCCACTGAAAGACTACTGATATTCCCAGTTAGAGGAGAATGATATTCCCACTGAGACAGATTAGATATTCCCACTGAAAGGCTACTGATATTCCCAATGAGAGGAGACTGATATTCCCATTAGACAGAATAGACATTCCCAGTGAGAGGAGAATGATATTCCCTGTGAGACAGAATAAATATTCCCAGTGTAAGGGGGCTGATATTCCCAGTAAGAGGAGAATGATATTCCCAGTGAGACAGAAAAAATATTCCCAGTGAGAGGAGACTGATATTCCCAGGGAGAGGAGACTGATATTCCCACTGAGACAGAATAGATATTCCCAGTGAGATGAGACTGATATTCCCGCTGAGACGGAATAGATACTCCCCGTGAGAGGAGACTGATATTCCCACAGAGACAGAATTGATATTCCCAGTGAGAGGAGACTGATATTCCCTGTGAGAGGAGACTCATATTCCCACTGAGACAGAAGAGATATTCCCACTGACAGGCTACTGATATTCCCAGTGAGAGGAGACTGATATTCCCACTGAGACATAATAGATATTCCCAGTTAGGGGAGACTGATATTCCCACTGAGACAGAATAGATATTCCCAGTGAGATGAGACTGATATTCCCACTGAGACAGAATTGATATTCCCAGTGAGAGGAGACTGATATTCCCTGTGAGAGGAGACTCATATTCCCAGTGAGACAGAATAGATATTCCCACTGAAAGGCTACTGATATTCCCAGTGAGAGGAGACTGATATTCCCAGTGAGACAGAATAGATATTCACATTGAGAGGAGACTGATATTCCCAGTGAGAGGAAACTGCCATTCCCAGCGAGACTGAATAGATATTCCCAGTGAGTGAAGACTGATATTCCCAGTGAGAAGAGACTGATATTCCCAGTGAGAGGAGACTGATATTCCAACGGAGACAGAATAGATATTCCCAGTGAGAGGGGACTGATATTCCCAGTGAGACAGAATAGATATTCCCAGTGAGAGGAGACTGATATTCCCAGTGAGACAGAATACATATTCCTAGTGAGAGGAGACTTATATTCCCAGTGAGACAGAATAGATTTTCCCAGAGCGATGAGACTGATATTCCCACTGATACAGAATAGATATTCCCAATGAGAGGAGACTGATATTCCCACTGAGACAGAATAGATATTCCCCGTGAGAGGAGACTGATATTCGCAGTCCGACAGAATAGATATTCCCAGTGAGAGGAGACTGATATTACCAGTGAGACATAATAGATATTCCCAGTGAGAGGAGACTGATATTCCCACTGAGACAGAATAGATATTCCCATTGAGAAGATTCTGATATTCCCAGTGAGAGGAGAGTGATATTCCCACTGAGACAGAATATATATTCCCAGTGAGAGGAGACTGATATTCCCAATGAGAAAGCATAGATATTCCCAATGAGAGGAGACTGATATTCCCACTGAGACAGAATAGATATTCCCAGTGAGAGGAGACTGATATTCCCAGTGAGAAGAGACTGATATTCCCAGTCAGAGGAAACTGATATTCCCAGTGAGAAAAAATAGATATTCCCACTGAAAGGCTACTGATATTCCCAGTTAGAGGAGAATGATATTCCCACTGAGACAGATTAGATATTCCCACTGAAAGGGTACTGATATTCCCAATGAGAGGAGACTGATATTCCCATTAGACAGAATAGACTTTCCCAGTGAGAGGAGAATGATATTCCCTGTGAGACAGAATAAATATTCCCAGTGTAAGGGGGCTGATATTCCCAGTAAGAGGAGAATGATATTCCCAGTGAGACAGAAAAAATATTCCCAGTGAGAGGAGATTGATATTCCCAGGGAGAGGAGACTGATATTCCAACTGAGACAGAATAGATATTCCCAGTTAGGGGAGACTGATATTCCCACTGAGACAGAATAGATATTCCCAGTGAGATGAGACAGATATTCCCGCTGAGACGGAATAGATACTCCCCGTGAGAGGAGACTGATAATCCCACTGAGACAGAATTGATATTCCCAGTGAGAGGAGACTGATATTCCCTGTGAGAGGAGACTCATATTCCCAGTGAGACAGAATAGATATTCCCACTGAAAGGCTACTGATATTCCCAGTGAGAGGAGACTGATATTCCCAGTGAGACAGAATAGATATTCGCATTGAGAGGAGACTGATATTCCCAGTGAGAGGAAACTGCCATTCCCAGCGAGACAGAATAGATATTCCCAGTGAGAGGAGACTGATATTCCCAGTGAGAAGAGACTGATATTCCCAGTGAGAGGTGACTGATATTCCAACGGAGACAGAATAGATATTCACAGTGAGAGGGGACTGATATTCCCAGTGAGACAGAATAGATATTCCCAGTGAGAGGAGACTGATATTCCCAGTGAGACAGAATACATATTCCCAGTGAGAGGAGACTTATATTCCCACTGAGACAGAATAGATATTCCCAGTGCGATGAGACTGATATTCCCACTGATACAGAATAGATATTCCCAATGAGAGGAGACTGATATTCCCACTGAGACAGAATAGATATTCCCAGTGAGAGGAGACTGATATTCCCAGTGAGAAGAGACTGATATTCCCAGTCAGAGGAAACTGATATTCCCAGTGAGACAAAATAGATATTCCCACTGAAAGGCTACTGATATTCCCAGTTAGAGGAGACTGATATTCCCACTAAAACAGATTAGATATGCCCACTGAAAGGCTACTGATTTTCCCAGAGGGAGGAGACTGATATTCCCAGTGCGAGTAGACCGATATTCCCAATGAGAAAGAATAGATATTCCCAATGAGAGGAGACTGATATTCCCAGTGAGACAGATTAGATATTCCCATTGAGAGGAGACTGATATTCCCACTGAGACAGAATAGATATTCCCAGTGAGAAGAGACTGATATTCCCAGTGAGAAGAGCTTAATATTCCCACCGAGACAGAATAGATATTCTCAGTGAGAGGAGACTGATATTACCAGTGAGAAGAGACTGATATTCCCAGTGAGAGGAAACTGATATTCCCTTTGAGACAAAATAGATATTCCCACTGAAAGGCTACTGATATTCCCAGTTAGAGGAGACTGATATTCCCACTGAGACAGATTAGATATTCCCACTGAAAGGCTACTGTTATTCCCAGTGAGAGGAGACTAATATTCCCAATAGACAGAATAGACATTCCCACGGAGAGGAGACTGATATTCCCTGTGAGACAGAATAGATATTCCCAGTGTAAGGAGGATGATATTCCCAGTAAGAGGAGAATGATATTCCCAGTGAGACAGAAAAAATATTCCCAGTGAGAGGAGATTGATATTCCCAGGGAGAGGCGACTGATATTCCCACTGAGACAGAATAGATATTCCCAGTGAGAGGAGACTGATATTCCCAGCGAGAGGAGACTGATATTCCCACTGAGACAGAATAGATATTCCCAGTTAGGGGAGACTGATATTCCCACTGAGACAGAATAGACATTCCCAGTGAGATGAGACTGATATTCCCACTGAGACAGAATTGATATTCCCAGTGAGAGGAGACTGATATACCCTGTGAGAGGAGACTCATATTCCCAGTGAGACAGAATAGATATTCCCACTGAAATGCTACTGATATTCCCAGTGAGAGGAGACTGATATTCCCAGTGAGACAGAATAGATATTCGCATTGAGAGGAGACTGATATTCCCAGTGAGAGGAAACTGCCATTCCCAGCGAGACAGAATAGATATTCCCAGTGAGAGGAGACAGATATTCCCAGTGAGAGGGGAATGATATTCCCAGTGAGACAGAATAGATATTCCCAGTGAGAGGAGACTGATATTCCCAGTGAGACAGAATAAATATTCCCAGTGAGAGGAGACTTATATTCCCACTGAGACAGAATAGATATTCCCAGTGCGATGAGACTGATATTTCCACTGATACAGAATAGATATTCCCAATGAGAGGAGACTGATATTCCCACTGAGACAGAGTAGATATTCCCAGTGAGAGGAGACTGATATTCCCAGTCAAAAGAGACTGACATTCCCAGTGAGAGGAAACTGATATTCCCAGTGAGACAAAATAGATATTCCCACTGAAAGGCTACTGATATTCCCAGTTAGAGGAGACTGATATTCCCACTGAGACAGATTAGATATTCCCACTGAAAGGCTACTGATATTCCCAGTGAGAGGAGACTAATATTCCCAATAGACAGAATAGACATTCCCACGGAGAGGAGACTGATATTCCCTGTGAGACAGAATAGATATTCCCAGTGTAAGGAGGATGATATTCCCAGTAAGAGGAGAATGATATTCCCAGTGAGACAGAAAAAATATTCCCAGTGAGAGGAGATTGATATTCCCAGGGAGAGGCGACTGATATTCCCACTGAGACAGAATAGATATTCCCAGTGAGAGGAGACTGATATTCCCAGCGAGAGGAGACTGATATTCCCACTGAGACAGAATAGATATTCCCAGTTAGGGGAGACTGATATTCCCACTGAGACAGAATAGACATTCCCAGTGAGATGAGACTGATATTCCCACTGAGACAGAATTGATATTCCCAGTGAGAGGAGACTGATATACCCTGTGAGAGGAGACTCATATTCCCAGTGAGACAGAATAGATATTCCCACTGAAATGCTACTGATATTCCCAGTGAGAGGAGACTGATATTCCCAGTGAGACAGAATAGATATTCGCATTGAGAGGAGACTGATATTCCCAGTGAGAGGAACCTGCCATTCCCAGCGAGACAGAATAGATATTCCCAGTGAGAGGAGACAGATATTCCCAGTGAGAGGGGACTGATATTCCCAGTGAGACAGAATAGATATTCCCAGTGAGAGGAGACTGATATTCCCAGTGAGACAGAATAAATATTCCCAGTGAGAGGAGACTTATATTCCCACTGAGACAGAATAGATATTCCCAGTGCGATGAGACTGATATTTCCACTGATACAGAATAGATATTCCCAATGAGAGGAGACTGATATTCCCACTGAGACAGAGTAGATATTCCCAGTGAGAGGAGACTGATATTCCCAGTCAAAAGAGACTGACATTCCCAGTGAGAGGAAACTGATATTCCCAGTGAGACAAAATAGATATTCCCACTGAAAGGCTACTGATATTCCCAGTTAGAGGAGACTGATATTCCCACTGAGACAGATTAGATATTCCCACTGAAAGGCTACTGATATTCCCAGTGAGAGGAGACTGATATTCCCAACAGACAGAATAGACATTCCCAGTGAGAGGAGACTGATATTCCCTGTGAGACAGAATAGATATTCCCAGTGTAAGGGGGCCGATATTCCCAGTAAGAGGAGAATGATATTCCCAGTGAGACAGAAAAAATATTCCCAGTGAGAGGAGACTGATATTCCCAGGGAGAGGAGACTGATATTCCCACTGAGACAGAATAGATATTCCCAGTGAGAGGAGACTGATATTCCCAGCGAGAGGAGACTGATATTCCCACTGAGACAGAATAGATATTCCCAGTTAGGGGAGACTGATATTCCCACTGAGACAGAATATATATCCCCAGTGAGATGAGACTGATATTCCCGCTGAGACGGAATAGATACTCCCCGTGAGAGGAGTCTGATATTCCCACAGAGACAGAATTGATATTCCCAGTGAGACGAGACTGATATTCCCTGTGAGAGGAGACTCATATTCCCACTGAGACAGAAGAGATATTCCCACTGAAAGGCTACTGATATTCCCAGTGAGAGGAGACTGATATTCCCAGTGAGACAGAATAGATATTCACATTGAGAGGGGACTGATATTCCCAGTGAGAGGAAACTGCCATTCCCAGTGAGACAGAATAGATATTCCCAGTGAGTGAAGACTGATATTCCCAGTGAGAAGAGACTGATATCCCCAGTGAGAGGAGACTGATATTCCAACGGAGACAGAATAGATATTCCCAGTGAGAGGGGACCGATATTCCCAGTGAGACAGAATAGATATTCCCAGTGAGAGGAGACTGATATTCCCAGTGAGACAGAATAGATTTTCCCAGAGCGATGAGACTGATATTCCCACTGATACAGAATAGATATTCCCAATGAGAGGAGACTGATATTCCCACTGAGACAGAATAAATATTCCCCGTGAGTGGAGACTGATATTCGCAGTCAGACAGAATAGATATTCCCAGTGAGAGGAGACTGATATTACCAGTGAGACATAATAGATATTCCCAGTGAGAGGAGACTGATATTCCCACTGAGACAAAATAGATATTCCCATTGAGAATATTCTGATATTCCCATTGAGAGGAGACTGATATTCCCACTGAGACAGAATATATATTCCCAGTGAGAGGAGACTGATATTCCCACTGAGACAGAATAGATATTCCCAGTGAGAGGAGACTGATATTCCCAGTGAGAAGAGATTTATATTCCCAGTCAGAGGAAACTGATATTCCCAGTGAGAAAAAATAGATATTCCCACTGAAAGGCTACTGATATTCCCAGTTAGAGGAGATTGATATTCCCACTGAGACAGATTAGATATTCCCACTGAAAGGCTACTGATATTCCCAGTGAGAGGAGACTGATATTCCCAATAGACAGAATAGACATTCCCAGTGAGAGGAGAATGATATTCCCTGTGAGACAGAATAAATATTCCAAGTGTAAGGGGGCTGATATTCCCAGTAAGAGGAGAATGATATTCCCAGTGAGACAGAAAAAATATTCCCAGTGAGAGGAGATTGATATTCCCAGGGAGAGGAGACTGATATTCCCTCTGAGACAGAATAGATATTCCCAGTGAGAGGAGACTGATATTCCCAGCGAGAAGAGACTGATATTCCCACTGAGACAGAATAGATATTCCCAGTTAGGGGAGACTGATATTCCCACTGAGACAGAATAGATATTCCCAGTGAGATGCGACTGATATTCCCGCTGAGACGGAATAGATACTCCCCGTGAGAGGAGACTGATAATCCCACTGAGGCAGAATTGATATTCCCAGTGAGAGGAGACTGATATTCCCAGTGAGAGGAAACTGCCATTCCCAGCGAGACAGAATAGATATTCCCAGTGAGAGGAGACTGATATTCCCAGTGAGAAGAGACTGATATTCCCAGTGAGAGGTGACTGATATTCCCAGTGAGACAGAATACATATTCCCAGTGAGAGGAGACTTATATTCCCACTGAGACAGAATAGATATTCCCAGTGCGATGAGACTGATATTCCCACTGATACAGAATAGATATTCCCAGTGAGAAGAGACTGATATTCCCAGTGAGAGGAGACTAATATTCCCACCGAGACAGAATAGATATTCCCAGTGAGAGGAGACTGATATTCCCAGTGAGAAGAGACTGATATTCCCAGTGTGAGGAAGCTGATATTCCCTTTGAGACAAAATAGATATTCCCACTGAAAGGCTACTGATATGCCCAGTTAGAGGAGACTGATATTCCCACTGAGACAGATTAGATATTCCCACTGAAAGGCTACTGATATTCCCAGTGAGAGGAGACTGATATTCCCAGTGCGAGTAGACCGATATTCCCAATGAGAAAGAATAGATATTCCCAATGAGAGGAGACTGATAATCCCAGTGAGACAAATTAGATATTCCCATTGACAGGAGACTGATATTCCCACTGAGACAGAATAGATATTCCGAGTGAGAAGAGACTGATATTCCCAGTGAGAGGAGACTAATATTCCCACCGAGACAGAATAGATATTCCCAGTGAGAGGAGACTGATATTCCCAGTGAGAAGAGACTGATATTCCCAGTGAGAGTAAACTGATATTCCCTTTGAGACAAAATAGATATTCACAATGAAAGGCTACTGATATTCCCAGTTAGAGGAGACTGATATTCCCACTGAGTCAGATTAGATATTCCCACTGAAAGGCTACTGATATTCCCAGTGAGAGGAGACTGATATTCCCAATAGACAGAATAGACATTCCCACGGAGAGGAGACTGATATTCCCTGTGAGACAGAATAGATATTCCCAGTGTAAGGAGGATGATATTCCCAGTAAGAGGAGAATGATATTCCCAGTGAGACTGAAAAAATATTCCCAGTGAGAGGAGACTGATATTCCCAGGGAGAGGAGACTGATATTCCCACTGAGACAGAATAGATATTCACAGTTAGGGGAGACAGATATTCCCACTGAGACAGAATAGATATTCCCAGTGAGATGAGACTGATATTCCCACTGAGACAGAATTGATATTCCCAGTGAGAGGAGACTGATATTCCCTGTGAGAGGAGACTCATATTCCCAGTGAGACAGAATAGATATTCCAACTGAAAGGCTACTGAAATTCCCAGTGAGAGGAGACTGATATTCCCAGTGAGACAGAATAGATATTCGCTTTGAGAGGAGACTGATATTCCCAGTGAGAGGAAACTGCCATTCTCAGCGAGACAGAATAGATATTCCCAGTGAGAGGAGACTGATATTCCCAGTGAGAGGGGACTGATATTCCCAGTGAGACAGAATAGATATTCCCAGTGAGAGGAGACTGATATTCCCAGTGAGACAGAATACATATTCCCAGTTAGAGGAGACTTATATTCCCACTGAGACAGAATAGATATTCCCAGTGAGAGGAGACTGATATTCCCAGTCAGAAGAGACTGACATTCCCAGTGAGAGGAAACTGATATTCCCAGTGAGACAAAATAGATATTCCCACTGAAAGGCTACTGATATTCCCAGTTAGAGGAGACTGATATTCCCACTGAGACAGATTAGATATTCCCACTGAAAGGCTACTGATATTCCCAGTGAGAGGAGACTGATATTCCCAATAGACAGAATAGACATTCCCAGTGAGAGGAGACTGATATTCCCTGTGAGACAGAATAGGTATTCCCAGTGTAAGGGGGCTGATATTCCCAGTAAGAGGAGAATGATATTCCCAGTGAGACAGAAAAAATATTCCCACTGAGAGGAGACTGATATTCCCAGGGAGAGGAGACTGATATTCCCACTGAGACAGAATAGATATTCCCAGTGAGAGGAGTCTGATATTCCCAGCGAGAGGAGACTGATATTCCCTCTGAGACAGAATAGATATTCCCAGTTAGGGGAGACTGATATTCCCACTGAGACAGAATAGATATTCCCAGTGAGATGAGACTGATATTCCCGCTGAGAGGGAATAGATACTCCCCGTGAGAAGAGACTGATATTCCCACAGAGACAGAATTGATATTCCCAGTGAGAGGAGACTGATATTCCCTGTGAGAGGAGACTCATATTCCCACTGAGACAGAAGACATATTCCCACTGAAAGGCTACTGATATTCCCAGTGAGAGGAGACTGATATTCACAGTGAGACAGAATAGATATTCACATTGAGAGGAGACTGATATTCCCAGTGAGAGGAAACTGCCATTCCCAGCGAGACAGAATAGATATTCCCAGTGAGTGAAGACTGATATTCCCAGTGAGAAGAGATTGATATTCCCAGTGAGAGGAGACTGATATTCCAACGGAGACAGAATAGATATTCCCAGTGAGAGGGGACTGATATTCCCAGTGAGACAGAATAGATATTCCCAATGAGAAGAGACTGATATTCCCAGTGAGACAGAATACATATTCCCAGTGAGAGGAGACTTATATTCCCAGTGAGACAGAATAGATTTTCCCAGAGCGATGAGACTGATATTCCCACTGATACAGAATAGATATTCCCAATGAGAGGAGACTGGTATTCCCACTGAGACAGAATAGATATTCCCCGTAAGAGGAGACTGATATTCGCAGTCAGACAGAATAGATATTCCCAGTGAGAGGAGACTGATATTACCAGTGAGACATAATAGCTATTCCCAGTGAGAGGAGACTGATATTCCCACTGAGACAGAATAGATATTCCCATTGAGAAGATTCTGATATTCCCAGTGAGAGGAGAGTGATATTCCCACTGAGACAGAATATATATTCCCAGTGAGAGGAGACTGATATTCCCAATGAGAAAGAATAGATATTCACAATGAGAGGAGACTGATATTCCCAGTGAGACAGAATAGCTATTCCCAGTGAAAGGCGATTGATATTCCCAATGAGACAGAATAGATATTCCCAGTGAAAGGAGATTGATATTCCCAGTGAGAGGAGACTGATATTCCCAGTGAGTGGAGACTGCTATTCCCAGTGAGTCAGTATAGATATTCCCAGCGAGAGGAGACTGATATTCCCAGTGAGAGGAGAATGATATTCAAAGTGAGCCAATATTGATATTCCCAGTGACAGGAGACTGATATTCCTAGTGAGTCAGAATAGATATTTCCAGAGAGAGGATTCTGATATTCCTCGTGAGAAAGAATAGATATTCCCAGTGAGACAGAATAGATATTCCCAGTGAAAGGAGACTGATATTCCCACTCGGATAGAATAGATATTCCCATTGAGAAGATTCTGATATTCCCAGTGCGAGGAGTTTGATATTCCCACTGAGACGAATAGATATTCCCAGTGAGAGGAGACTGATATTCCCAGTGAGAAGAGACTGATATTCCCAGTGAGAGGAGACTGATATTCCCAGTGAGTCAAAATAGATATTCCCAGTGAGAGGAGACTGCTATTCCCAATGAGACAGAATAGAGATTCCCAGTGAGAGGAGAGTGATATTCCCAATGAGAGAAGACTAATATTCCCAGTGAGACACATAGATATTCCCTCTGAAAGGCTACTGATAATTCCAGTTAGAGGAGACTGATATTCCCACTGAGACAGATTAGATATTCCCACTGAAAGGCTACTGATATTCCCAGTGAGAGGAGACTGATATTCCCAATGAGACAGAATAGACATTCCCAGTTAGAGGAGACTGATATTCCCTGTGAGACAGAATAGATATTCCCAGTGTAAGGGGGGAGATATTCCCAGTTAGAGGAGAATGATATTCCAAGTGAGACAGAAAAAATATTCCCAGTGAGAAGAGACTGATATTCCCAAAGAGAGGAGACTGATATTCCCACTCAGACAGAATAGATATTCCCAGTGAGAGTAGACTGATATTCCCAGCGAGAGGAGACTGATATTCCCAATGAGACAGAATAGATATGCCCAGTTAGGGGAGACTGATATTCCCACTGAGACAGAATAGATATTCCCAGTGAGATGAGACTGATATTCCCGCTGAGACGGAATAGGTATTCCCCGTGAGAGGAGACTAATATTCCCACTGAGAAAGAATTGATATTCCCAGTGAGAGTAGACAGATATTCCCAGTGAGACAGAATAGATTTTCCCAGTGAGAGGAGACTGATATTCCCAGTGAGAAGAGACAGATATTTTCAGTGAGAGTAGACTGATATTCCCAATGAGAAAGAATAGATATTCCCACTGAGAGGAGACTGATATTCCCAGAGAGACAGAATAGATATTCCCAGTGAAAGGCGACTGATATTCCCCATGAGACAAAATAGATATTCCCTGTGAAAGGAGACTGATATTCCCAGTGAAAGGCGACTGATATTCCCTGTGAGAGGAGACTTCTATTCCCAGTGAGACAGTACAGATGTTCCCAGTGAAAGGAGACTGATATTCCCAGTGAGAGGAGACTAATATTCCCAGTGAGCCAGTATTGATATTCCCAGTGACAGGAGACTGATATTCCTATTGAGACAGAATAGATATTTCCAGTGAGATGAGACTGATATTCCCAGTGAGACAGGATAGATATTCCCAGTGAGACAGGATAGATATTCCCAGTGACAGGGGACTGATATTCCCAGTGAAAGGAGACTGATATTTCCAGTGAGAGAGAATAGATATTCCCAGTGTAAGGAGACTGATATTCCCAGTGAAAAAAGACTGATATTCCCAGTCAAAGGAGACTGATATTTCCAATGAGTGGAGACTGATATTCCCAGTGAGAAAGAATAGATATTCCCAGTTAGAGGAGACTGATATTCCCACTGAGACATAATAGATATTCCCAGTGAGAGGAGACTGATATTCCCAGTTTTACAGAATAGATATTCCCAATGAGAGGAGACTGATATTCCCAGTGAGACAGAATAGATACTCCCAGTGAGAGGAGACTGATATTCCCACTGAGGCAGAATAGATATTCCCAGGGGGAAGAGACTGATATTCCCAGTGAGAGGAGACTAATATTCCCAAGGAGACAGAAGAGATATTCCCAGTGAGAGGAGACTGATATTCCCAGTGAGAAGAGACTGATATTCCCAGTCAGAGGAAACCGATATTCCCAGTGAGACAAAATAGATATTCCCACTGAAAGGCTACTGATATTCCCAGTTAGAGGAGCATGATATTCCCACTGAGACAGATTAGATATTTCCACTGAAAGGCTACTGATATTCCCAGTGAGAGGAGACTGATATTCCCAATAGACAGAATAGACATTCCCAGTGAGAGGAGACTGATATTCCCTGTGAGACAGAATAGGTATTCCCAGTGTAAGGGGGCTGATATTCCCAGTAAGAGGAGAATGATATTCCCAGTGAGACAGAAAAAATATTCCCAGTGAGAGGAGACTGATATTGCCAGGGAGAGGAGACTGATATTCCCACTGAGACAGAATAGATATTCCCAGTGAGAGGAGACTGATATTCCCAGTGAGAGGAGACTGATATTCCCTCTGAGACAGAATAGATATTCCCAGTTAGGGGAGACTGATATTCCCACTGAGACAGAATAGATATTCCCAGTGAGATGAGACTGATATTCCCGCTGAGACGGAATAGATACTCCCCGTGAGAGGAGACTGATATTCCCACAGAGACAGAATTGATATTCCCAGTGAGAGGAGACTGATATTCCCTGTGAGAGGAGACTCATATTCCCACTGAGACAGAAGACATATTCCCACTGAAAGGCTACTGATATTCCCAGTGAGAGGAGACTGATATTCCCAGTGAGACAGAATAGATATTCACATTGAGAGGAGACTGATATTCCCAGTGAGAGGAAACTGCCATTCCCAGCGAGACAGAATAGATATTCCCAGTGAGTGAAGACTGATATTCCCAGTGAGAAGAGACTGATATTCCCAGTGAGAGGAGACTGATATTCCAACGGAGACAGAATAGATATTCCCAGTGAGAGGGGACTGATATTGCCACTGAGACAGAATAGATATTCCCTGTGAGAGGAGACTGATATTCGCAGTCAGACAGAATAGATATTCCCAGTGAGAGGAGACTGATATTACCAGTGAGACATAATAGATATTCCCAGTGAGAGGAGACTGATATTCCCACTGAGACAGAATAGATATTCCCATTGAGAAGATTCTGATATTCCCAGTGAGAGGAGACTGATATTCCCACTGAGACAGAATATATATTCCCAGTGAGAGGAGACTGATATTCCCAATGAGAAAGAATAGATATTCCCAATGAGAGGAGACTGATATTCCCAGTGAGACAGAATAGCTATTCCCAGTGAAAGGCGATTGATATTCCCAATGAGACAGAATAGATATTCCCAGTGAAAGGAGATTGATATTCCCATTGAGAGGAGACTGATATTCCCAGTGAGTGGAGACTGCTATTCCCAGTGAGTCAGTATAGATATTCCCAGCGAGAGGAGACTGATATTCCCAGTGAGAGGAGAATGATATTCACAGTGAGCCAATATTGATATTCCCAGTGACAGGAGACTGATATTCCTAGTGAGTCAGAATAGATATTTCCAGGGAGAGGATTCTGATATTCCTCGTGAGACAGAATAGATATTCCCAGTGAGACAGAATAGATATTCCCAGTGACAGGAGACTGATATTCCCACTGGGATAGAATAGATATTCCCATTGAGAAGATTCTGATATTCCCAGTGCGAGGAGACTGATATTCCCACTGAGACGAATAAATATTCCCAGTGAGAGGAGACTGATATTCCCAGTGAGAAGAGACTGATATTCCCAGTGAGAGGAGACTGATATTCCCAGTGAGTCAAAATAGATATTCCCAGTGAGAGGAGACTGCTATTCCCAATGAGACAGAATAGATATTCCCAGTGAGAGGAGAGTGATATTCCCAATGAGAGAAGACTAATATTCCCAGTGAGACAGAATAGATATTCCCACTGAAAGGCTACTGATAATTACAGTTAGAGGAGACTGATATTCCCACTGAGACAGATTAGATATTCCCACTGAAAGGCTACTGATATTCCCAGTGAGAGGAGACTGATATTCCCAATGAGACAGAATAGACATTCCCAGTTAGAGGAGACTGATATTCCTGTGAGACAGAATAGATATTCCCAGTGTAAGGGGGGAGATATTCCCATTTAGAGGAGAATGATATTCCCAGTGAGACAGAAAAAATATTCACAGTGAGAAGAGACTGATATTCCCAAAGAGAGGAGACTGATATTCCCACTCAGACAGAATAGATATTCCCAGTGAGAGTAGACTGATATTCCCAGCGAGAGGAGACTGATATTCCCAATGAGACAGAATAGATATGCCCAGTTAGGGGAGACTGATATTCCCACTGAGACAGAATAGATATTCCCAGTGAGATGAGACTGATATTCCCGCTGAGACGGAATAGGTATTCCCCGTGAGAGGAGACTGATATTCCCACTGAGAAAGAATTGATATTCCCAGTGAGAGGAGACTGATAATCCCTGTGAGAGGAGACTCATATTCCCAGTGAGACAGAATAGATATTCCCACTGAAACGCTACTGATATTCCCAGTGAGAGGGGACTGATATTCCCAATGAGACAGAATAGATATTCGCTGTGAGAGGAGACTGATATTCCCACTGAGAGGAGACTGATATTCCCAGTGAGACAGAATAGGTATTCCCAGAGAGAGGAGACTGATATTCCCAGTGAGAGGAGACTGATATTCCCAGTGAGAGTAGACCGATATTCCCAATGAGAAAGAATAGATATTCCCAATGAAAGGAGACTGATATTCCCAGTGAGACAGAATAGATATTCAAAGTGAAAGGCGACTGATATTCCCAATGAGACAGAACAGTTATTCCCAGTAAAAGGAGACTGATATTCCCAGTGAAAGGAGACTGATATTCCCAGTGAAAGGAGACTGATATTCCCAGTGAAAGGAGACTGATATTGCCAGTGAGTGGAGACTGATATTCTCAGTGAGACAGAATAGATATTCCCAGTGAGAGGAGACTGATATTCCCAGTGAGAAGAGACTGATATGCCCAGTGAGAGTAGACCGATATTCCCAATGAGAAAGAATAGATATTCCCAATGAGAGGAGACTGATATTCCCAGTGAGACAAAATAGATATTCTCAGTGAGAGGCGACTGATATTCCCAATGAGACAGAATAGTTATTCCCACTGAAAGGGGACTGATATTCCCAGTGAAAGGAGACTGTTATTCAAAGTGAGACAGAATAGATATTCCCAGTGAGAGGAGATTGATATTCCCAATGAGAGGAGACTGATATTCCCATTCAGACAGAACAGATATTCCCAGTGAGAGGAGACTGATATTCCCAGTGAGAAGAGACTGATATTTTCAGTGAGAGTAGACTGATATTCCCAATGAGAAAGAATAGATAATCCCAATGAGAGGAGACTGATATTCCCTGTGAGACAGAATAGATATTCCCAGTGAAAGGCGACTGATATTCCCCATGAGACAAAATAGATATTCCCAATGAAAGGAGACTGATATTCCCAGTGAAAGGAGACTGCTATTCCCAGTGAGACAGTATAGATGTTCCCACTGAGAGGAGACTGATATTCCCAGTGAGAGGAGACTAATATACCCAGTGAGCAGGTATTGATATTCCCAGTGACAGGAGACTGATATTCCCAGAGAGACAGAATAGATATTCCCAGTGAAAGGCGACTGATATTCCCCATGAGACAAAATAGATATTCCCTGTGAAAGGAGACTGATATTCCCAGTGAAAGGCGACTGCTATTCCCAGTGTGACAGTATAGATGTTCCCAGTGAAAGGAGACTGATATTCCCAGTGAGAGGAGACTAATATTCCCAGTGAGCCAGTATTGATATTCCCAGTGACAGGAGACTGATATTCCTATTGAGACAGAATAGATATTTCCAGTGAGATGAGACTGATATTCCCAGTGAGACAGGATAGATATTCCCAGTGACAGGAGACTGATATTCCCAGTGAAAGGAGACTGATATTTCCAGTGAGAGAGAATAGATATTCCCAGTGTAAGGAGACTGATATTCCCAGTGAAAGGAGACTGATATTCCCAGTGAGAGGAGACTAATATTCCCAGTGAGCCAGTATTGATATTCCCAGTGACAGGAGACTGATATTCCTATTGAGACAGAATAGATATTTCCAGTGAGATGAGACTGATATTCCCAGTGAGACAGGATAGATATTCCCAGTGACAGGAGACTGATATTCCCAGTGAAAGGAGACTGATATTTCCAGTGAGAGAGAATAGATATTCCCAGTGTAAGGAGACTGATATTCCCAGTGAAAGGAGACTGATATTCCCAGTGAAAGGAGACTGATATTTCCAATGAGTGGAGACTGATATTCCCAGTGAGAAAGAATACATATTCCCAGTTAGAGGAGACTGATATTCCCACTGAGACATAATAGATATTTCCAGTGAGAGGAGACTGATATTCCCAGTTTTACAGAATAGATATTCCCAGTGAGAGGAGACTGATATTCCCAGTGAGACAGAATAGATATTCCCAGTGAGAGGAGAATGATATTCCCACTGAGACAGAATAGATATTCCCCGTGAGAAGAGACTGATATTCCCAGTGAGAGGAGACTAATATTCCCAAGGAGACAGAAGAGATATTCCCAGTGAGAGGAGACTGATATTCCCAGTGAGAAGAGACTGATATTCCCAGTCAGAGGAAACCGATATTCCCAGTGAGAAGAGACTGATATTCCCAGTGAGAGGAGCCTAATATTCCCAAGGAGACAGAAGAGATATTCCCAGTGAGAGGAGACTGATATTCCCAGTGAGAAGAGACTGATATTCCCAGTCAGAGGAAACCGATATTCCCAGTGAGACAAAATAGATATTCCCACTGAAAGGCTACTGATATTCCCAGTTAGAGGAGCATGTTATTCCCACTGAGACAGATTAGATATTTCCACTGAAAGGCTACTGATATTTCCAGTGAGAGGAGACTGATATTCCCAATAGACAGAATAGACATTCCCAGTGAGAGGAGACTGATATTCCCTGTGAGACAGAATAGGTATTTCCAGTGTAAGGGGGCTGATATTCCCAGTAAGAGGAGAATGATATTCCCAGTGAGACAGAAAAAATATTCCCAGTGAGAGGAGACTGATATTCCCAGGGAGAGGAGACTGATATTCCCACTGAGACAGAATAGATATTCCCAGTGAGAGGAGACTGATATTCCCAGCGAGAGGAGACTGATATTCCCTCTGAGACAGAATAGATATTCCCAGTTAGGGGAGACTGATATTCCCACTGAGACAGAATAGATATTCCCAGTGAGATGAGACTGATATTCCCGCTGAGATGGAATAGATACTCCCCGTGAGAGGAGACTGATATTCCCACAGAGACAGAATTGATATTCCCAGTGAGAGGAGACTGATATTCCCTGTGAGAGGAGACTCATATTCCAACTGAGACAGAACAGATATTCCCACTGAAAGGCTACTGATATTCCCAGTGAGAGGAGACTGATATTCCCAGTGAGACAGAATAGATATTCACATTGAGAGGAGACTGATATTCCCAGTGAGAGGAAACTGCCATTCCCAGCGAGACAGAATAGATATTCCCAGTGAGAGGAGACTGATATTCCCAGTGAGAAGAGACTGATATTCCCAGTGAGAGGAGACTGATATTCCAACGGAGACAGAATAGATATTCCCAGTGAGAGGGGACTGATATTCCCAGTGAGACAGAATAGATATTCCCAGTCAGAGGAGACTGATATTCCCAGTGAGACAGAATACATATTCCCAGTGAGAGGAGACTTATATTCCCAGTGAGACAGAATAGATTTTCCCAGAGCGATGAGACTGATATTCCCACTGATACAGAATAGATATTCCCAATGAGAGGAGACTGATATTCCCACTGAGACAGAATAGATATTCCCCGTGAGAGGAGACTGATATTCGCAGTCAGCCAGAATAGATATTCCCAGTGAGAGGAGACTGATATTACCAGTGAGACATAATAGATATTCCCAGTGAGAGGAGACTGATATTCCCACTGAGACAGAATAGATATTCCCATTGAGAAGATTCTGATATTCCCAGTGAGAGGAGAGTGATATTCCCACTGAGACAGAATATATATTCCCAGTGAGAGGAGACTGATATTCCCAATGAGAAAGAATAGATATTCCCAATGAGAGGAGACTGATATTCCCAGTGAGACAGAATAGCTATTCCCAGTGAAAGGCGATTGATATTCCCAATGAGACAGAATAGATATTCCCAGTGAAAGGAGATTGATATTCCCAGTGAGAGGAGACTGATATTCCCAGTGAGTGGAGACTGCTATTCCCAGTGAGTCAGTATAGATATTCCCAGCGAGAGGAGACTGATATTCCCAGTGAGAGGAGAATGATATTCACAGTGAGCCAATATTGATATTCCCAGTGACAGGAGACTGATATTCCTAGTGAGTCAGAATAGATATTTCCAGAGAGAGGATTCTGATATTCCTCGTGAGACAGAATAGATATTCCCAGTGAGACAGAATAGATATTCCCAGTGACAGGAGACTGATATTCCCACTGGGATAGAAAAATATTCCCATTGAGAAGATTCTGATATTCCCAGTGCGAGGAGACTGATATTCCCACTGAGACGAATAGATATTCCCAGTGAGAGGAGACTGATATTCCCAGTGAGAAGAGACTGATATTCCCAGTGAGAGGAGACTGATATTCCCAGTGAGTCAAAATAGATATTCCCAGTGAGAGGAGACTGCTATTCCCAATGAGACAGAATAGATATTCCCAGTGATAGGAGTGTGATATTCCCAATGAGAGAAGACTAATATTCCCAGTGAGACAGAATAGATATTCCCACTGAAAGGCTACTGATAATTCCAGTTAGAGGAGACTGATATTCCCACTGAGACAGATTAGATATTCCCACTGAAAGGCTACTGATATTCCCAGTGAGAGGAGACTGATATTCCCAATGAGACAGAATAGACATTCCCAGTTAGAGGAGACTGATATTCCCTGTGAGACAGAACAGATATTCCCAGTGTAAGGGGGGAGATATTCCCAGTTAGAGGACAATGATATTCCCAGTGAGACAGAAAAAATATTCCCAGTGAGAAGAGACTGATATTCCCAAAGAGAGGAGACTGATATTCCCACTCAGACAGAATAGATATTCCCAGTGAGAGTAGACTGATATTCCCAGCGAGAGGAGACTGATATTCCCACTGAGACAGAATAGATATTCCCAGTGAGATGAGACTGATATTCCCGCTGAGACGGAATAGGTATTCCCCGTGAGAGGAGACTGATATTCCCACTGAGAAAGAATTGATATTCCCAGTGAGAGGAGACTGATAATCCCTGTGAGAGGAGACTCATATTCCCAGTGAGACAGAATAGATATTCCCACTGAAAGGCTACTGATATTCCCAGTGAGAGGCGACTGATATTCCCATTGAGACAGAATAGATATTCGCAGTGAGAGGAGACTGATATTCCCACTGAGAGGAGACTGATATTCCCAGTGAGACAGAATAGGTATTCCCAGAGAGAGGAGACTGATATTCCCAGTGAGAGGAGACTGATATTCCCAGTGAGAGTAGACCGATATTCCCAATGAGAAAGAATAGATATTCCCAATGAAAGGAGACTGATATTCCCAGTGAGACAGAATAGATATTCAAAGTGAAAGGCGATTGATATTCCCAATGAGACAGAACAGTTATTCCCAGTAAAAGGAGACTGATATTCCCCATGAGACAAAATAGATATTCCCAATGAAAGGAGACTGATATTCCCAGTGAAAGGAGACTGCTATTCCCAGTGAGACAGTATAGATGTTCCCAGTGAGAGGAGACTGATATTCCCAGTGAGAGGAGACTAATATACCCAGTGAGCAGGTATTGATATTCCCAGTGACAGGAGACTGATATTCCTATTGAGACAGAATAGATATTTCCAGTGAGATGAGACTGATATTCCCAGTGACAGGAGACTGATAGTCCCAGTGAAAGGAGACTGATATTTCCAGTGAGTGGAGACTGATATTCCCAGTGAGACAAAATAGATATTCCCTGTTAGAGGAGACTGATATTCCCACTGAGACATAATAGATATTCCCAGTGAGAGGAGACTGATATTCCCAGTTTTCCAGAATAGATATTCCCAGTGAGAGGAGACTGATATTCCCAATGAGATAGAATAGATATTCCCAGTGAGAGGAGACTGATATTCCCACTGAGACAGATTAGATATTCCCACTGAAAGGCTACTGATATTCCCAGTGAGAGGAGACTGATATTCCCAATGAGACAGAATAGACATTCACAGTGAGAGGAGACTGATATTCCCTGTGAGACAGAATAAATATTCCCAGTGTAAGGGGGCTGATATTCCCATTTAGAGGAGAATGATATTCCCAATGAGACAGAAAAATATTCCCAGTGAGAGGAGACTGATATTCCCAGGGAGAGGAGACTGATATTCCCACTTAGACAGAATAGATATTCCCAGTTAGGGGAGACTGATATTCCCAGTGAGACAGAATAGATATTCCCAGTGAGAGGAGACTGTTATTCCCACTGAGACAGAATAGATATTCCCAGTTAGGGGAGACTGATATTCCCACTGAGACAGAATAGATATTCCGAGTGAGATGAGACTGATATTCCCGCTGAGACGGAACAGATATTCCCCGTGAGAGGAGACTGATATTCCCACTGAGACAGAATTGATATTCCCAGTGAGAGGAGACTGATATTCCCTCTGAGAGGAGACTCATATTCCCAGTGAGACAGAATAGATATTCCCACTGAAAGGCTACTGATGTTCCCAGTGAGTGGAGACTGATATTCCCAATGAGACAGAATAGATATTCGCAGTGAGAGGAGACTGATATTCCCACTAGGAGGAGACTGATATTCCCAGTGAGACAGAATAGGTATTCCCAGTGAGAGGAGACTGATATTCCCAGTGAGAAGAGACTGATATTCCCAGTGAGAGTAGACCGATATTCCCAATGAGAAAGTATAGATGATCCCAATGAGAGGAGACTGATATTCCCTGCGAGACAGAATAGATATTCACAGTGAAAGTCGACTGATAGTCCCAATGAGGCAGAATAGTTTACCCAGTGAAAGGAGACTGATATTCCCAGTGAAAGGAGACTGTTATTCAAAGTGAGACAGAATAGATATTCCCAGTGAGAGGAGATTGATATTCCCAGTGAGAGGAGACAGATATTCCCACTGAGACAGAATAGATTTTCCCAGTGAGAGGAGACTGATATTCCCAGTGAGAAGAGACTGATATTTTCAGTGAGAGTAGACTGATATTCCCAATGAGAAAGAATAGATATTCCCACTGAGAGGAGACTGATATTCCCAGAGAGACAGAATAGATATTCCCAGTGAAAGGCGACTGATATTCCCCATGAGACAAAATAGATATTCCCTGTGAAAGGAGACTGGTATTCCCAGTGAAAGGCGACTGATATTCCCAGTGAGAGGAGACTGCTATTCCCAGTGAGACAGTATAGATGTTCCCAGTGAAAGGAGACTGATATTCCCAGTGAGAGGAGACTAATATACCCAGTGAGCCAGTATTGATATTCCCAGTGACAGGAGACTGATATTCCTATTGAGACAGAATAGATATTTCCAGTGAGATGAGACTGATATTCCCAGTGAGACAGGATAGATATTACCAGTGACAGGAGACTGATATTCCCAGTGAAAGGAGACTGCTATTCCCAGTGAGAGAGAATAGATATTCTCAGTGTAAGGAGACTGATATTCCCAGTGAAAGGAGACTGATATTCCCAGTGAAAGGAGACTGATATTTCCAATGAGTGGAGACTGATATTCCCAGTGAGACAGAATAGATATTCCCAGTTAGAGGAGACTGATATTCCCACTGAGACATAATAGATATTCCCAGTGAGAGGAGACTGATATTCCCAGTTTTACAGAATAGATATTCCCAGTGAGAGGAGACTGATATTCCCAGTGAGACAGAATAGATATTCCCAGTGAGAGGAGAATGATATTCCCACTGAGACAGAATAGATATTCCCAGTGAGAAGAGACTGATATTCCCAGTGAGAGGAGACTAATATTCCCAAGGAGACAGAAGAGATATTCCCAGTGAGAGGAGACTGATATTCCCAGTGAGAAGAGACTGATATTCCCAGTCAGAGGAAACCGATATTCCCAGTGAGACAAAATAGATATTCCCACTGAAAGGCTACTGATATTCCCAGTTAGAGGATCATGATATTCCCACTGAGACAGATTAGATATTTCCACTGAAAGGCTACTGATATTCCCAGTGAGAGGAGACTGATATTCCCAATGGACAGAATAGACATTCCCAGTGAGAGGAGACTGATATTCCCTGTGAGAAAGAATAGATATTCCAAGTGTAAGGGGGCTGATATTCCCAGAAAGAGCAGAATGATATTCCCAGTGAGACAGAAAAAATATTCCCATTGAGAGGAGACTGATATTCCCTGGTAGAGGAGACTGATATTCCCACTGAGACAGAATAGATATTCCCAGTGAGAGGAGACTGATATTCCCAGCGAGAGGAGACTGATATTCCCACTGGGACAGAATGGATATTCCCAGTTAGGTGAGACTGATATTCCCACTGAGACAGAATAGATATTCCCAGTGAGAGGAGACTGATATTCCCAGTTTTACCTAATAGATATTCCCAGTGAGATGAGACTGACATTACCGCTGAGAAGGAATAGATACAACCGTGAGAGGAGACTGATATTTCCAATGAGAAAGAATTGATATTCCCAGTGAGAGGAGACTGATATTCCTCGTGAGACAGAATAGATATTCCCAGTGAGACAGAATAGATATTCCCAGTGACAGGAGACTGATATTCCCACTGAGACAAAATAGATATTCCAATTGGGAAGATTCTGATATTCCCAGTGCGAGGAGACTGATATTCCCACTGAGACAGAATAGATATTCCCAGTGAGAGGAGAAAATATTCCCAGTGAGAGGAGACTGATATTCCCAGTGAGACAGAATAGATATTCCCAGTGAGAGGAGAATGATATTCCCAGTGAGAAGAGGCTGATATTCCGAGTGAGAGTAGACTGATATTCCCAATGAGAAAGAATAGATATTCCCAATGAGAGGAGACTGAAATTCCGAGTGAGACAGAATAGATATTCCCCGTGAAAGGCGGCTGATATTCCCCATGAGACAGAAAAGATATTCCCAGTGAAAGGAGACTGATATTCTCACTGAAAGGAGACTGATATTCCCAGTGAGAGGAGACTGCTATTCCCAGTGAGACAGTATAGATGTTCCCAGAGAGAGGAGACTAATATTCCCAGTGAGCCAGTATTGATATTCCCAGTGACAGGAGACTGATATTCCTATTGAGGCAGAATAGATATTTCCAGTGAGAGGAGACTGATATTCCCAGTGAGACAGAATAGATATTCCCAGTGAGAGGAGAATGAAATTCCCAGTGAGAAGAGACTGATATTCCCATTGAGAGTAGACTGATATTCCCAATGAGAAAGAATAGATATTCCCAATGAGAGGAGACTGATATTCCCAGTGAGACAGAATAGATATTCCCAGTAAAAGGCGACTGATAATGCCCATGAGACAGAATAGATATTCCCAGTGAAAGGAGACTGATATTCCCAGTGAAAGGAGACTGATATTCCCAGTGAGAGGAGACTGCTATTCCCAGTGAGACAGTATAGATGTTCCCCGTGAGAGGAGACTAATATTCCCAGTGAGCCAGTATTGATATTCCCAGGGACAGGAGACTGATATTCCTATTGAGACAGAATAGATATTTCCAGTGAGAGGAGACTGATATTCCCAGTGAAAGGAGACTGATATTCCCAGTGAGATAGTATAGATATTCCCAGTGTAAGGAGACTGATATTCCCAGTGAAAGGAGACTGATATTCCCAGTGAAAGGAGACTGATATTCCCAGTGAGAGGAGACTGCTATTCCCAGTGAGACAGTATAGATGTTCCCCGTGAGAGGAGACTAATATTCCCAGTGAGCCAGTATTGATATTCCCAGGGACAGGAGACTGATATTCCTATTGAGACAGAATAGATATTTCCAGTGAGAGGAGACTGATATTCCCAGTGAAAGGAGACTGATATTCCCAGTGAGATAGTATAGATATTCCCAGTGTAAGGAGACTGATATTCCCAGTGAAAGGAGACTGATATTCCCAGTGAAAGGTGACTGATATTCCAAGTGAGTGGAGACTGATATTCCCAGTGAGACAGAATAGATATTCCCAGTTATGGGAGACTGATATTCCCACTGAGACAGAATAGATATTCCCAGTGAGAGGAGACTGATATTCCCAGTTTTACCTAATAGATATTCCCAGTGAGAGGAGACTGATATTCCCAGTGAGACAGAATAGATATTCCCAGTGAGAGAAGACTGATATTCCCACTGCGACAGAATAGATATTCCCAATGAGAAGGGACTGATATTCCCACTGAGAGGAGACTATTTTCCCACCGAGACAGAATGGATATTCCCAGTGAGAGGAGACTGATATTCCCAGTGAGAAGAGACTGATATTCCCAATGAGAGGAAACTGATATTCCCAGTGAGACAAAATAGATATTCACATTGAGACAGAATAGATATTCCCAGTGAGAGGAGACTGATATTCCCAGTGAGTAGAGACTGATATTCCCAGTGAGAGTAGACTGATATTCCCAATGAGAAAGAATAGATATTCCCAATGAAAGGAGACTGATATTCCCAGTGAGACAGAATAGTTATTCCCAGTGACAGGAGACTGACATTGCCAGTGAAAGGAGACTGATATTCCGTGTGAGAAGAATAGATATTCCCAGTGAAAGGAGACTGATATTCCCAGTGAGATGAGACTGATATTCCCAGTGAGAGGAGACTGCTATTACCAGTGAGACAGTATAGATATTCCTAATAAGGGGAGACTGATATTCCCAGTGAGAGGAGACTGATATTCCCAGTGAGCAAGTATTGATATTCCCAGTGAGAGGAGACTGATATTCCTAGTGAGACAGAATAGATATTCCCAGTGAGAGGAGACTGATATTCCACGTGAGAGGAGACTGCTTTTCCCAGTGAGACAGTATAGATATTCCCAATGAGAGGAGGCTGATATTCCCAGTGAGAGGAGGCTGATATTCCGAGTGAGACCAAATAGATATTACCAGTGATTGGAGACTGATATTCCCAGTGAGACAGAATAGATGTTCCCAGTGAGACAGAATAGATGTTCCCAGTGAGACAGAATAGATTTTCCCAGTGACAGGGGACTGATATTCCCAGTGAAAGGAGACTGATATTCCCAGTGAGATAGAAAAGATATTCCCAGTTTAAGGAGACTGATATTCACAGTGAAAAGAGACTGATATTCCCAGTGAAAGGCGACTGATATTCCCCATGAGACAGAATAGATATTCCCAGTGAAAAGAGACTGATATTCCCAGTGAAAGGAGACTGATATTCCCAGTGAGAGGAGACTGCTATTCCCAGTGAGACAGTGTAGATGGTCCCAGTGAGAGGAGACTAATATTCCCAGTGAGCCTGTATTGATATTCCCAGGGACAGGAGACTGATATTCCTATTGAGACAGAATAGCTATTTCCAGTGAGAGGAGACTGATATTCCCAGTGAGACAGAATAGATATTCCCAGTGACAGGAAACTGATATTCCCAGTGAAAGGAGACTGATATTCCCAGTGAGATAGTATAGATATTCCCAGTGTAAGGATACTGATATTCTCAGTGAAAGGAGACTGATATTCCCAGTGAAAGTAGACTGATATTCCCAGTGAGTGTAGACTGATATTCCCAGTGAGACAGAATAGATATTCCCAGTTAGAGGAGACTGATATTCCCACTGAGACAGAATAGATATTCCCAGTGAGAGGAGACTGATATTCCCAGTTTTACAGAATAGATATTCCCAGTGAGAGGAGACTGATATTCCCAGTGAGACAGAATAGATATTCCCAGTGAGAGAAGACTGATATTCCCACTGAGACAGAATAGATATTCCCAGTGAGAAGGGACTGATATTCCCAGTGAGTGGAGACTATTTTCCAACCGAGACAGAATGGATATTCCCAGTGAGAGAAAATAGATATTCCCATTGAGACAGAATAGATATTCCCAGTGAGAGGAGACTGATATTCCCAGTGAGAAGAGACTGATATTCCCAGTGAGAGTGGACTGATATTCCCAATGAGAAAGAATAGATATTCCCATTGAAAGGAGACTGATATTCCCAGTGAGACAGAATAGTTATTCCCAGTGAAAGGAGACTGATATTCCGTGTGAGAAGAATAGATATTCCCAGTGAAAGGAGACTGATATTCCCAGTGAGAGGAGACTGATATTCCCAGTGAGAGGAGACTGCTATTCCCAGTGAGACAGTATAGATATTCCCAGTGAGAGGAGACTGATATTCCCAGTGAGAGGAGACTGATATTCCCAGTGAGCAAGTATTGATATTCCCAGTGAGAGGAGACTGATATTCCTAGTGAGACAGAATAGATATTTCCAGTGAGAGGAGACTGATATTCCCAGTGAGAGGAGATTGCTATTCCCAGTGAGACAGTATAGATATTCCCAGTGAGAGGAGGCTGATATTCCCAGTGAGAGGGGACTGATATTCCTATTGAGACAGAATAGATATTTCCAGTGATTGGAGACTGATATTCCCAGTGAGACAGAATAGATGTTCCCAGTGAGACAGAATAGATATTCCCAGTGACAGGAGACTGATATTCCCAGTGAAAGAAGACTGATATTCCCAGTGAGATAGAAAAGGTATTCCCAGTGTAAGGAGACTGATATTCACAGTGAAAAGACACTGATATTCCCAGTGAAAGGCGACTGATATTCCCCATGAGACAGAATAGATATTCCCTGTGAAATGAGACTGATATTCCCAGTGAAAGGAGACTGATATTCCCAGTGAGAGGAGACTGCTATTCCCAGTGAGACAGTATAGATGTTCCCAGTGAGAGGAGACTAATATTCCCAGTGAGCCAGTATTGATAGTCCCAGGGAGAGGAGACTGATATTCCTATTGAGACAGAATAGATATTTCCAGTGAGAGGAGACTGATATTCCCAGTGAGACAGAATAGATATTCCCAGTGACAGGAGACTGATATTCCCAGTGAAAGGAGACTGCTATTCCCAGTAAAAGGAGATTGATATTCCCAGTGAAAGGAGACTGATATTCCCAGTGAGTGGAGGCTGATATTCCCAGTGAGACAGAATAGATATTCCCAGTTAGAGGAGACTGATATTGCCACTGAGACAGAATAGATATTCCCAGTGAGAGTAGACTGATATTCCCAGTTTTACAGAATAGATGTTCCCAGTGAGAGGAGACTGATATTCCCAGTGAGAGAAGACTGATATTCCCACTGAGACAGAATAGATATTCCCAGTGAGAAGGGACTGATATTCCCAGTGAGAGGAGACTATTTTCCCACCGAGACAGAATGGATATTCCCAGTGAGAGGAGACTGATATTCCCATTGAGAAGAGACTGATATTCCCAGTGAGAGGAAACTGATATTCCCAGTGAGACAAAATAGATATTCCCATTGAGACAGAATAGATATTCCCAGTGAGAGGAGACTGATATTCCCAGTGAGAAGAGACTGATATTCCCAGTGAGAGTAGACTGATATTCCCAATGAGAAAGAATAGATATTCCCAATGAAAGGAAACTGATATTCCCAGTGAGACAGAATAGTTATTCCGAGTGTCAGGAGACTGACATTCCCAGTGAAAGGAGACTGATATTCCGTGTGAGAAGAATAGATATTCCCAGTGAAAGGAGACTGATATTCCCAGTGAGAGGAGACTGATATTCCCAGTGAGAGGAGACTGCTATTCCCACTGAGACAGTATAGATATTTCCAGTGAGAGGAGACTGATATTCCCAATGAGAAATTATTGATATTCCCAGTGAGAGGAGACTGATATTCCTAGTGAGACAGAATAGATATTTCCAGTGAGAGGAGACCGATGTTCCAAGTGATAGGAGACTGCTATTCCCAGTGAGACAGTATAGATATTCCCAATGAGAGGAGGCTGATATTCCTAGTGAGAGGTGACTGATATTCCAAGTGAGACAGAATAGATATTTCCAGTGATTGGAGACTGATATTCCCAGTGAGACAGAATAGATGTTCCCAGTGAGACAGAATAGATATTCCCAGTGACAGGAGACTGATATTCCCAGTGAAAGGAGACTGATATTCCCAGTGAGATAGAAAAGAAATTCCCAGTGTAAGGAGACTGATATTCACAGTGAAAAGAGACTGATATTGCCAGTGAAAGGAGACTGATATTCCCAGTGAGTGGAGACTTTGATCTTACCAGTGAAACAGAATATATATTCCCAGTGAGAGGAGACTGATATTCCCACTGAGACAGAATAGATATTCCCGGAGAGAGGAGACTGATATTCCCAGTTTTACAAAATAGATATTCCTTGTGAGAGGGGACTGATATTCCCAGTCAGACAGAATAGATATTCCCAGTGAGAGGAGACTGATATTCCCACTGAGACAGAATAGATATTCCAAGTGAGAAGAGACTGATATTCCCAGGTAGAGGAGACTGATATTCCCAGTGAGCAAGTATTGATATTCCCAGTGAGAGGAGACTGATATTCCTAGTGAGAAAGAATATATATTTCCAGTGAGAGGAGACTGAAATTCCCAGTGAGAGGAGACTGCTATTCCCAGTGAGTCAGTACAGATATTCCCAGTGAGAGGAGGCTGATATTCCCAGTGAGAGGAGACTGATATTCCCAGTGAGCGAGTATTGATATTCCCAGTGAGAGGAGACTGATATTCCTAGTGAGACAGTATAGATATTTCCAGTGATTGGAGACTGATATTCCCAGTGAGACAGAATAGATGTTCCCAGTGAGACAGAATAGATATTCCCAGTGACAGGAGAATGATATTCCCAGGGAAAGGAGACTGATATTCCCAGTGAGATAGAAAAGATATTCCCAGTGTAAGGAGACTGATATTCACAGTGAAAAGAGATTGACATTCCCAGTGAAAGCAGACTGATATTCCCAGTGAGTGGAGACTTTGATCTTACCAGTGAGAGAGAATATATATTCCCAGTGAGAGGAGACTGATATTCCCACTGAGACAGAATAGATATTCCCAGAGAGAGGAGACTGATATTCCCAGTTTTACAAAATAGATATTCCCTGTGAGAGGGGACAGATATTCCCAGTGAGACAGAATAGATATTCCCAGTGAGAGGAGACTGATTATCCCACTGAGACAGAATAGATATTCCAAGTGAGAAGAGACTGATATTTCCAGTGAGAGGAGACTGATGTTCCCACTGAGACGGAACAGATATTCCCAATGAGAGGAGACTGATATTCCCAGTGAGAAGAGACTGATATTCCCAGTGAGAAGAGACTGATATTCCCAGTGAGAGGAGACTGATATTCCCAATAGACACAATAGACATTCCCAGTGAGAGGAGACTGATATTCCCTGTGAGACAGAATAGATATTCCCAGTGTAAGGGGGCTGATATTCCCAGTAAGAGGAGAATGATATTCCTAGTGAGACAGAAAAAATATTCCCAGTGATAGGAAACTGATATTCCCAGGGAGAGGAGACTGATATTCCCACTGAGACAGAATAGATATTCCCAGTGAGAGGAGACTGATATTCCCAGCGAGAGGAGACTGATATTCCCACTGAGACAGAATAGATATTCCCTGTTAGGGGAGACTGATATTCCCACTGAGACAGAATAGATATTCCCAGTGAGAGGAGACTGATATCCCAATGAGACAGAATAGATTTTCCAGTGAGAGGAGACGTGATATTCCCAGTGAGAAGAGACTGATAATCCCAGACAGAGGAAACTGATATTCCCACTGAGAGGAGACTGATATTCCCAGTTAGACAGAATAGATATTCCCAGTGAGAGGAGAATGATATTCCGAAGTGAGAAGAGAATGATATTACCAGTGAGAGTAGACCGATATTCCCAATGAGAAAGAATAGATATTCCCAATGAGAGGAGACTGATATTCCCAATGAGACAGAATAGTTATCCCAGTGAAAGGAGACTGATATTCCCATTGAAAGGAGACTGATATTCCCAGTGAAAGGAGACTGATATTGCCAGTGAGTGCAGACTTGATATTCTCATTGAGACCGAATAGATATTCCCAGTGAGAGGAGACTGATATTCCCACTGAGACAGGACAGATATTCCAGTGAGAGTAGACTGATATTCCCTGTTTTACAGAATAGATATTCCCAGTGAGAGGAGACGGATATTCCCAGTGAGACAGAATAGATATTCCAGTGAGAGGAGACTGATATTACCACTGAGACAGAATAGATATTCCCAGTGAGAAGAGACTGATATTCCCAGTGAGAAGAGACTGATATTCATAGTAGAGAGACTGATATATCCAGTGAGACAAAATGGATATTCCAGTGAGATGAGACTGATATTCCCAGTGAGACGGAATAGATATTCCAGTGAGAGGAGACTGATATTCCCAATGAGACAGTATAGATATTTCCAGTGAGAGGAGACTGATGTTCCCAGTGAGTGGAGACTGATATTCACAGTGAGCAATATTGATATTCCCAGTGACAGGAGACTGATATTCCTAGTGAGTAAGTATAGATATTTCCAGTGAGAGGAGAGACTGATATTCCTAGTGAGACAGAATAGATATTCCCAGTGAGACAGAATAGATATTCCCAGTGACAGTGAGACTGATATTCCTATTGAGACAGAATAGATATTCCAGTGAGATGAGACTGATATTCCCAGTGAGACGGAATAGATATTCCCAGTGAGAGGAGACTGATATTCCCAATGAGACAGTATAGATATTTCCAGTGAGAGGAGACTGATGTTCCCAGTGAGTGGAGACTGATATTCACAGTGAGCCACTATTGATATTCCCAGTGACAGGAGACTGATATTCCTAGTGAGTAAGTATAGATATTTCCAGTGAGAGGAGACTGATATTCCTAGTGAGACAGAATAGATATTCCCAGTGAGACAGAATAGATATTCCCAGTGACAGGAGACTGATATTCCTATTGAGACAGAATAGATATTTCCAGTGAGAGGAGACTGATATTCCCAGTGAGACAGGATAGATATTCCCAGTGACTGGAGACTGATATTCCCAGTCATTGGAGACTGATATTCCCAGTGAGACACAATAGGTATTCCCAGTTAGAGGAGACAGATATTCCCACTGAGACATAATAGATATTCCCAGTGAGAGGAGACTGATATTCCCAGCTTTACAGAATAGATATTCTCAGTGAGAGGAGACTGATATTCCCAGTGAGACAGATTAGATATTCCCATTGAGAGGAGACTGATATTCCCACTGAGACAGAATAGATAATCTCAGTGAGATGAGACTGATATTCCCAGTGAGAGGAGACTAATATTCCCACCGAGACAGAATAGATATTCCCAGTGAGAGGAGACTGATATTCCCAGTGAGAAGAGACTGATATTCCCAGTCAGAGGAAACTGATATTCCCAGTGAGACAAAATAGATATTCCCACTGAAAGGCTGCTGATATTCCCAGTTAGAGGAGACTGATATTACCACTGAGACAGATTAGATATTCCCACTGAAAGGCTACAGATATTCCCAGTGAGAGGAGATAGATATTCCCAATAGACACAATAGACATTCCCAGTGAGAGGAGACTGATATTCCCTGTGAGACAGAATAGATATTCCCAGTGTAAGGGGGCTGATATTCCCAGTAAGAGGAGAATGATATTCCTAGTGAGACAGAAAAAATATTCCCAGTGATAGGAAACTGATATTCCCAGGGAGAGGAGACTGATATTCCCACTGAGACAGAATAGATATTCCCAGTGAGAGGAGACTGATATTCCCAGCGAGAGGAGACTGATATTCCCACTGAGACAGAATAGATATTCCCTGTTAGGGGAGACTGATATTCCCACTGAGACAGAATAGATATTCCCAGTGAGATGAGACAGATATTCCCGCTGAGACGGAATAGATATTCCCCGTGTGAGGAGACTGAAATTCCCACTGAGACAGAATTGATATTCCCAGTGAGAGGAGACTGATATTCCCTGTGAGAGGAGACTCATATTCCCATTGAGACAGAATAGATATTCCCACTGAAAGGCTACTGATATTCCCAGTGAGAGGAGACTGATATTCCCAATGAGACAGAATAGATTTTCCAGTGAGAGGAGACTGATATTCCCAGTGAGAAGAGACTGATATTCCCAGTCAGAGGAAACTGATATTCCCACTGAGAGGAGACTGATATTCCCAGTTAGACAGAATAGATATTCCCAGTGAGAGGAGAATGATATTCCAAGTGAGAAGAGAATGATATTACCAGTGAGAGTAGACCGATATTCCCAATGAGAAAGAATAGATATTCCCAATGAGAGGAGACTGATATTCCCAATGAGACAGAATAGTTATTCCCAGTGAAAGGAGACTGATATTCCCATTGAAAGGAGACTGATATTCCCAGTGAAAGGAGACTGATATTGCCAGTGAGTGCAGACTGATATTCTCATTGAGACCGAATAGATATTCCCAGTGAGAGGAGACTGATATTCCCACTGAGACAGGACAGATATTCCCAGTGAGAGTAGACTGATATTCCCTGTTTTACAGAATAGATATTCCCAGTGAGAGGAGACGGATATTCCCAGTGAGACAGAATAGATATTCCCAGTGAGAGGAGACTGATATTACCACTGAGACAGAATAGATATTCCCAGTGAGAAGAGACTGATATTCCCAGTGAGAAGAGACTGATATTCATAGTGAGAGGAGACTGATATATCCAGTGAGACAAAATGGATATTCCCAGTGAGATGAGACTGATATTCCCAGTGAGACGGAATAGATATTCCCAGTGAGAGGAGACTGATATTCCCAATGAGACAGTATAGATATTTCCAGTGAGAGGAGACTGATGTTCCCAGTGAGTGGAGACTGATATTCACAGTGAGCCAATATTGATATTCCCAGTGACAGGAGACTGATATTCCTAGTGAGTAAGTATAGATATTTCCAGTGAGAGGAGACTGATATTCCTAGTGAGACAGAATAGATATTCCCAGTGAGACAGAATAGATATTCCCAGTGACAGGAGACTGATATTCCTATTGAGACAGAATAGATATTTCCAGTGAGATGAGACTGATATTCCCAGTGAGACGGAATAGATATTCCCAGTGAGAGGAGACTGATATTCCCAATGAGACAGTATAGATATTTCCAGTGAGAGGAGACTGATGTTCCCAGTGAGTGGAGACTGATATTCACAGTGAGCCACTATTGATATTCCCAGTGACAGGAGACTGATATTCCTAGTGAGTAAGTATAGATATTTCCAGTGAGAGGAGACTGATATTCCTAGTGAGACAGAATAGATATTCCCAGTGAGACAGAATAGATATTCCCAGTGACAGGAGACTGATATTCCTATTGAGACAGAATAGATATTTCCAGTGAGAGGAGACTGATATTCCCAGTGAGACAGGATAGATATTCCCAGTGACTGGAGACTGATATTCCCAGTCATTGGAGACTGATATTCCCAGTGAGACACAATAGGTATTCCCAGTTAGAGGAGACAGATATTCCCACTGAGACATAATAGATATTCCCAGTGAGAGGAGACTGATATTCCCAGCTTTACAGAATAGATATTCTCAGTGAGAGGAGACTGATATTCCCAGTGAGACAGATTAGATATTCCCATTGAGAGGAGACTGATATTCCCACTGAGACAGAATAGATAATCTCAGTGAGATGAGACTGATATTCCCAGTGAGAGGAGACTAATATTCCCACCGAGACAGAATAGATATTCCCAGTGAGAGGAGACTGATATTCCCAGTGAGAAGAGACTGATATTCCCAGTCAGAGGAAACTGATATTCCCAGTGAGACAAAATAGATATTCCCACTGAAAGGCTGCTGATATTCCCAGTTAGAGGAGACTGATATTACCACTGAGACAGATTAGATATTCCCACTGAAAGGCTACAGATATTCCCAGTGAGAGGAGATAGATATTCCCAATAGACACAATAGACATTCCCAGTGAGAGGAGACTGATATTCCCTGTGAGACAGAATAGATATTCCCAGTGTAAGGGGGCTGATATTCCCAGTAAGAGGAGAATGATATTCCTAGTGAGACAGAAAAAATATTCCCAGTGATAGGAAACTGATATTCCCAGGGAGAGGAGACTGATATTCCCACTGAGACAGAATAGATATTCCCAGTGAGAGGAGACTGATATTCCCAGCGAGAGGAGACTGATATTCCCACTGAGACAGAATAGATATTCCCTGTTAGGGGAGACTGATATTCCCACTGAGACAGAATAGATATTCCCAGTGAGATGAGACAGATATTCCCGCTGAGACGGAATAGATATTCCCCGTGTGAGGAGACTGAAATTCCCACTGAGACAGAATTGATATTCCCAGTGAGAGGAGACTGATATTCCCTGTGAGAGGAGACTCATATTCCCAGTGAGACAGAATAGATATTCCCACTGAAAGGCTACTGATATTCCCAGTGAGAGGAGACTGATATTCCCAATGAGACAGAATAGATATTCCCAGTGAGAGGAGACTGATATTCCCAGTGAGAAGAGACTGATATTCCCAGTCAGAGGAAACTGATATTCCCACTGAGAGGAGACTGATATTCCCAGTTAGACAGAATAGATATTCCCAGTGAGAGGAGAATGATATTCCAAGTGAGAAGAGAATGATATTCCCAGTGAGAGTAGACCGATATTCCCAATGAGAAAGAATAGATATTCCTAATGAGAGGAGACTGATATTCCCAGTGAGACAGAATAGTTATTCCCAGTGAAAGGAGACTGATATTCCCATTGAAAGGAGACTGATATTCCCAGTGAAAGGAGACTGATATTGCCAGTGAGTGCAGACTGATATTCTCATTGAGACCGAATAGATATTCCCAGTGAGAGGAGACTGTTATTCCCACTGAGACAGGACAGATATTCCCAGTGAGAGTAGACTGATATTCCCTGTTTTACAGAATAGATAATCCCAGTGAGAGGAGACTGATATTCCCAGTGAGACAGAATAGATATTCCCAGTGAGAGGAGACTGATATTACCACTGAGACAGAATAGATATTCCCAGTGAGAAGAGACTGATATTCCCAGTGAGAGGAGTTTGATATTCCCACTGACAAGAATAGATAATCCCAAAGAGAGGAGACTGATATTCCCAGTGAGAAGAGACTGATATTCATAGTGAGAGGAGACTGATATATCCAGTGAGACAAAATGGATATTCCCAGTGAGATGAGACTGATATTCCCAATGAGACGGAATAGATATTCCCAGTGAGAGGAGACTGATATTCCCAATGAGACAGTATAGATATTTCCAGTGAGAGGAGACTGATGTTCCCAGTGAGTGGAGACTGATATTCACAGTGAGCCAATATTGATATTCCCAGTGACAGGAGACTGATATTCCTAGTGAGTAAGTATAGATATTTCCAGTGAGAGGAGACTGATATTCCTAGTGAGACAGAATAGATATTCCCAGTGAGACAGAATAGATATTCCCAGTGACAGGAGACTGATATTCCTATTGAGACAGAATAGATATTCCCAGTGAGAGGAGACTGATATTCCCAGTGAGAAGAGACTGATATTCCCAGTCAGAGGAAACTGATATTCCCACTGAGAGGAGACTGATATTCCCAGTTAGACAGAATAGATATTCCCAGTGAGAGGAGACTGATATTCCAAGTGAGAAGAGAATGATATTCCCAGTGAGAGTAGACCGATATTCCCAATGAGAAAGAATAGATATTCCCAATGAGAAGAGACTGATATTCCCAGTGAAAGGAGACAGATATTCCCATTGAAAGGAGACTGATATTCCCAGTGAAAGGAGACTGATATTGCCAGTGAGTGCAGACTGATATTCTCATTGAGACCGAATAGATATTCCCAGTGAGAGGAGACTGATATTCCCACTGAGACAGGACAGATATTCCCAGTGAGAGTAGACTGATATTCCCTGTTTTACAGAATAGATATTCCCAGTGAGAGGAGACTGATATTCCCAGTGAGACAGAATAGATATTCCCAGTGAGAGGAGACTGATATTACCACTGAGACAGAATAGATATTCCCAGTGAGAAGAGACTGATATTTCCAGTGAGAGGAGTTTGATATTCCCACTGACAAGAATAGATAATCCCAAAGAGAGGAGACTGATATTCCCAGTGAGAAAAGACTGATATTCATAGTGAGAGGAGACTGATATATCCAGTGAGACAAAATGGATATTCCCAGTGAGATGAGACTGATATTCCCAGTGAGACGGAATAGATATTCCCAATGAGAGGAGACTGATATTCCCAATGAGACAGTATAGATATTTCCAGTGAGAGGAGACTGATGTTCCCAGTGAGACAGGACAGATATTCCCAGTGAGCCAATATTGATATTCCCAGTGACAGGAGACTGATATTCCTAGTGAGTCAGAATAGATATTACCAGTGAGAGGAGACTGATATTCCTAGTGAGACAGAATTGATATTCCCAGTGAGACAGAATAGATATTCCCATTGAGAAGATTCTGATATTCCCAGTGCGAGGAGACTGATATTCCCACTGAGACAGATTAGATATTCCCATTGAGAAGATTCTGATATTCCCAGTGCGAGGAGACTGATATTCCAACTGAGACAGAATAGATATTCCCAGTGAGAGGAGATTGATATTCCCAGTGAGATGAGACTGATATTCCCAGTGAGACAGAATAGATATTCCCAGTGAGAGGAGAATGATAAACGCAATGAGAAGAGACTGATATTCCCAGTGAGAGTAGACTGATACCCCAAATGAGAAAGAATAGATATTCCCAATGAGAAGAGACTGATATTCCCAGTGAGACAGAATAGATTTTCCTAGTGAAAGGCAACTGATATTGCCCATGAGACAGAATAGTTATTCTCAGTGAAATGAGACTGATATTCCCAGTGAAAGGAGACTGATATTCCCATTGAGAGGAGACGGCTATTCCCAGTTAGACATTATAGATGTTCCCAGTGAGAGGAGACTAATATTCCCAATGATCCAGTATTGATATTCCCAGTGACAGGAGACTGATATTCCTATTGAGACAGAATAGATATTTCCAGTGAGAGGAGACTGATATTCCCAGTGAGACAGAATAGATATTCCCAGTGGCAGGAGACTGATATTCCCAGTGAAAGGAGACTGATATTCCCACTGAGATAGTATAGATATTCCCAGTGTTATGAGCCTGATATTCCCAGTGAAAGGAGACTGATATTCCCAGTGAAAGGAGACTGATATTCCCAGTGAGTGGAGACTGATATTCCCAATGAGACAGAATAGATATTCCCAGTTAGAGGAGACTGATAATCCCCCTGAGACAGAATAGATATTCCCAGAGAGAGGAGACTGATATTCCCAGTTTTACAAAATAGATATTCCCTGTGAGACGGGACTGATATTCCCAGTGAGACAGAATAGATATTCCCAATGAGATGAGACTGATATTACCACTGAGACAGAAGAGATATTCCAAGTGAGAAGAGACTGATATTTACTGTGAGAGGAGACTGATATTCCCACTGAGACAGAATAGATATTCCCAATGAGAGGAGACTGATATTCCCAGTGAGAAGAGACTGATATTCATCGTGAGAGGAGACTGATATATCCAGTGAGACAAAATGGATATTCCCAGTGAGATGAGACTGATATTCCCAGTGAGACGTAATAGATATTCCCAGTGAGAGGAGACTGATATTCCCAATGAGACAGTATAGATATTTCCAGTGAGAGGAGACTGATGTTCCCAGTGAGACAGGACAGATATTCCCAGTGAGCCAATATTGATATTCCCAGTGACAGGAGACTGATATTCCTAGTGAGTCAGAATAGATATTACCAGTGAGAGGAGACTGATATTCCTAGTGAGACAGAATAGATATTCCCAGTGAGACAGAATAGATATTCCCATTGAGAAGATTCTGATATTCCCAGTGCGAGGAGACTGATATTACCACTGAGACAGATTAGATATTCCCATTGAGAAGATTCTGATATTCCCAGTGCGAGGAGACTGATATTCCAACTGAGACAGAATAGATATTCCCAGTGAGATGAGACTGATATTCCCAGTGAGACAGAATAGATATTCCCAGTGAGAGGAGAATGATAAACCCAATGAGAAGAGACTGATATTCCCAGTGAGAGTAGACTGATATCCCAAATGAGAAAGAATAGATATTCCCAATGAGAGGAGACTGATATTCCCAGTGAAAGGAGACAGATATTCCCATTGAAAGGAGACTGATATTCCCAGTGAAAGGAGACTGATATTGCCAGTGAGTGCAGACTGATATTCTCATTGAGACCGAATAGATATTCCCAGTGAGAGGAGACTGATATTCCCACTGAGACAGGACAGATATTCCCAGTGAGAGTAGACTGATATTCCCTGTTTTACAGAATAGATATTCCCAGTGAGAGGAGACTGATATTCCCAGTGAGACAGAATAGATATTCCCAGTGAGAGGAGACTGATATTACCACTGAGACAGAATAGATATTCCCAGTGAGAAGAGACTGATATTTCCAGTGAGAGGAGTTTGATATTCCCACTGACAAGAATAGATAATCCCAAAGAGAGGAGACTGATATTCCCAGTGAGAAAAGACTGATATTCATAGTGAGAGGAGACTGATATATCCAGTGAGACAAAATTGATATTCCCAGTGAGATGAGACTGATATTCCCAGTGAGACGGAATAGATATTCCCAATGAGAGGAGACTGATATTCCCAATGAGACAGTATAGATATTTCCAGTGAGAGGAGACTGATGTTCCCAGTGAGACAGGACAGATATTCCCAGTGAGCCAATATTGATATTCCCAGTGACAGGAGACTGATATTCCTAGTGAGTCAGAATAGATATTACCAGTGAGAGGAGACTGATATTCCTAGTGAGACAGAATTGATATTCCCAGTGAGACAGAATAGATATTCCCATTGAGAAGATTCTGATATTCCCAGTGCGAGGAGACTGATATTCCCACTGAGACAGATTAGATATTCCCATTGAGAAGATTCTGATATTCCCAGTGCGAGGAGACTGATATTCCAACTGAGACAGAATAGATATTCCCAGTGAGAGGAGATTGATATTCCCAGTGAGATGAGACTGATATTCCCAGTGAGACAGAATAGATATTCCCAGTGAGAGGAGAATGATAAACGCAATGAGAAGAGACTGATATTCCCAGTGAGAGTAGACTGATACCCCAAATGAGAAAGAATAGATATTCCCAATGAGAAGAGACTGATATTCCCAGTGAGACAGAATAGATTTTCCTAGTGAAAGGCAACTGATATTGCCCATGAGACAGAATAGTTATTCTCAGTGAAATGAGACTGATATTCCCAGTGAAAGGAGACTGATATTCCCATTGAGAGGAGACGGCTATTCCCAGTTAGACATTATAGATGTTCCCAGTGAGAGGAGACTAATATTCCCAATGATCCAGTATTGATATTCCCAGTGACAGGAGACTGATATTCCTATTGAGACAGAATAGATATTTCCAGTGAGAGGAGACTGATATTCCCAGTGAGACAGAATAGATATTCCCAGTGGCAGGAGACTGATATTCCCAGTGAAAGGAGACTGATATTCCCACTGAGATAGTATAGATATTCCCAGTGTTATGAGCCTGATATTCCCAGTGAAAGGAGACTGATATTCCCAGTGAAAGGAGACTGATATTCCCAGTGAGTGGAGACTGATATTCCCAATGAGACAGAATAGATATTCCCAGTTAGAGGAGACTGATAATCCCCCTGAGACAGAATAGATATTCCCAGAGAGAGGAGACTGATATTCCCAGTTTTACAAAATAGATATTCCCTGTGAGACGGGACTGATATTCCCAGTGAGACAGAATAGATATTCCCAATGAGATGAGACTGATATTACCACTGAGACAGAAGAGATATTCCAAGTGAGAAGAGACTGATATTTACTGTGAGAGGAGACTGATATTCCCACTGAGACAGAATAGATATTCCCAATGAGAGGAGACTGATATTCCCAGTGAGAAGAGACTGATATTCATCGTGAGAGGAGACTGATATATCCAGTGAGACAAAATGGATATTCCCAGTGAGATGAGACTGATATTCCCAGTGAGACGTAATAGATATTCCCAGTGAGAGGAGACTGATATTCCCAATGAGACAGTATAGATATTTCCAGTGAGAGGAGACTGATGTTCCCAGTGAGACAGGACAGATATTCCCAGTGAGCCAATATTGATATTCCCAGTGACAGGAGACTGATATTCCTAGTGAGTCAGAATAGATATTACCAGTGAGAGGAGACTGATATTCCTAGTGAGACAGAATAGATATTCCCAGTGAGACAGAATAGATATTCCCATTGAGAAGATTCTGATATTCCCAGTGCGAGGAGACTGATATTACCACTGAGACAGATTAGATATTCCCATTGAGAAGATTCTGATATTCCCAGTGCGAGGAGACTGATATTCCAACTGAGACAGAATAGATATTCCCAGTGAGATGAGACTGATATTCCCAGTGAGACAGAATAGATATTCCCAGTGAGAGGAGAATGATAAACCCAATGAGAAGAGACTGATATTCCCAGTGAGAGTAGACTGATATCCCAAATGAGAAAGAATAGATATTCACAATGAGAGGAGACTGATATTCCGAGTGAAAGGAGACTGATATTCCCAGTGAGATAGTATAGATATTCCCAGTGTAAGGAGCCTGATATTCCCAGTGAAAGGAGACTGATATTCCAAGTGAAAGGAGACTGATATTCCCAGTGAAAGGAGACTGATATTCCCAGTGAGTGGAGACTGATATTCCCAGTGAGACAGAATAGATATTCCCAGTTAGAGGAGACTGATAATCCCACTGAGACAGAATAGATATTCCCAGAGAGAGGAGACTGATATTCCCAGTTTTACAAAATAGATATTCCCTGTGAGAGGGGACTGATATTCCCAGTGAGACAGAATAGATATTCCCAATGAGAGGAGACTGATATTCCCACTGAGACAGAAGAGATATTCCAAGTGAGAAGAGACTGATATTTACTGTGAGAGGAGACTGATATTCCCACTGAGACAGAATAGATATTCCCAATGAGAGGAGACTGATATTCCCAGTGAGAAGAGACTGATATTCCCAGTGAGAGAAGACTGATATTCCCAGTGAGACAAAACAGATATTCCCAGTGAGATGAGACTGATATTCCCATTGAGACAGAATAGATTTTCCCAGTGAAAGGCGACTGATATTCCCCATGAGACAGAATAGATATTCCAAATGAAAGGAGACTGATATTCCCAGTGAAAGGAGACTGATATTCCCAGTGAGCCAGTTTTGATATTCGCAGTGAGAGGAGACTGATATTCCTAGTGAGACAGGATAGATATTACCAGTGATTGGAGACTGATATTCCCAGTGAGAAAGAATAGATATTCCCAGTGAGACAGAATAGATATTCCCAGTGACAGTAGACTGATATTCCCATTGAAAGGAGACTGACATTCCCAGTGAGATAGAAAAGATATTCCCAGTGTAAGGAGACTGATATTCACAGTGAAAAGAGACTGATATTCCCAGTGAAAGGAGACTGATATTCCCAATGATTGGAGACTTTGATCTTAAAAGTGAGACAGAATATATATTCCCAGTGAGAGGAGACTGATATTCCCACTGAGACAGAATAGATATTCCCAGAGAGAGGAGACTGATATTCCCAGTTTTACAAAATAGATATTCCCTGTCAGAGGAGACTGATATTCCCACTGAGACAGAATAGATATTCCAAGTGAGAAGAGACTGATATTCCCAGTGAGAGGAGACTGATATTCCCAGTGAGAAAGTATTGATATTCCCAGTGAGAGGAGACTGGTATTCCTAGTCAGACAGAAGAGATATTTCCTATGAGAGGAGACTGATATTCCCAGTGAGAGGAGACTGCTATTCCCATTGAGACAGTATAGATATTCCCAATGAGAGGAGGCTGATATTCCCAGTGAGAGGAGACTGATATTCCCAGTGAGCCAGTATTGATATTCCCAGTGAGAGGAGACTGATATTCCTAGTGAGACAGAATAGTTATTTCCAGTGATTGGAGACTGATTTTCCCAATGAGACAGAATAGATATTCCAAGTGAGACAGAATAGATATTCCCAGTGACAGGAGACTGATATTCCCAGTGAGAGGAGACTGATATTCCCAGTGAGATAGAAAAGATATTCCCAGAGTAAGGAGACTGATATTCACAGTGAAAAGAGACTGATATTCCCAGTGAAAGGAGACTGATATTCCCAGTGAGTGGAGACTTTGATCTTACCAGTGAAACAGAATATATATTCCCAGTGAGAGGAGACTGATATTCCCACTGAGACAGAATAGATATTCCCAGAGAGAGGAGACTGATATTCCCAGTTTTACAAAATAGATATTCCCAGTGAGAGGGGACTGATATTCCCAGTGAGACAGAATAGATATTCCCAGTGAGAGGAGACTGATATTCCCACTGAGAGAGAATAGATATTCCAAGTGAGAAGAGACTGATATTTCCAGTGAGAGGAGACTGATATTCCCACTGAGACAGAATAGATATTCCCAATGAGAGGAGACTGATATTCCAAGTGAGAAGAGACTGTTATTCCCAGTGAGAGGAGACTGATATTCCCAATGAGAAAGAATAGATATTCCCAATGAGAGGAGACTGATATTCCCAGTGAGACAGAATAGATATTCCCAGTGAAAGGCGACTGATATTCCCCATGAGACAAAATAGATATTCCCAGTGAAAGGAGACTGATATTCCCAGTGAAAGGAGACTGATATTCCCAGTGAGAGGAGACTGCTATTCCCAGTGAGACAGTATAGATGTTCCCAGTGACAGGAGGCTGATATTCCCAGTGGGAGGAGACTAATATACCCAGTGAGCCAGTATTGATATTCCCAGTGACAGGAGACTGATATTCCTATTGAGACAGAATAGATATTTCCAGTGAGAGGAGACTGATATTCCCAGTGAGACAGGATAGATATTCCCAGTGACAGGAGGTTGATATTCCCACTGAAAGGAGACAGATATTCCAAGTGAGATAGAATAGATATTCCCAGTGTAAGGAGACTGATATTCCCAGTGAAAGGAGACTGATATTCCCAGTGAAAGGAGACTGATATTCCCACTGAGACATAATAGATATTCCCAGTGAGAGGAGACTGATATTCCCAGTTTTACAGAATTGATATTCCCAGTGAGAGGAGACTGATATTCCCAGTGAGACAGAATAGATATTCCCAGTGAGAAGAGACTGATATTCCCTGTGTGAGGAGACTAATATTCCTACCGAGACAGAATAGTTATTCCCAGTGAGAGGAGACTGATATTCTCAGTGAGAAGCGACTGAAATTCCCAGTGAGAGGAATCTGATATTCCCAGTGAGACAAAATAGATATTCCAACTGAAAGGCTACTGATATTCCCAGTTAGAGGAGACTGATATTCCCACTGAGATAGATTACATATTCCCACTGAAAGGCTACTGATATTCCCAGTGAGAGGAGACTGATATTCCAAATAGACAGAATAGACATTCCCAGTGAGAGGAGACTGATATTCCCTGTGAGACAGAATAGATATTCCCAGTGTAAGGGGGCTGATATTCCCAGTAAGAGGAGAATGATCTTACCAGTGAGACAGAAAAAATATTCCCAGTGAGAGGAGACTGATATTCCCAGCGAGAGGAGACTGATATTCCCACTGAGACAGAATAGATATTCCCAGTTAGGGGAGACTGATATTCCCACTGAGACAGAATAGATATTCCCAGATCGATGAGACTGATATTCCTGCTGAGATGGAATACATATTCACCGTGAGAGGAGACCGGTATTCCCACTGAGACAGAATTGATATTCCCAGTGAGAGGAGACTGATATTACCTGTGAGAGGAGAGTCATATTCCCAGTGAGACAGAATAGATATTCCCACTGAAAGGCTACTGATATTCCCAGTGAGAGGAGACTGATATTAACACTGAGAGGAGACTGATATTCCCAGTGAGACAGAATAGATATTCCCAGTGAGAAGAGACTGATATTCCCAGTGTGAAGAGACTGATATTCCCAGTGAGAAGAGACTGATATTCCCAGTGAGAGTAGACCGATATTCCCAATGAAAAAGAATAGATATTCCCAATGAGAGGAGACTGATATTCCAAGTGAGACAGAATAGATATTCACAGTGAAAGGCGACTGATATTCCCAATGAGACAGAATAGTTATTCCCAGTGAAAGGAGACTGATATTCCCAGTGAAAGGAGGCTGATATTCCCAGTGAAAGGAGACTGATATTGCCAGTGAGTGGAGACTGATATTCTCATTGAGACCGAATAGATATTCCCAGTGAGAGGAGACTGATATTCCCATTGAGACAGGACAGATATTCCCAGTGAGAGGAGACTGATATTCCCAGTTTTACAGATTAGATATTCCCAGTGAAGGAGACTGATATTCCCAGTGAGAAAGAATAGATATTCCCAGTGAGAGGAGACTGATATTACCACTGAGACAGAATAGATATTCCCAGTGAGAAGAGACTGATATTCCCAGTGAGAGGAGACTGATAATCCCACTGAGACAGAATAGATAATCCCAGTGAGAGGAGACTGATATTCCTAGTGAGAAGAGACTGAAATTCATAGTGAGAGGAGACTGATATACCCAGTGAGACAAAATGGATATTCCCAGTGAGATGAGACTGATATTCCCAGTGAGACGGAATAGATATTCCCAGTGAGAGGAGACTGATATTCCCAATGAGAAGAGACTGATATTCCCAGTGAGAGTAGACTGATATTCCCAATGAGAAAGAATAGATATTCCCAATGAAAGGAGACTGATATTCCGAGTGAGACAGAATAGTTATTCCCAGTGACAGGAGACTGACATTCCCAGTGAAAGGAGACTGATATTATGTGTGAGACAGAATAGATATTCCCAGTGAAAGGACACTGATATTCCCAGTGAGAGGAGACTGATATTCCCAGTGAGAGGAGACTGCTATCCCCAGTGAGACAGTATAGATATTCCAAGTGAGAGGAGACTGATATTCCCAGTGAGAGGCGACTGATATTCCCAGTGTGCAAGTATTGATATTGCCAGTGAGAGGAGACTGATATTCCTAGTGAGACAGAATAGATATTTCCTGTGAGAGGAGACTGATATTCCCAGTGAGAGGAGACTGCTATTCCCAGTGAGACAGTATAGATATTCCCAGTGAGAGGAGGCTGATATTCCCAGTGAGAGGAGAGTGATATTCCCAATAAGCCAGTATTGATATTCCCAGTGAGAGGGCACTGATATTCCTAGTGAGACAGAATAGATATTTCCAGTGATTGGTGACTGATATTCCCAGTGAGACACAATAGATATTCCCAGTGAGACAGAATAGATATTCCCAGTGACAGGAGACTGATATTCCCAGTGAAAGGAGACGGATATTCCCAGTGAGATGGAAACGATATTCCCAGTGTAAGGAGACTGATATACCCAGTGAATGGAGACTGATATTCCCAGTGAGTGGAGACTTTGATCTTACCAGTGAGACAGAATATATATTCCCAGTGAGAGGAGACTGATATTCCCACTGAGACAGAATAGATATTCCCAGAGAGAGGAGACTGATATTCCCAGTTTTACAAAATAGATATTCCCTGTGAGAGGGTACTGATATTCCCAGTGAGACAGAATAGATATTCCCAGTGAGAGGAGACTGATATTCCCACTGAGACAGAATAGATATTCCCAATGAGAGGAGACTGAAATTCCCACTGAGACAGAATAGATATTCTCAATGAGAGGAGACTGATATTCCCAGTGAGAAGAGACTGATATTCCCAGTGAGAGGACACTGATATTCCCAGTGAGACAAAATAGAAATTCCCAGTGAGATGAGACGGATATTCCCAGTGAGAAGAATAGATGTTCCCAGTGAAAGGCCACTGATATTCCCCATGAGACATAATAGATATTCCCAGTGAAAGAAGACTGATATTCCCAGTGAGAGGAGACTGCTATTCCCAGTGAGACAGTATAGATGTTCCCAGTGAGAGGAGGCTGAAATTCCCAGTGAGAGAAGACTAATATTCCCAGTGAGCCAGTATTGATATTCCCAGTGACAGGAGACTGATATTCCTATTGAGAATGAATAGATATTTCCAGTGAGAGGAGACTGATATTCCCAGTGAGAAAGAATAGATATTCCCAGTGACAGGAGACTGATATTCCCAGTGAAAGGAGACTGATATTCCCAGTGAAAGGAGATTGATATTCCCAGTGAGTGGAGACTGATATTCCCAGTGAGAGGAGACAGATATTCCCAGTGAGACAGAATAGATATTCCCAGTGAGAGGAGACTGATATTCCCACTGAGAGAGAATAGATATTCCCAGTGAGAAGAGACTGATATTCCCTGTGTGAGGAGACTAATATTCCAACCGAGACAGAATAGATATTCCCAGTGAGAGGAGACTGATATTTCCAGTGAGAAGAGACTGATATTCCCAGTCAGAGGAAACTGATATTCCCAGTGAGACAAAATAGATATTCCCACTGAAAGGCTACTGATATTCCCAGTTAGAGGAGACTGATATTCCCAATAGACAGAATAGACATTCCCAGTGAGAGGAGACTGATATTCCCTGTGAGACAGAATAGATATTCCCAGTGTAAGGGGGCTGAGATTTCAAGTAAGAGGAGAATGATATTACCAGTGAGACAGAAAAAATATTCCCAGTGAGAGGAGACTGATATTCCCAGGGAGAGGAGACAGATATTCCCACTGAGACAGAATAGATATTCTCAGTGAGAGGAGACTGATATTCCCAGCGAGAGGAGATGATATTCCCACTGAGACAGAATAGATATTCCCATTTAGGGGAGACTGATATTCCCACTGAGACAGAATAGATATTCCCAGTGAGATGAGACTGATATTCCCGCTGAGACGCAAAAGATAATCCCCGTGAGAGGAGACTGATATTCCCACTGAGACAGAATTGATATTCCCAGTGAGTGGAGACTGATATTCCCTGTGAGAGGAGACTCATATTCCCAGTGAGACAGAATAGATATTCCCACTGAAAGGCTACTGATATTACCAGTGAGAGGAGACTGATATTCCCAGTGAGACGGAACAGATATTCCCAGTGAGAGGAGACTGATATTCCCAGTGAGAAGAGACTGATATTCCCAGTGAGAGTAGACTGATATTTCCAATGAGAAAGAATAGATATTCCAAAGGAAAGGAGACTGATATTCCCAGTGAGACAGAATAGTTATTCCCAGTGACAGGAGACTGACATTCCCAGTGAAAGGAGACTGATTTTCCGTGTGAGACAGAATAGATATTCCCAGTGAAAGGAGACTGATATTCCCAGTGAGAGGAGACTGATATTCCCAGTGAGAGGAGGCTGCTATCCCCAGTGAGACAGTATAGATATTCCCAGTGAGAGGAGACTGATATTCCCAGTGAGAGGAGACTGATATTCCCAGTTAGCAAGTATTGATATTCCCAGTGAGAGGAGACTGATATTCCCAGTGAGACAGAATAGATATTTCCAGTGAGAGGAGACTGATATTCCCAGTGAGAGGAGACTGCTATTCCCTCTGAGACAGTATAGATATTCCCAGTGAGAGGAGGCTGATATTCCCAGTGAGAGGAGACTGATATTCCCAGTGAGCCAGTATTGATATTCCCAGTGAGAGGAGACTGATATTCCTAGTGAGACAGAATAGATATTTCCAATGATTGGAGACTGATATTCCCAGTGAGACAGAATAGATATTCCCAGTGAGAGGAGACTGATATTCCCAGTGAAAGGAGACTGATATTCCCAGTGAGAGGAGACTGCTATTCCCAGTGAGACAGTATAGATGTTCCCAGTGAGAGAAGACTGATATTCCCAGTGAGAGAAGACTAATATTCCCAGAAAGCCAGTATTGATATTCCCAGTGACAGGCGATCTGATATTCCTATTGAGAAAGAATAGATATTTCCAGTGAGAGGAGACTGATATTCCCAGTGAGGCAGAATAGATATTCCCAGTGACAGGAGACTGATATTCCCAGTGAAAGGAGACTGATATTCCCAGTGAAAGGAGACTGATATTCCCAGTGAGTGGAGACTGATATTCCCAGTGAGACAGAATAGATATTCAAAGTTAGAGGAGACTGATATTCCCACTGAGACATAATAGATATTCCCAGTGAGAGGAGACTGATATTCCCAGTTTTACAGAATAGATATTCCCAGTGAGAGGAGACTGATATTCCCAGTGAGACAGAATAGATATTCCCAGTGAGAGGAGTCTGATATTCCCACTGAGACAGAACAGATATTCCCAGTGAGAAGAGACTGATATTCCCTGTGTGAGGAGACTAATATTCCCACCGAGACAGAATAGATATTCCCAGTGAGAGGAGACTGATATTCCCAGTGAGAAGAGACTGATATTCCCAGTCAGAGGAAACTTATATTCCCAGTGAGACAAAATAGATATTCCCACTGAAAGGCTACTGATATTCCCAGTTAGAGGAGACTGATATTCCCACTGAGACAGATTAGATATTCTCACTGAAAGGCTTCTGATATTCCCAGTGAGAGGAGACTGATATTCCCAATAGACAGAATAGACATTCCCAGTGAGAGGGGACTGATATTCCCTGTGAGACAGAATAGCTATTCCCAGTGTAAGGGGGCTGAGATTTCAAGTAAGAGGAGAATGATATTCCCAGTGAGACAGAAAAAATATTCCCAGTGAGAGGAGACTGAAATTCCCAGGGAGAGGAGACTGATATTCCCACTGAGACAGAATAGATATTCCCAGTGAGAGGAGACTGATATTCCCAGCGAGAGGAGATGATATTCCCACTGAGACAGAATAGATATTCCCAGTTAGGGGAGACTGATATTCCCACTGAGACAGAATAGATATTCCCAGTGAGATGAGACTGATATTCCCGCTGAGACGCAATAGATATTCCCCGTGAGAGGAGACTGATATACCCACTGAGACAGAATTGATATTCCCAGTGAGAGGAGACTGATATTCCCTGTGAGAGGAGACTCATATTCCCAGTGAGACAGAATAGATATTCCCACTGAAAGGCTACTGATATTCCCAGTGAGAGGAGACTGATATTCCCAATGAGACAGAAAAGATATTCGCAGTGAGAGGAGACTGATATTCCCACTGATAGGAGACTGATATTCCCAGTGAGACAGAATAGATATTCCCATTGAGAGGAGACTGATATTCCCAGTGAGAAGTGACTGATATTCCCAGTGAGAGTAGACCGATATTCCCAATGAGAAAGAATAGATATTCCCAATGAGAGGAGACTGATATTCCCAGTGAGACAGAGTAGATATTCACAGTGAAAGGCGACTGATATTCCCAATGAGACAGAATAGTTATTCCCAGTGAAAGAGGACTGATATTCCCACTGAAAGGAGACTGATATTTCCAGTGAAAGGAGACTGATATTGCCAGTGAGTGGAGACTGATATTCACAGTGAGACAGAATAGATATTCCCAGTGAGAGGAGACTGATATTCCCACTGAGACAGTACAGATATTCCAAGTGAGAGGAGACTGATATTCCCTGTTTTACAGAATAGATATTCCCAGTGAGAAGAGGCTGATTTTCGCTGTGAGACAGAATAGATATTCCCACTGAAAGGCTACTGATATTCCCAGTGAGAGGAGACTGATATTCCCAATGAGACAGAATAGATATTCGCAGTGAGAGGAGACTGATATTCCCACTGAGAGGAGACTGATATTCCCAGAGAGACAGAATAGATATTCCCAGTGAGAGGCGAATGATATTCCCAGTGAGAGTAGACCGATATTCCCAATGAGAAAGAATGGATATTCCCAATGAGAGGAGACTGATATTCCCAGTGAGACAGAATAGATATTCACAGTGAAAAGCGACTGATATTCCCAATGAGACAGAATAGTTATTTCCAGTGAAAGGAGACTGATATTCCCAGTGAAAGGAGAATGATATTCCCAGTGAAAGGAGACTGATATTGCCAGTGGGTGGAGACTGATATTCTCAGTGAGACCGAATAGATATTCCCACTGAGAGGAGACTGATATTCCCAGTGAGACAGTACAGATATTCCCAGTGAGAGGAGACTGATATTCCTAGTTTTTCCGAATAGATATTCCCAGTGAGAGGAGACTGATATTCCCAGTGAGACAGAATAGATATTCCCAGTGAGAGGAGACTGATATTACCACTGAGACAGAATAGATATTCCCAGTGAGAAGAGACTGATATTCCCAGTGAGAGGAGACTGATATTCCCACTGAGACAGAATAGATAATCCCAGTGAGAGGAGACTGATATTCCCAGTGAGAAGAGACTGATATTCATAGTGAGAGGAGACTGATATACCCAGTGAGACAAAATGGATATTCCCAGTGAGATGAGACTGATATTCCCAAAGAGACGGAATAGATATTCCCAGTGAGCGGAGACGGATATTCCCAATGAGACACAATAGATATTTCCAGTGAGAGGAGACTGATATTCCCAGTGAGTGGAGACTGATATTCACAGTGGGCCAATATTGATATTCCCAGTGACAGGAGACTGATATTCCTAGTGAGTCAGAATAGATATTTCCAGTGAGAGGAGACTGATATTCCTAGTGAGACAGAATAGATATTCCCAATGAGACCGAACAGATATTCCCAGTGACAGGAGACTGATATTCCCACTGAGACAGAATAGATGTTCCCATTGAGAAGATTCTGATATTCCCAGTGCGAGGAGACTGATATACCCACTGAGACAGAATAGATATTCCCAGTGATAGGAGATTGATATTCCCAGTGAGAGGAGACTGATATTCCCAGTGAGACAGAATAGGTATTCCCAGTGAGAGGAGAATGATATTCCCAGTGAGAAGAGACTGATATTCCCAGTGAGAGTAGAATGATATTCCCAATGAGAAAGATTAGATATTCCCAATGGGAGGAGACTGATGTTCCCAGTGAGACAGAATAGATATTCCCAGTGAAAGGCGACTGATATTCCCCATGAGACAGAATAGATATTCCCAGTGAAAGGAGACTGATATTCCCAGTGAAAGGAGATTGATATTCCCAGTGAGAGGAGACGGCTATTCATAGTGAGACAGTATAGATGTTCCCAGTGAGAGGAGACTAATATTCCCTGTGAGCCAGTATTGATATTCCCAGTGACAGGAGACTGATATTCCAATTGAGACAGTATAGATATTTCCAGTGAGAGGAGACTGATATTCCCTTTGAGACATTATAGATATTCCCAGTGACAGGAGACTGATATTCCCAGTGAAAGGAGACTGATATTCCTTGTGAAAGGAGAATGATATTCCCACTGAGTGGAGACTGATATTCCAGTGAAACAGAATAGATATTCCCAGTGAGAGGAGACTAATATTCCCAGTTTTACAGAATAGGTATTCCCAGTAAGAGGAGACTGATATTCCCAGTGAGACAGAAGAGATATTCCCAGTGAGAGAAGACTGATATTCCCACTGAGACATAATAGATATTCCCAGTGAGAAGGGACTGATATTCCCAGTGAGAGGAGACTATTTTCCCACCGAGACAGAATGGATATTCCCAGTGAGAGGTGACTGATATTCCCAGTGAGAAGAGACTGATATTCCCAGTGAGAGGAAACTGATATTCCCAGTGAGACAAAATAGATATTCCCATTGAGACAGAATAGATATTCCCAGTGAGAGGAGACTGATATTCCCATTGAGAAGAGCCTGATATTCCCAGTGAGAGTAGACTGATATTCCCAATGAGAAAGAATAGATATTCCCAATGAAAGGAGACTGATATTCCCAGTGAGACAGAATAGTTATTCCCAGTGACAGGAGACTGACATTCCCAGTGAAAGGAGACTGATATTCCGTGGGAGACAGAATAGATATTCCCAGTGAAAGGAGACTGATATTCCCAGTGAGAGAAGACTGATATTCCCAGTGAGAGGAGACCGCTATTCCCAGTGAGACAGAATAGATATTCCCAGTGAGAGGAGTCTGATATTCCCACTGAGACAGAATAGATATTCCCAGTGAGAAGAGATTGATATTCCCTGTGTGAGGAGACTAATATTACCACCGAGACAGAATAGATATTCCCACTGAGAGGAGTCTGATATTCCCAGTGAGAAGAGACTGATATTCCCAGTCAGAGAAAACTGATATTCCCAGTGAGACAAAATAGATATTCCCACTGAAAGGCTACTGATATTCCCAGTTGGAGGAGACTGATATTGCCACTGAGACAGATTAGATATTCCCACTGAAAGGCTTCTGATATTCCCAGTGAGAGGATAGTGATATTCCCAATAGACAGAATAGGCATTCCCAGTGAGAGGAGACTGATATTCCCTGTGAGACAGAATAGATATTCCCAGTGTAAGGGGGCTGAGATTTCAAGTAAGAGGAGAATGATATTCCCAGTGAGACAGAAAAAATATTCCCAGTGAGAGGAGACTGATATTCCCAGGGAGAGGAGACTGATATTCCCACTGAGACAGAATAGATATTCCCAGTGAGAGGAGACTGATATTCCCAGCGAGAGGAGATGATATTCCAACTGAGACAGAATAGATATTCCCAGTTAGGGGAGACTGATGTTCCCACTGAGACAGAATAGATATTCCCAGTGAGAGGAGACTGATATTCCCGCTGAGACGCAATAGATATTCCCCATGAGAGGAGACTGATATTCCCACTGAGACAGAATTGATATTCCCAGTGAGAGGAGACTGATATTCCCTGTGAGAGGAGACTCATATTCCCAGTGAGACAGAATAGATATTCCCAGTGAAAGGCTACTGATATTCCCAGTGAGAGGAGACTGATATTCCCAATGAGACAGAATAGATATTCGCAGTGAGAGGAGACTGATATTCCCACTGAGAGTAGACTGATATTCCCAGTGAGACAGAATAGATATTCCCATTGAGAGGAGACTGATATTCCCAGTGAGAAGAGACTGATATTCCCAGTGAGACTAGACCGATATTCCCAATGAGAAAGAATAGATATTCCCAATGAGAGGAGACTGATATTCCCAGTGAGACAGAGTAGATATTCACAGTGAAAGGCGACTGATATTCCCAATGAGATAGAATAGTTATTCCCAGTGAAAGAAGACTGATATTCCCAGTGAAAGGAGACTGATATTCCCAGTGAAAGGAGACTGATATTGCCAGTGAGTGGAGACTGATATTCTCAGTGAGACAGAATAGATATTCCCAGTGCGAGGAGACTGATATTCCCACTGAGACAGTACAGATATTCCAAGTGAGAGGAGACTGATATTCCCAGTGAGACAGAATAGATATTCCCACTGAAAGGCTACTGATATTCCCAGTGAGAGGGGACTGATATTCCCAATGAGACAGAATAGATATTCGCAGTGAGGGGAGACTGGTATTCCCACTGAGAGGAGACTGATATTCCCAGAGAGACAGAATAGTTATTCCCAGTGAGAGGAGACTGATATTCCCAGTGAGAGTAGACCGATATTCCCAATGAGAAAGAATGGATATTCCCAATGAGAGGAGACTGATATTGCCAGTGAGACAGAATAGATATTCACAGTGAAAAGCGACTGATATTCCCAATGAGACAGAATAGTTATGTCCTGTGAAAGGAGACTGATATTCCCAGTGAAAGGAGACTGATATTCCCAGTGAAAGGAGACTGATATTGCCAATGGGTGGAGACTAATATTCTCAGTGAGACCGAATAGATATTCCCAGTGAGAGGAGACTGATATTCCCACTGAGACAGTACAGATATTCCCACTGAGAGGAGACTGATATTCCCAGTTTTACCGAAATGATATTCCCAGTGAGAGGAGACTGATATTACCACTGAGACAGAATAGATATTCCCAGTGAGAAGAGACTGATATTCCCAGTGAGAGGAGACTAATATTCCCACTGAGACAGTACAGATATTCCAAGTGAGAGGAGACTGATATTCACTGTTTTACAGAATAGATATTCCCAGTGAGAGGAGACTGATATTCCCAGTGAGACAGAATAGATATTCCCACTGAAAGGCTACTGATATTCCCAGTGAGAGGAGACTGATATTCCCAATGAGACAGAATAGATATTCGCAGTGAGAGGAGACTGATATTCCCACTGAGAGGAGACTGATATTCCCAGAGAGACAGAATAGATATTCCCAGTGAGAGGAGACTGATATTCCCAGTGAGATTAGACCGATATTCCCAATGAGAAAGAATGGATATTCCCAATGAGAGGAGACTGATATTCCCACTGAGACAGTACAGATATTCCAAGTGAGAGGAGACTGATATTCCCTGTTTTACAGAATAGATATTCCCAGTTAGAGGAGACTGATATTCCCAGTGAGACAGAATAGATATTCCCACTGAAAGGCTACTGATATTCCCAGTGAGAGGAGACTGATATTCCCAATGAGACAGAATAGATATTCGCAGTGAGAGGAGACTGATATTCCCAGTGAGAGGAGACTGATATTCCCAGAGAGACAGAATAGATATTCCCAGTGAGAGGAGACTGATATTCCCAGTGAGAGTAGACTGATATTCCCAGTGAGAGTAGACCGATATTCCCAATGAGAAAGAATGGATATTCCCAATGAGAGGAGACTGATATTCCCAGTGAGACAGAACAGATATTCACTGTGAAAAGCGAATGATATTCCAAATGAGACAGAATAGTTATTTCCAATGAAAGGAGACTGATATTCTCAGTGAAAGGAGACTTATATTCCCAGTGAAAGGAGACTGATATTGCCAGTGGGTGGAGACTAATATTCTCAGTGAGACCGAATAGATATTCCCACTGAGAGGAGACTGATATTCCCACTGAGACAGTACAGATATTCCCAGTGAGAGGAGACTGATATTCCCAGTTTTACCGACTAGAAATTCCCAGTGAGAGGAGACTGATATTACCACTGAGACAGAATAGATATTCCCAGTGAGAAGAGACTGATATTCCCAGTGAGAGGAGACTGATATTCCCACTGAGACAGAATAGATAATCCCAGTGAGAGGAGACTGATATTCCCAGTGAGAAGAGACTGATATTCATAGTGAGATTAGACTGATATACCCAGTGAGACAAAAAGGATATTTCCAGTGAGATGAGACTGATATTCCCACTGAGACAGTACAGATATTCCAAGTGAGAGGAGACTGATATTCCCTGTTTTACAGAATAGATATTCCCAGTGAGAGGAGACTGATATTCCCAGTGAGACAGAATAGATATTCCCACTGAAAGGCTACTGATATTCCCAGTGAGAGGAGACTGATATTCCCAATGAGACAGAATAGATATTCGCAGTGAGAGGAGTCTGATATTCCCACTGAGAGGAGACTGATATTCCCAGAGAGACAGAATAGATATTCCCAGTGAGAGGAGACTGATATTCCCAGTGAGAGTAGACCGATATTCCCAATGAGAAAGAATGGATATTCCAAATGAGAGGAGACTGATATTCCCAGTGAGACAGAATAGTTATTCACAGTTTGAAGCATCTGATATTCCCAATGAGACAGAATAGTTATTTCCAGTGAAAGGAGACTGATATTCCCAGTGAAAGGAGACTGATATTCCAAGTGAAAGGAGACTGATATTGCCCGTGGGTGGAGACTGATATTCTCAGTGAGACCGAATAGATATTCCCAGTGAGAGGAGACTGATATTCCCACTGAGACAGTACAGATATTCCCAGTGAGAGGAGACTGATATTCCCAGTTTTACTGAAAAGATATTCCCAGTGAGAGGAGACTGATATTCCCAGTGAGACAGAATAGATATTCCCAGTGAGAGGAGACTGATATTACCACTGAGACAGAATAGATATTCCCAGTGAGAAGAGACTGATATTCCCAGTGAGAGGAGACTGATATTCCCAGTGAGAGGAGACTGATATTCCCACTGACACAGAATAGATAATCCCAGTGAGAGGAGACTGATATTCCCAGTGAGAAGAGAATGATATTCATAGTGAGAGGAGACTGATATACCCAGTGAGACAAAATGGATATTCCCAGTGAGATGAGACTGATATTCCCAATGAGACAGAATAGATATTTCCAGTGAGAGGAGACTGATGTTCCCAGTGAGAGGAGACTGATTTTCACAGTGAGCCAATATTGATATTCCCAGTGACAGGAGACAGATATTCCTAGTGAGTCAGAATAGATATTTCCAGTGAGAGGAGACTGATATTCCTAGTGAGACAGAATAGATATTCCCAATGAGACAGAACAGCTATTCCCAGTGACAGGAGACTGATATTCCCACTGAGACAGAATAGATATTCCCATTGAGAAGATTCTGATATTCCCAGTGCGAGGAGACTGATATACCCACTGAGACAGAATAGATATTCCCTGTGAGAGGAGATTGATATTCCCAGTGAGAGGAGACTGATATTCCAAGTGAGACAGAATAGGTATTCCCAGTGAGAGGAGAATGATATTCCCAGTGAGAAGAGACTGATATTCCCAGTGAGAGTAGACTGATATTCCCAATGAGAAAGAAAAGATATTCCCAATGAGAGGAGACTGATATTCCCAGTGAGACAGAATAGATATTCCCAATGAAAGGCGACTGATATTCCCCATGAGACAGAATAGATATTCCCAGTGAAAGGAGACTGATATTCCAAGTGAAAGGAGACTGATATTCCCAGTAAGAGGAGACGGCTATTCATAGTGAGACAGTATAGATATTCCCAGTGAGAGGAGACTAATATTCCCAGTGAGCCAGTATTGACATTCCCAGTGACAGGAGACTGATATTCCGATTGAGACAGTACAGATATTTCCAGTGAGAAGAGACTGATATTCCCAATGAGATAGTATAGATATTCCCAGTGTAAGGAGACTGATATTCCCAGTGAAAGGAGACTGATATTCACAGTGAAAGGAGACTGATATTCCCAGTGAGTGGAGACTGATATTCCAGTGAGACAGAATAGATATTCCCAGTTAGAGGTGACAGATAATCCCACTGAGACAGAATAGATATTCCCAGTGAGAGGAGACTGATATTCCCAGTTTTACAGAATAGGTATTCCCAGTAAGAGGAGACTGATATTCCCAGTGACACAGAATAGATATTCCCAGTGAGAGAAGACTGATATTCCCACTGAGACAGAATAGATATTCCCAGTGAGAAGGGACTGATATTCCCAGTGAGAGGAGACTATTTTCCCACCGAGACAGAATGGATATTCCCAGTGAGAGGAGACTGATATTCCCAGTGAGAAGAGACTGATATTCCCAGAAGGAGGAAACTGATATTCCCAGTGAGACAAAATAGATATTCCCATTGAGACAGAATAGATATTCCCAGTGAGAGGAGAATGATATTCCCAGTGAGAAGAGACTGATATTCCAAGTGAGAGTAGACTGATATTCCCAATGAGAAAGAATAGATATTCCCAATGAAAGGAGACTGATATTCCCAGTGCGACAGAATAGTTATTCCCAGTGACAGAAGACTGACATTCCCAGTGAAACGAGACTGATATTCCATGTGAGACAGAATAGATATTTCCAGTGAAAGGAGACTGATATTCCCAGTGAGAGAAGACTGATATTCCCAGTGAGAGGAGACTGCTATTCCCAGTGAGACAGAATAGATATTCCCAGTGAGAGGAAACTGATATTCCCAGTGAGAGGAGACTGATATTCCCAGTGAGACAGAATAAATATTCGCATTGAGAGTAGACTGATATTCCCAGTGAGAGGAAACTGCCATTCCCAGCGAGACAGAATAGATATTCCCAGTGAGAGGAGACTGATATTCCCAGTGAGAGGGGACTCATATTCCCAGTGAGACAGAATAGATATTCCCAGTGAGAGGAGACTGATATTCACAGTGAGACAGAATACATATTCCCAGTGAGAGGAGACTTATATTCCCACTGAGACAGAATAGATATTCCCAGTGCGATGAGACTGATATTCCCACTGATACAGAATAGATATTCCCAATGAGAGGAGACTGATATTCCCACTGAGACAGAATAGATATTCCCCGTGAGTGGAGACTGATATTCGCAGTGAGACAGAATAGATATTCCCAGTGAGAGGACACTGATATTACCAGTGAGACAGAATAGATAGCCCCAGTGAGAGGAAACTGATATTCCCAGTGAGAGGAGACTGATATTCCCAGTGAGCAAGTATTGATATTCCCAGTGAGAGGAGACTGATATTCCTACTGAGACAGAATAGATATTTCCAGTGAGAGGAGACTGATATTCCTAGTGAGAGGAGACTGCTATTCCCATTGAGACAGTATAGATATTCCCAGTGAGAGGAGGCTGATATTCCCAGTGAGAGGAGACTGATATTCCCAGTGAGCCAGTATTGATATTCCCAGTGAGAGGAGACTGATATTCCTAGTGAGACAGAATAGATATTTCCAGTGATTGGAGACTGATATTCCCAGTGAGACAGAATAGATATTCCCAGTGAGACAGAATAGATATTCCCAGTGACAGGAGACTGATATTCCCAGTGAAAGGAGACTGATATTCCCAGTGAGTGGAGACTTTGATCTTACCAGTGAGACAGAATATATATTCCCAGTGAGAGGAGACTGATATTCCCAAAGAGACAGAATAGATATTCCCAGAGAGAGGAGACTGATATTCCCAGTTTTACAAAATAGATATTTCCTTTGAGAGGGGACTGTTATTCCCAGTGAGACAGAATAGATATTCCCAGTGAGATGAGACTGATATTCCCACTGAGACAGAATAGATATTCCCAATGAGAGGAGACTGATATTTCCAGTGAGAGGAGGCTGATATTCCCACTGAGACAGAATAGATATTCCCAATGAGAGGAGAATGATATTCCCAGTGAGAAGAGATTGATATTCCCAGTGAGAGGACACTGATATTCCCAGTGAGACAAAATAGATATTCCCAGTTAGATGAGACTGATATTCCCAGTGAGAGAGAATAGATATTCCCAGTAAAAGGCGACTGATATTCCCCATGAGACAAAATAGATATTCCGAGTGAAAGAAGACTGATATTCCCAGTGAGAGGAGACTGCTATTCCCAGTGAGACAGTATAGATGTTCCCAGTGAGAGGCGACTGATATTCCCAGTGAGATAAGACTAATATTCCCAGTGAGCCAGTATTGATATTCCCAGTGAGAGGAGACTGATATTCCTATTGCGAAAGACTAGATATTTCCAGTGAGAGGAGACTGATATTCCCAGTGAGAAAGAATAGATATTCCCAGTGACAGGAGACTGATATTCCCAGTGAAAGGAGAATGATATTCCCAGTGAAAGGAGACTGATATTCCCAGTGAGTGGAGACTGATATTCCCAATGAGACAGAATAGATATTCCCAGTTAGAAGAGACTGATATTCCCACTGAGACATAATAGATATTCCCAGTGAGAGGAGACTGATATTCCCAGTTTTACAGAATAGATATTCCCAGTGAGAGGAGACTGATATTCCCAGTGAGACAGAATAGATATACCCAGTGAGAGGAGACTGATATTCCTACTGAGACAGAATAGATATTCCCAGTGAGAAGAGACTGATATTCCCTGTGTGAGGAGACTAATATTCCCACCGAGACAGAATGGATATTCCCAGTGAGAGGAGACTGATATTCCCAGTGAGAAGAGACTGATATTCCCAGTCAGAGGAAACTGACATTCCCAGTGAGACAAAATAGATATTCCCACTGAAAGGCTACTGATATTCCCAGTTAGAGGAGACTGATATTGCCACTGATACAGATTAGATATTCCCACTGAAAGGCTACTGATATTCCCAGTGAGAGGAGACTGATATTCCCAATAGACAGAATAGACATTCCCAGTGAGAGGAGACTGATATTCCCTGTGAGACAGAATGGATATTCCCAGTGTAAGGGGGCTGAGATTTCAAGTAAGAGGAGAATGATATTCCCAGTGAGACAGATAAAATATTCCCAGTGAGAGGTGACTGATATTCCCATGGAGAGGAGACTGATATTCCCACCTAGACAGAATAGATATTCCCAGTGAGAGGAGACTGATATTCCCAGCGAGAGGAGATTATATTTCCACTGAGACAGAATAGATATTCCCAGTTAGGGGAGACTGATATTCCCACGGAGACAGATTAGATATTCCCAGTGAGATGAGACTGATATTCCCACTGAGACGCAATAGATATTTCCTGTGAGAGGAGACTGATATTCCCACTGAGAACAGAATTGATATTCCCAGTGAGAGGAGACTGATATTCCCTGTGAGAGGAGACTCATATTCCCAGTGAGACAGAATAGATATTCCCATTGATCGGCTACTGATATTCCCAGTGGGAGGAGACTGATATTCCCAGTGAGACGGAATAGATATTCCCAGTGAGAGGAGACTGATATTCCCATTGAGAAGAGACTGATATTCCCAGTGAGAGTAGACTGATATTCCCAATGAGAAAGAATAGAAATTCCCAATGAAAGGAGACTGATATTCCCAGTGAGATAGAATAGTTATTCCCAGTGACAGGAGACTGACATTCCCAGTGAAAGGAGACTGATATTCCGTGTGAGACAGTATAGATATTCCCAGTGAAAGGAGACTGATACTCCCAGTGAGAGGAGAGTGATATTCCCAGTGAGAGGAGACTGCTATCCCCAGTGAGACAGTATAGATATTGCCATTGAGAGGAGACTGATATTCCCAGTGAGAGGAGACTGATATTCCCAGTAAGCAAGTATTGATATTCCCAGTGAGAGGAGACTGATATTCCTAGTGAGACAGAATAGATATTTCCAGTGAGAGGAGACTGATATTCCCAGTGAGAGGAGACTGCTATTCCCAGTGAGACAGTATAGATATTCCCAGGGAGAGGAGGCTGATATTCCCAGTGAGAGGAGAGTGATATTCCCAGTGAGCCAGTATTGATATTCCCAGTGAGAGGAGACTGATATTCCTAGTGAGACAGAATAGATATTTCCAGTGATTGGAGACTGATGTTCCCAGTGAGACAGAATAGGTATTCCCAGTGAGACAGAATAGATATTCCCATTGACAGGAGACTGATATTCCCAGTGAAAGGAGACTGATATTCCCAGTGAGATAGAAAAGATATTCTCAGTGTAAGGAGACTGATATTCACAGTGAAAAGAGACTGATATTCCCAGTGAAAGGAGACTGATATTCCCAGTGAGTGGAGACTTTGATCTTACCAGTGAGACAGAATATATATTCCCAGTGAGAGGAGACTGATATTCCCACTGAGACAGAGTAGATATTCCCAGAGAGAGGAGCCTGATATACCCAGTTTTACAATATAGATATTCCCTGTGAGAGGGGACTGATATTCCCAGTGAGACAGAATAGATATTCCCAGTGAGAGGAGACTGATATTCCCACTGAGACAGAATAGATATCCAAGTGAGAAGAGACTGATATTTCCAGTGACAGCAGACTGATATTCCCACTGAGACAGAATAGATATTCCCAATGAGAGGAGACTGATATTCCCAGTGAGAAGAGACTGATATTCCCATTGAGAGGACACTGATATTCCCAGTGAGACAAAATAGATATTCCCAGTGAGATGAGACTGATATTCCCAGTGAGACAGAATAGATATTCCCAGTGAAATGCGACTGATATTCCCCATGAGACAGAATAGATATTCCGAGTTAAAGGAGACTGATATTCCCAGTGAAACAGTATAGATGTACCCAGTGAGGGAAGACTGATATTCCCAGTGAGAGAACACTAATATTCCCAGTGAGCCAGTATTGATATTCCCAGTGACAGGAGACTGATATTCCTATTGAGAAAGAATAGATATTTCCAGTGAGAGGAGACTGATATTCCCAGTGAGACAGAATAGATATTCCCAGTGACAGGAGACTGATATTCCCAGTGAAAGGAGACTGATATTCCCAGTGAAAGGAGACTGATATTCCCAGTGAGTGGAGACTGATATTCCCAGTGAGACAGAATAGATATTCTCAGTTAGAGGAGACTGATATTCCCACTGAGACATAATAGATATTCCCAGTGAGAGGAGACTGATATTCCCAGTTTTACAGAATAGATATTCCCAGTGAGAGGAGACTGATATACCCAGTGAGACAGAATAGAAATTCCCAGTGAAATCTACTGATATTCCCAGTTAGAGGAGAATGATATTGCCACTGAGACAGATTAGATATTCCCACTGAAAGGCTTCTGATATTCCCAGTGAGAGGAGACTGATATTCCCAATAGACAGAATAGACATTCCCAGTGAGAGGAGACTGATATTCCCTGCGAGACAGAATAGATAATCCCAGTGTAAGGGGGCCGAGATTTCAAGTAAGAGGAGAATGATATTCCCAGTGAGACAGAAAAAATATTCCCAGGGAGAGGAGACTGATATTCCCACTGAGACAGAATAGATAATCCCAGTGAGAGGAGACTGATATTCCCAGCGAGTGGAGATGATATTCCCACTGAGACAGAATAGATATTCCCAGTTAGGGGAGACTGAATTCCTTCTGAGACAGAACAGATATTCCCAGTGAGATGAGACTGATATTCCCGCTGAGACGCAACAGATATTCCCCGTGAGAGGAGACTGATATTCCCACTGAGACAGAATTGATATTCCCAGTGAGAGGAGACTGATATTCCCTGTGAGAGGAGACTCATATTCCCAGTGAGACAGAATAGATATTCCCACTGAAAGGCTAATGATATTCCCAGTGAGAGGAGACTGATATTCCCAATGAGACAGAATAGATATTCGCAGTGAGAGGAGACTGATATTCATACTGAGAGGAGACTGATATTCCCAGTGAGACAGAATAGATATTCCCATTGAGAGGAGACTGATATTCCCAGTGAGAAGAGACTGATATTCCCAGTGAGAGTAGACTGATATACCCAATGAGAAAGAAAAGATATTCCCAATGAGTGGAGACTGATATTCCCAGTGAGACAGAGTAGATATTCACAGTGAAATGCGACTGATATTCCCAATGAGACAGAACAGTTATTCCCAGTGAAAGAAGACTGATATTCCCACTGAAAGGAGACTGATATTCCCAGTGAAAGGAGACTGATATTGCCAGTGAGTGGAGACTGATATTCTCAGTGAGACAGAATAGATATTCCCAGTGAGAGGAGTCTGATATTCCCACTGAGACAGTACAGATATTCCAAGTGAGAGGAGACTGATATTCCCTGTTTTACAGAATAGATATTCCCAGTGAGAGGAGACTGATATTCCCAGTGAGACAGAATAGATATTCCCACTGAAAGGCTACTGATATTCCCAGTGAGAGGAGACTGATATTCCCAATGAGACAGAATAGATATTCGCAGTGAGAGGAGACTGATATTCCCACTGAGAGGAGACTGATATTCCCAGAGAGACAGAATAGATATTCCCAGTGAGAGGAGACTGATATTCCCAGTGAGAGCAGACCGATATTCCCAATGAGAAAGAATGGATATTCCCAATGAGATGGGACTGATATTCCCAGTGAGACAGAATAGATATTCACAGTGAAAAGCGACTGATAATCCCAATGAGACAGAATAGTTATTTCCAGTGAAAGGAGACTGATATTCCCAGTGAAAGGAGACTGATATTGCCAGTGGCTGGAGACTGATATTCTCAGTGAGACGGAATAGATATTCCCAGTGAGAGGAGACTGAAATTCCCACTGAGACAGTACAGATATTCCCAGTGAGAGGAGACTGATATTCCCAGTTTTACCGAATAGATATTCCCAGTGAGAGGAGACTGATATTACCACTGAGACAGAATAGATATTCCCAGTGAGAAGAGACTGATATTCCCAGTGAGAGGAGACTGATATTCCCACTGAGACAGAATAGATAAAACCAGTGAGAAGAGACTGATATTCCCAGTGAGAAGAGACTGATATTCATAGTGAGAGGAGACTGATATACCCAGTGAGACAAAATGGATATTTCCAGTGAGATGAGACTGATATTCCCAGTGAGACGGAATAGATATTCCCAGTGAGAGGAGACGGATATTCCCAATGAGACAGAATAGATATTTCAAGTGAGAGGAGACTGATATTCCTAGTGAGACAGAATAGATATTCCCAATGAGACAGAACAGATATTCCCAGTGACAGGAGACTGATATTCCCACTGAGACAGAATAGATATTCCCATTGAGAAGATTCTGATATTCCCAGTGCGAGGAGACTGATATACCCACTGAGACAGAATAGATATTCCCAGTGAGAGGAGATTGATATTCCCAGTGAGAGGAGACTGATATTCCCAGTGAGAAGAATAGGTATTCCCAGTGAGAGGAGAATGATATTCCCAGTGAAAAGAGACTGATATTCCCAGTGAGAGTAGACTGATATTCTCAATGAGAAAGAATAGATATTTCCAATGAGAGGAGACTGATATTCCCTCTGAGACAGAATAGATATTCCCAGTGAACGGCGACTGATATTCCCCATGAGACAGAATAGATATTCCCAGTGAAAGGAGACTGATATTCCCAGTGAAAGGAGACTGATATTCCCAGTGAGAGGAGACGGCTATTCATAGTGAGACATTATAGATATTTCCAGTGAGAGGAGACTGATATTCCCAGTGAGACATTATTGATATTCCCAGCGACAGGAGATTGATATTCTCAGTGAAAGGAGACTGATATTGCCAGTGAGATAGTATAGATATTCCCAGTGTAAGGAGACTGATATTCCCAGTGAAAGGAGACTGATATTCCCAGTGAAAGGAGACTGATATTCCCAATGAGTGGAGACTGATATTACAGTGAGACAGAATAGATATTCCCAGTTAGAGGAGACTGATATTCCCACTGAGACAGAATAGATATTCCCAGTGAGAGGAGACTGATATTCCCAGTTTTACAGAATAGGTATTCGCAGTAAGAGGAGACTGATATTCCCAGTGACACAGAATAGATATTCCCAGTGAGAGAAGACTGATATTCCCACTGAGACAGAATAGATATTCCCAGTGAGAAGGGACTGATATTCACAGTGAGAGGAGACTATTTTCCCACCGAGACAGAATGGATATTCCCAGTGAGAGGAGACTGATATTCGCAGAGAGAAGAGACTGATATTCCCAGTGAGAGGAAACTGATATTCCCAGTGAGACCAAATAGATAATCCCATTGAGACAGAATAGATATTCCCAGTGAGAGGAGACTGATATTCCCAGTGAGAAGAGACTGATATTCCCAGTGAGAGTAGACTGATATTCCCAATGAGAAAGAATAGATATTCCCAATGAAAGGAGACTGATATTCCCAGTGAGACAGAATAGTTATTCCCAGTGACAGGAGACTGACATTCCCAGTGAAAGGAGACTGATATTCAGTGTGAGACAGAATAGATATTCCCAGTGAAAGGAGACTGATATTCCCAGTGAGAGAAGACAGATATTCCCAGTGAGAGGAGACTGCTATTCCCAGTGAGACAGAATAGATATTCCCAGTGAGACAGAATAGATATTCCCAGTGACAGGAGACTGATATTCCCAGTGAAAGGAGACTGATATTCCCAGTGAGATAGAAAAGATATTCCCAGTGTCATGAGACTGATATTCACAGTGAAAAGAAACTGATATTCCCAGTGAAAGGAGACTGATATCCCCAGTGAGTGGAGACTTTGATCTTACCAGTGAGACAGAATATATATTCCCAGTGAGAGGAGACTGATATTCCCACTGAGACAGAATAGATATTCCCAGAGAGAGGAGACTGATATTCCCAGTTTTACAAAATAGATATTCCCTGTGAGAGGGGATTGATATTCCCAGTGAGACAGAATAGATATTCCAAGTGAGAAGAGACTGATATGTCCAGTGAGAGGAGACTGATATTCCCACTGAGACAGAATAGATATTCCAAGTGAGAAGAGACTGATATGTCCAGTGAGAGGAGACTGATATTCCCACTGAGACAAAATACATATTCCCAATGAGAGGAGACTGTTATTCCCTTTGAGAAGAGACTGATATTCCCAGTGATAGGAGACTGATATACCCAGTGAGACAAAATAGATATTCCCAGTGAGACGAGACTGATATTCCCAGTGAGACAGAACAGATATTCCCAGTGAAAGGCGACTGATATTCCCCATGAGACAGAATAGATATTCCCAGTGAAAGGAGACTGATATTCCCAGTGAAAGGAGACTGATATTCCCAGTGAGAGGAGACTGCTATTCCCAGTGAGACAGTATAGATGTTCCCAGTGAGAGGAGACTGATATTCCCAGTGGGAGGAGACTCATATACCCGGTGAGCCGGTTTTGATATTCCCAGTGACAGGAGACTGATATTCCTAGTGAGACAGAATAGATATTTCCAGTGAGAGGAGACTGATATTCCCACTGAGACAGAATAGATATTCCCAGTGAGAGGAGACTGATATTGCCACGGAGACAGAATAGATATTCCCTGTGAGAGGGGATTGATATTCCCAGTGAGACAGAATAGATATTTCCAGTGAGAGGAGACTGATATTCCCAGTGAGACAGAATAGATATTCCCAGTGACAGGAGACTGATATTCCCAGTTTTACCGAATAGATATTCCCAGTGAGAGGAGACTGATATTACCACTGAGACAGAATAGATATTCCCAGTGAGAAGAGACTGATATTCCCAGTGAGAGGAGACTGATATTCCCACTGAGACAGAATAGATAAAACCAGTGAGAAGAGACTGATATTCCCAGTGAGAAGAGACTGATATTCATAGTGAGAGGAGACTGATATACCCAGTGAGACAAAATGGATATTTCCAGTGAGATGAGACTGATATTCCCAGTGAGACGGAATAGATATTCCCAGTGAGAGGAGACGGATATTCCCAATGAGACAGAATAGATATTTCAAGTGAGAGGAGACTGATATTCCTAGTGAGACAGAATAGATATTCCCAATGAGACAGAACAGATATTCCCAGTGACAGGAGACTGATATTCCCACTGAGACAGAATAGATATTCCCATTGAGAAGATTCTGATATTCCCAGTGCGAGGAGACTGATATACCCACTGAGACAGAATAGATATTCCCAGTGAGAGGAGATTGATATTCCCAGTGAGAGGAGACTGATATTCCCAGTGAGAAGAATAGGTATTCCCAGTGAGAGGAGAATGATATTCCCAGTGAAAAGAGACTGATATTCCCAGTGAGAGTAGACTGATATTCTCAATGAGAAAGAATAGATATTTCCAATGAGAGGAGACTGATATTCCCTCTGAGACAGAATAGATATTCCCAGTGAACGGCGACTGATATTCCCCATGAGACAGAATAGATATTCCCAGTGAAAGGAGACTGATATTCCCAGTGAAAGGAGACTGATATTCCCAGTGAGAGGAGACGGCTATTCATAGTGAGACATTATAGATATTTCCAGTGAGAGGAGACTGATATTCCCAGTGAGACATTATTGATATTCCCAGCGACAGGAGATTGATATTCTCAGTGAAAGGAGACTGATATTGCCAGTGAGATAGTATAGATATTCCCAGTGTAAGGAGACTGATATTCCCAGTGAAAGGAGACTGATATTCCCAGTGAAAGGAGACTGATATTCCCAATGAGTGGAGACTGATATTACAGTGAGACAGAATAGATATTCCCAGTTAGAGGAGACTGATATTCCCACTGAGACAGAATAGATATTCCCAGTGAGAGGAGACTGATATTCCCAGTTTTACAGAATAGGTATTCGCAGTAAGAGGAGACTGATATTCCCAGTGACACAGAATAGATATTCCCAGTGAGAGAAGACTGATATTCCCACTGAGACAGAATAGATATTCCCAGTGAGAAGGGACTGATATTCACAGTGAGAGGAGACTATTTTCCCACCGAGACAGAATGGATATTCCCAGTGAGAGGAGACTGATATTCGCAGAGAGAAGAGACTGATATTCCCAGTGAGAGGAAACTGATATTCCCAGTGAGACCAAATAGATAATCCCATTGAGACAGAATAGATATTCCCAGTGAGAGGAGACTGATATTCCCAGTGAGAAGAGACTGATATTCCCAGTGAGAGTAGACTGATATTCCCAATGAGAAAGAATAGATATTCCCAATGAAAGGAGACTGATATTCCCAGTGAGACAGAATAGTTATTCCCAGTGACAGGAGACTGACATTCCCAGTGAAAGGAGACTGATATTCAGTGTGAGACAGAATAGATATTCCCAGTGAAAGGAGACTGATATTCCCAGTGAGAGAAGACAGATATTCCCAGTGAGAGGAGACTGCTATTCCCAGTGAGACAGAATAGATATTCCCAGTGAGACAGAATAGATATTCCCAGTGACAGGAGACTGATATTCCCAGTGAAAGGAGACTGATATTCCCAGTGAGATAGAAAAGATATTCCCAGTGTCATGAGACTGATATTCACAGTGAAAAGAAACTGATATTCCCAGTGAAAGGAGACTGATATCCCCAGTGAGTGGAGACTTTGATCTTACCAGTGAGACAGAATATATATTCCCAGTGAGAGGAGACTGATATTCCCACTGAGACAGAATAGATATTCCCAGAGAGAGGAGACTGATATTCCCAGTTTTACAAAATAGATATTCCCTGTGAGAGGGGATTGATATTCCCAGTGAGACAGAATAGATATTCCAAGTGAGAAGAGACTGATATGTCCAGTGAGAGGAGACTGATATTCCCACTGAGACAGAATAGATATTCCAAGTGAGAAGAGACTGATATGTCCAGTGAGAGGAGACTGATATTCCCACTGAGACAAAATACATATTCCCAATGAGAGGAGACTGTTATTCCCTTTGAGAAGAGACTGATATTCCCAGTGATAGGAGACTGATATACCCAGTGAGACAAAATAGATATTCCCAGTGAGACGAGACTGATATTCCCAGTGAGACAGAACAGATATTCCCAGTGAAAGGCGACTGATATTCCCCATGAGACAGAATAGATATTCCCAGTGAAAGGAGACTGATATTCCCAGTGAAAGGAGACTGATATTCCCAGTGAGAGGAGACTGCTATTCCCAGTGAGACAGTATAGATGTTCCCAGTGAGAGGAGACTGATATTCCCAGTGGGAGGAGACTCATATACCCGGTGAGCCGGTTTTGATATTCCCAGTGACAGGAGACTGATATTCCTAGTGAGACAGAATAGATATTTCCAGTGAGAGGAGACTGATATTCCCACTGAGACAGAATAGATATTCCCAGTGAGAGGAGACTGATATTGCCACGGAGACAGAATAGATATTCCCTGTGAGAGGGGATTGATATTCCCAGTGAGACAGAATAGATATTTCCAGTGAGAGGAGACTGATATTCCCAGTGAGACAGAATAGATATTCCCAGTGACAGGAGACTGATATTCCCAGCGAAAGGAGACTGATATTCCCAGTGAGATAGTATAGATATTCCCAGTGTAAGGAGACTGATATTCCCAGTGAAAGGAGACAGATATTCCCAGTGAAAGGAGACTGATATTCCCAGTGAGTGGAGACTGATATTCCCAATGAGACAGAATCGATATTCCCAGTTAGAGGAGACTGATATTCCCACTGAGACAGAATCGATATTCCCAGTGAGAGCAGACTGATATACCCAGTTTTACAGAATACATATTCCCAGTGAGAGGAGACTGATATTCCCAGTGACACAGAATAGTTATTCCCAGTGAGAGAAGACTGATATTCCCACTGAGACAGAATAGATATTCCCAGTGAGAAGGGACTGATATTCCCAGTGAGAGGAGACTATTTGCCCACCGAGACAGAATGGATATTCCCAGTGAGAGGAGACTGATATTCCCAGTGAGAAGAGACTGATATTCCCAGTGTGAGGAAACTGATATTCCCAGTGAGACATAATAGATATTCACATTGAGACAGAATAGATATTCCCAGTGAGAGGCGACTGATATTCCCAGTGAGAAGAGACTGATATTCCCAGTGAGAGTAGACTGATATTCCCAATGAGAAAGAATAGATATTCCCAATGAAAGGAGACTGATATTCCCATTGAGACAGAATAGTTATTCCCTTTGACAGGAGACTGACATTCCAAGTGAAAGGAGACTGATATTCCGTGTGAGACAGAATAGATATTCCCAGTGAAAGGAGACTGATATTCACAGTGAGAGGAGACTGCTATTCCCAGTGAGACAGTATAGATATTCCCAGTGAGAGGAGACTGATATTCCCAGTTAGAGGAGACTGATATTCCCAGTGAGCAAGTATTGATATTCCCAGTGAGAGGAGACTGATATTCCTTGTGAGACAGAATTGATATTTCCAGTGAGAGGAGACTGATATTCCCAGTGAGAGGACACTGCTATTCCCAGTGAGACAGTATAGATATTCCCAGTGAGAGGAGGTTGATATTCCCAGTGAGAGGAGACTGATATTCCCAGTGAGCCAGTATTGATATTCCCAGTGAGAGGAGACTGATATTCCTAGTGAGACAGAATAGATATTTCCTGTGATTGGAGACTGATATTCCCAGTGAGACAGAATAGATGTTCCCAGTGAGACAGAATAGATATTCCCAGTGACAGGAGACTGATATTCCCAGTGAAAGGAGACTGATATTCCCATTGAGACAGAATAGATATTCCCAGAGAGAGGAGACTGATATTCCCATTTTTACAAAATACATATTCCCTGTGAGAGGGGACTGATATTCCCAGTGAGACAGAATAGATATTCCCAGTGAGAGGAGACTGATATTCCCAGTGAGAGGAGACTGCTATTCCAGGTGAGACAGTATAGATGTTCCCAGTGAGAGGAGTCTGATATTCCCAGTGAGAGGAGACTAATATTCCCAGTGAGCCAGTATTGATATTAACAGTTACAGGAACCTGATATTCCTATTGAGACAGAATAGATATTTCCAGTGAGAGGAGACTGTTATTCCCAGTGAGAGGAGACTGCTATTCCAGGTGAGACAGTATAGATATTCCCAGTGACAGGAGACTGATATTCCCAGTGAAAGGAGACTGATATTCCCAGTGAGATAGAATAGATATTCCCAGTGTAAAGAGACTGATATTCCAAGTGAAAGGAGACTGATATTCCCAGTGAGTGGAGACTGATATTTCCATTGAGACAGAATAGATATTCCCAGTTAGAGGAGACAGATATTCCCACTGAGACATAATAGATATTCCCAGTGAGAGGAGACTGATATTCCCAGTTTTACAGAATAGATATTCCCAGTTAGAGGAGACTGATATTCCCAGTGAGACAGAATAGATATTCCCAGTGAGAGGAGTCTGATATTCCCACTGAGACAGAATAGATATTCCCAGTGAGAGGAGACTGATATTCCCAGTGAGAGGAGACTGCTATTCCAGGTGAGACAGTATAGATGTTCCCAGTGAGAGGAGTCTGATATTCCCAGTGAGAGGAGACTAATATTCCCAGTGAGCCAGTATTGATATTAACAGTTACAGGAACCTGATATTCCTATTGAGACAGAATAGATATTTCCAGTGAGAGGAGACTGTTATTCCCAGTGAGAGGAGACTGCTATTCCAGGTGAGACAGTATAGATATTCCCAGTGACAGGAGACTGATATTCCCAGTGAAAGGAGACTGATATTCCCAGTGAGATAGAATAGATATTCCCAGTGTAAAGAGACTGATATTCCAAGTGAAAGGAGACTGATATTCCCAGTGAGTGGAGACTGATATTTCCATTGAGACAGAATAGATATTCCCAGTTAGAGGAGACAGATATTCCCACTGAGACATAATAGATATTCCCAGTGAGAGGAGACTGATATTCCCAGTTTTACAGAATAGATATTCCCAGTTAGAGGAGACTGATATTCCCAGTGAGACAGAATAGATATTCCCAGTGAGAGGAGTCTGATATTCCCACTGAGACAGAATAGATATTCCCAGTGAGAAGAGACTGATATTTCCTGTGTGAGGAGACTAATATTCCCACCGAGACAGAATAGATATTCCCAGTGAGAGGAGACTGATATTCCCAGTGAGAATGGACTGTTATTCCCAGTCAGAGGAAACTGATATTCCCAGTGAGACAAAATAGATATTCCCACTAAAAGGCTGCTGATATTCCCAGTTAGAGGAGACTGATATTGCCACTGAGACAGAATAGATATTCCCACTGAAAGGCTACTGATATTCCCAGTGAGAGGAGACTGATATTCCCAATAGACAGAATAGACATTCCCAGTGAGAGGAAACTGATATTCCCTGTGAGGCAGAATAGATATTCCCAGTGTAAGGGGGCTGAGATTTCAAGTAAGAGGAGAATGATATTCCCAGTGAGACAGAAAAAATATTCCCAGTGAGAGGAGACTGATATTCCCAGGGAGAGGAGACTGATATTCCCACTGAGACAGAATAGATATTCCCAGTGAGAGGAGACTGATATTCCCAGCGAGAGGAGATGATATTCCCGCAGATACAGAATAGATATTCCCAGTTAGGGGAGACTGATATTCCCACTGAGACAGAATAGATATTCCCAGTGAGATGAGAATGATATTCCCGCTGAGACGCAATAGATATTCCCCGTGAGAAGAGACTGATATTCCCACTGAGACAGAATTGATATTCCCAGTGAGAGGAGACTCATATTCCCTGTGAGAGGAGACTCATATTCCCAGAGAGACAGAATAGATATTCCCACTGAAAGGCTACTGATATTCCCAGTGAGAGTAGACTGATATTCCCAATGAGACAGAATAGATATTCGCAGTGAGAGGAGACTGATATTCCCACTGAGAGTAGACTGATATTCCCAGTGAGACAGAATAGATATTCCCAGTGAGAGGAGACTGATATTCCCACTGAGAAGAGACTGATATTCCCAGTGAGAGTAGACCGATATTCCCAAGGAGAAAGAATAGATATTCCCAATGAGAGGAGACTGATATTCCCAGTGAGACAGAGTAGATATTCACAGTGAAATGCGACTGATATTCCCAATGAGACAGAATAGTTATTCCCAGTGAAAGAAGACTGATATTCCCACTGAAAGGAGACTGATATTCCCAGTGAGTGGAGACTGATATTCCAGTGAGACAGAATAGATATTCCCAGTTAGAGGAGACTGATATTCCCACTGAGACAGAATAGATATTCCCAGTGAGAGGAGACTGATATTCCCAGTTTTACAGAATAGGTATTCGCAGTAAGAGGAGACTGATATTCCCAGTGACACAGAATGGATATTCCCAGTGAGAGAAGACTGATATTCCCACTGAGACAGAATAGATATTCCCAGTGAGAAGGGACTGATATTCCCAGTGAGAGGAGACTATTTTCCCACCGAGACAGAATGGATATTCCCAGTGAGAGGAGACTGATATTCGCAGAGAGAAGAGACTGATATTCCCAGTGAGAGGAAACTGATATTCCCAGTGAGACAAAATAGATATTCCCATTGAGACAGAATAGATATTCCCAGTGAGAGGAGACTGATATTCCCAGTGAGAAGAGACTGATATTCCCAGTGAGAGTAGACTGATATTCCCAATGAGAAAGAATAGATATTCCCAATGAAAGGAGACTGATATTCCCAGTGAAACAGAATAGTTATTCCCAGTGACAGGAGACTGACATTCCCAGTGAAAGGAGACTGATATTCAGTGTGAGACAGAATAGATATTCCCAGTGAAAGGAGACTGATATTCCCAGTGAGAGAAGACTGATATTCCCAGGGAGAGGAGACTGCTATTCCCAGTGAGACAGAATAGATATTCCCAGTGAGACAGAATAGATATTCCCAGTGACAGGAGACTGATATTCCCAGTGAAAGGAGATTGATATTCCCAGTGAGATAGAAAAGATATTCCCAGTGCCATGAGACTGATATTCACAGTGAAAAGAAACTGATATTCCCAGTGAAAGGAGACTGATATCCCAATGAGTGGAGACTTTGATCTTACCAGTGAGACAGAATATATATTCCCAGTGAGAGGAGACTGATATTCCCACTGAGACAGAATAGATATTCCCAGAGAGAGGAGACTGATATTCCCAGTTTTACAAAATAGATATTCCCTGTGAGAGGGGATTGATATTCCCAGTGAGACAGAATAGATATTCCAAGTGAGAAGAGACTGATATGTCCAGTGAGAGGAGACTGATATTCCCACTGAGATAGAATAGATATTCCAAGTGAGAAGAGACTGATATGTCCAGTGAGAGGAGACTGATATTCCCACTGAGACAGAATAGATATTCCCAATGAGAGGAGACTGATATTCCCATTGAGAAGAGACTGATATTCCCAGTGAGAGGAGACTGATATACCCAGTGAGACAAAATAGATATTCCCAGTGAGATGAGACTGATATTCCCAGTGAGACAGAACAGATATTCCCAGTGAAAGGCGACTGATATTCCCCATGAGACAGAATAGATATTCCCAGTGAAAGGAGACTGATATTCCAATGAAAGGAGACTGATATTCCCAGTGAGAGGAGACTGCTATTCCCAGTGAGACAGTATAGATGTTCCCAGTGAGAGGAGACTGATATTCCCAGTGGGAGGAGACTAATATACCCGGTGAGCCGGTTTTGATATTCCCAGTGACAGGAGACTGATATTCCTATTGAGACAGAATAGATATTTCCAGTGAGAGGAGACTGATATTCCCAGTGAGACAGAATAGATATTCCCAGTGACAGGAGACTGATATTCCCAGCGAAAGGAGACTGATATTCCCAGTGAGATAGTATAGATATTCCCAGTGTAAGGAGACTGATATTCCCAGTGAAAGGAGACAGATATTCCCAGTGAAAGGAATCTGATATTCCCTGTGAGTGGAGACTGATATTCCCAATGAGACAGAATCGATATTCCCAGTTAGAGGAGACTGATATTCCCACTGAGACAGAATCGATATTCCCAGTGAGAGAAGACTGATATTCCCAGTTTTACAGAATACATATTCCCATTGAGAGGAGACTGATATTCCCAGTGACACAGAATAGTTATTCCCAGTGAGAGAAGACTGATATTCCCACTGAGACAGAATAGATTTTCCCAGTGAGAAGGGACTGATATTCCCAGTGAGAGGAGACTATTTTCCCACCGAGACAGAATGGATATTCCCAGTGAGAGGAGACTGATATTCCCAGTGAGAAGAGACTGATATTCCCAGTGAGAGGAAACTGATATTCCCAGTGAGACATAATAGATATTCACATTGAGACAGAATAGATATTCCCAGTGAGAGGCGACTGATATTCCCAGTGAGAAGAGACTGATATTCCCAGTGAGAGTAGACTGATATTCCCAATGAGAAAGAATAGATATTCCCAATGAAAGGAGAATGATATTCCCATTGAGACAGAATAGTTATTCCCTTTGACAGGAGACTGACATTCCAAGTGAAAGGAGACTGATATTCCGTGTGAGACAGAATAGATATTCCCAGTGAAAGGAGACTGATATTCACAGTGAGAGGAGACTGCTATTCCCAGTGAGACAGTATAGATATTCCCAGTGAGAGGAGACTGATATTCCCAGTTAGAGGAGACTGATATTCCCAGTGAGCAAGTATTGATATTCCCAGTGAGAGGAGACTGATATTCCTTGTGAGACAGAATTGATATTTCCAGTGAGAGGAGACTGATATTCCCAGTGAGAGGACACTGCTATTCCCAGTGAGACAGTATAGATATTCCCAGTGAGAGGAGGTTGATATTCCCAGTGAGAGGAGACTGATATTCCCAGTGAGCCAGTATTGATATTCCCAGTGAAAGGAGACTGATATTCAGTGTGAGACAGAATAGATATTCCCAGTGAAAGTAGACTGATATTCCCAGTGAGAGAAGACTGATATTCCCAGTGAGAGGAGACTGCTATTCCCAGTGAGACAGAATAGATATTCCCCGTGAGACAGAATAGATATTCCCAGTGACAGGAGACTGATATTCCCAGTGAAAGGAGACTGATATTCCCAGTGAGATAGAAAAGATATTCCCAGTGTCATGAGACTGATATTCACAGTGAAAAGAAACTGATATTCCCAGTGAAAGGAGACTGATATCCCCAGTGAGTGGAGACTTTGATCTTACCAGTGAGACAGAATATATATTCCCAGTGAGAGGAGACTGATATTCCCACTGAGACAGAATAGATATTCCCAGAGAGAGGAGACTGATATTCCCAGTTTTACAAAATAGATATTCCCTGTGAGAGGGGATTGATATTCCCAGTGAGATGGAATAGATATTCCAAGTGAGGAGAGACTGATATGTCCAGTGAGAGGAGACTGATATTCCCACTGAGATAGAATAGATATTCCAAGTGAGAAGAGACTGAAAGGTCCAGTGAGAGGAGACTGATATTCCCACTGAGACAGAATAGATATTCCCAATGAGAGGAGACTGATATTCCCATTGAGAAGAGACTGATATTCCCAGTGAGAGGAGACTGATATACCCAGTGAGACAAAATAGATATTCCCAGTGAGATGAGACTGATATTCCCAGTGAGACAGAACAGATATTCCCAGTGAAAGGCGACTGATATTCCCCATGAGACAGAATAGATATTCCCAGTGAAAGGAGACTGATATTCCCAGTGAGAGGAGACTGCTATTCCCAGTGAGACAGTATAGATGTTCCCAGTGAGAGGAGACTGATATTCCCAGTGGGAGGAGACTAATATACCCGGTGAGCCGGTTTTGATATTCCCAGTGACAGGAGACTGATATTCCTATTGAGACAGAATAGATATTTCCAGTGAGAGGAGACTGATATTCCCAGTGAGACAGAATAGATATTCCCAGTGACAGGAGACTGATATTCCAAGCGAAAGGAGACTGATATTCCCAGTGAGATAGTATAGATATTCCCAGTGTAAGGAGACTGATATTCCCAGTGAAAGGAGACAGATATTCCCAGTGAAAGGAGTCTGATATTCCCAGTGAGTGGAGACTGATATTCCCAATGAGACAGAATCGATATTCCCAGTTAGAGGAGACTGATATTCCCACTGAGACAGAATCGATATTCCCAGTGAGAGCAGACTGATATTCCCAGTTTTACAGAATACATATTCCCAGTGAGAGGAGACTGATATTCCCAGTGACACAGAATAGTTATTCCCAGTGAGAGAAGACTGATATTCCCACTGAGACAGAATAGATTTTCCCAGTGAGAAGGGACTGATATTCCCAGTGAGAGGAGACTATTTTCCCACCGAGACAGAATGGATATTCCCAGTGAGAGGAGACTGATATTCCCAGTGAGAAGAGACTGATATTCCCAGTGAGAGGAAACTGATATTCCCAGTGAGACATAATAGATATTCACATTGAGACAGAATAGATATTCCCAGTGAGAGGCGACTGATATTCCCAGTGAGAAGAGACTGATATTCCCAGTGAGAGTAGACTGATATTCCCAATGAGAAAGAATAGATATTCCCAATGAAAGGAGAATGATATTCCCATTGAGACAGAATAGTTATTCCCTTTGACAGGAGACTGACATTCCAAGTGAAAGGAGACTGATATTCCGTGTGAGACAGAATAGATATTCCCAGTGAAAGGAGACTGATATTCACAGTGAGAGGAGACTGCTATTCCCAGTGAGACAGTATAGATATTCCCAGTGAGAGGAGACTGATATTCCCAGTTAGAGGAGACTGATATTCCCAGTGAGCAAGTATTGATATTCCCAGTGAGAGGAGACTGATATTCCTTGTGAGACAGAATTGATATTTCCAGTGAGAGGAGACTGATATTCCCAGTGAGAGGACACTGCTATTCCCAGTGAGACAGTATAGATATTCCCAGTGAGAGGAGGTTGATATTCCCAGTGAGAGGAGACTGATATTCCCAGTGAGCCAGTATTGATATTCCCAGTGAAAGGAGACTGATATTCAGTGTGAGACAGAATAGATATTCCCAGTGAAAGTAGACTGATATTCCCAGTGAGAGAAGACTGATATTCCCAGTGAGAGGAGACTGCTATTCCCAGTGAGACAGAATAGATATTCCCCGTGAGACAGAATAGATATTCCCAGTGACAGGAGACTGATATTCCCAGTGAAAGGAGACTGATATTCCCAGTGAGATAGAAAAGATATTCCCAGTGTCATGAGACTGATATTCACAGTGAAAAGAAACTGATATTCCCAGTGAAAGGAGACTGATATCCCCAGTGAGTGGAGACTTTGATCTTACCAGTGAGACAGAATATATATTCACAGTGAGAGGAGACTGATATTCCCACTGAGACAGAATAGATATTCCCAGAGAGAGGAGACTGATATTCCCAGTTTTACAAAATAGATATTCCCTGTGAGAGGGGATTGATATTCCCAGTGAGATGGAATAGATATTCCAAGTGAGAAGAGACTGATATGTCCAGTGAGAGGAGACTGATATTCCCACTGAGATAGAATAGATATTCCAAGTGAGAAGAGACTGAAAGGTCCAGTGAGAGGAGACTGATATTCCCACTGAGACAGAATAGATATTCCCAATGAGAGGAGACTGATATTCCCATTGAGAAGAGACTGATATTCCCAGTGAGAGGAGACTGATATACCCAGTGAGACAAAATAGATATTCCCAGTGAGATGAGACTGATATTCCCAGTGAGACAGAACAGATATTCCCAGTGAAAGGCGACTGATATTCCCCATGAGACAGAATAGATATTCCCAGTGAAAGGAGACTGATATTCCCAGTGAGAGGAGACTGCTATTCCCAGTGAGACAGTATAGATGTTCCCAGTGAGAGGAGACTGATATTCCCAGTGGGAGGAGACTAATATACCCGGTGAGCCGGTTTTGATATTCCCAGTGACAGGAGACTGATATTCCTATTGAGACAGAATAGATATTTCCAGTGAGAGGAGACTGATATTCCCAGTGAGACAGAATAGATATTCCCAGTGACAGGAGACTGATATTCCAAGCGAAAGGAGACTGATATTCCCAGTGAGATAGTATAGATATTCCCAGTGTAAGGAGACTGATATTCCCAGTGAAAGGAGACAGATATTCCCAGTGAAAGGAGTCTGATATTCCCAGTGAGTGGAGACTGATATTCCCAATGAGACAGAATCGATATTCCCAGTTAGAGGAGACTGATATTCCCACTGAGACAGAATCGATATTCCCAGTGAGAGCAGACTGATATTCCCAGTTTTACAGAATACATATTCCCAGTGAGAGGAGACTGATATTCCCAGTGACACAGAATAGTTATTCCCAGTGAGAGAAGACTGATATTCCCACTGAGACAGAATAGATTTTCCCAGTGAGAAGGGACTGATATTCCCAGTGAGAGGAGACTATTTTCCCACCGAGACAGAATGGATATTCCCAGTGAGAGGAGACTGATATTCCCAGTGAGAAGAGACTGATATTCCCAGTGAGAGGAAACTGATATTCCCAGTGAGACATAATAGATATTCACATTGAGACAGAATAGATATTCCCAGTGAGAGGCGACTGATATTCCCAGTGAGAAGAGACTGATATTCCCAGTGAGAGTAGACTGATATTCCCAATGAGAAAGAATAGATATTCCCAATGAAAGGAGACTGATATTCCCATTGAGACAGAATAGTTATTCCCTTTGACAGGAGACTGACATTCCAAGTGAAAGGAGACTGATATTCCGTGTGAGACAGAATAGATATTCCCAGTGAAAGGAGACTGATATTCACAGTGAGAGGAGACTGCTATTCCCAGTGAGACAGTATAGATATTCCCAGTGAGAGGAGACTGATATTCCCAGTTAGAGGAGACTGATATTCCCAGTGAGCAAGTATTGATATTCCCAGTGAGAGGAGACTGATATTCCTTGTGAGACAGAATTGATATTTCCAGTGAGAGGAGACTGATATTCCCAGTGAGAGGACACTGCTATTCCCAGTGAGACAGTATAGATATTCCCAGTGAGAGGAGGTTGATATTCCCAATGAGAGGAGACTGATATTCCCAGTGAGCCAGTATTGATATTCCCAGTGAGAGGAGACTGATATTCCTAGTGAGACAGAATAGATATTTCCTGTGATTGGAGACTGATATTCCCAGTGAGACAGAATAGATGTTCCCAGTGAGACAGAATAGGTATTCCCAGTGACAGGAGACTGATATTCCCAGTGAAAGGAGACTGATATTCCCATTGAGACAGAATAGATATTCCCAGAGAGAGGAGACTGATATTCCCATTTTTACAAAATAGATATTCCCTGTGAGAGGGGACTGATATTCCCAGTGAGACAGAATAGATATTCCCAGTGAGAGGAGACTGATATTCCCAGTGAGAGGAGACTGCTATTCCAGGTGAGACAGTATAGATGTTCCCAGTGAGAGGAGTCTGATATTCCCAGTGAGAGGAGACTAATATTCCCAGTGAGCCATTATTGATATTAACAGTGACAGGAACCTGATATTCCTATTGAGACAGAATAGATATTTCCAGTGAAAGGAGACTGATATTCCCAGTGAGAGGAGACTGCTATTCCAGGTGAGACAGTATAGATATTCCCAGTGACAGGAGACTGATATTCCCAGTGAAAGGAGACTGATATTCCCAGTGAGATAGAATAGATATTCCCAGTGTAAAGAGACTGATATTCCAAGTGAAAGGAGACTGATATTCCCAGTGAGTGCAGACTGATATTTCCATTGAGACAGAATAGATATTCCCAGTTAGAGGAGACTGATATTCCCACTGAGACATAATAGACATTCCCAGTGAGAGGAGACTGATATTCCCAGTTTTACAGAATAGATATTCCCAGTTAGAGAAGACTGATATTCCCAGTGAGACAGAATAGATATTCCCAGTGAGAGGAGTCTGATATTCCCACTGAGACAGAATAGATATTCCAAGTGAGAAGAGACTGATATTTCCTGTGTGAGGAGACTAATATTCCCACCGAGACAGAATAGATATTCCCAGTGAGAGGAGACTGATATTCCCAGTGAGAATAGACTGATATTCCCAGTCAGAGGAAACTGATATTCCCATTGAGACAAAATAGATATTCCCACAGAAAGGCTGCTGATATTCCCAGTTAGAGGAGACTGATATTCCCAGTGAGACAGAATAGATATTCCCACTGAAAGGCTACTAATATTCCCCGTGAGAGGAGACTGATATTCCCAATAGACAGAATAGACATTCCCAGTGAGAGGAGACTGATATTCCCTGTGAGACAGAATAGATATTCCCAGTGTAAGGGGGCTGAGATTTCAAGTAAGAGGAGAATGATATTCCCAGTGAGACAGAAAAAATATTCCCAGTGAGAGGAGACTGATATTCCCAGGGAGAGGAGACTGATATTCCCACTGAGACAGAATAGATATTCCCAGTGAGAGGAGACTGATATTCCCAGCGAGAGGAGATGATATTCCCGCTGATAAAGAATAGATATTCCCAGTTAGGGGAGACTGATATTCCCACTGAGACAGAATAGATATTCCCAGTGAGATGAGACTGATATTCCCGCTGAGACGCAATAGATATTCCCCGTTAGAAGAGACTGATATTCCCACAGAGACAGAATTGATATTCCCAGTGAGAGGAGACTCATATTCCCTGTGAGAGGAGACTCATATTCCCAGAGAGACAGAATAGATATTCCCACTGAAAGGCTACTGATATTCCCAGTGAGAGTAGACTGATATTCCCAATGAGACAGAATAGATATTCGCAGTGAGAGGAGACTGATATTCCCACTGAGAGTAGACTGATATTCCCAGTGAGACAGAATAGATATTCCCAGTGAGAGGAGACTGATATTCCCACTGAGAAGAGACTGATATTCCCAGTGAGAGTAGACCGATATTCCCAAGGAGAAAGAATAGATATTCCCAATGAGAGGAGACTGATATTCCCAGTGAGACAGAGTAGATATTCACAGTGAAATGCGACTGATATTCCCAATGAGACAGAATAGTTATTCCCAGTGAAAGAAGACTGATATTCCCACTGAAAGGAGACTGATATTCCCAGTGAAAGGAGACTGATATTGCCAGTGAGTGGAGACTGATATTCTCAGTGATACAGAATAGATATTCCCAGTGAGAGGAGACTGATATTCCCACTGAGACAGTACAGATATTCCAAGTGAGAGGAGACTGATATTCCCTGTTTTAAAGAATAGATATTCCCAGTGAGAGGAGACTGATATTCCCAGTGAGACAGAATAGATATTCCCTCTGAAAGGCTACTGATATTCCCAGTGAGAGGAGACTGATATTCCCAATGAGACAGAATAGATATTCGCAGTGAGAGGAGACTGATATTCCCACTGAGAGGAGACTGATATTCCCAGTGAGACAGAATAGATATTCCCAGTGAGAGGAGACTGATATTCCCACTGAGAGGAGACTGATATTCCCACTGAGAGGAGACTGATATTCCCAGTGAGACAGAATGGATATTCCCAATGAGAGGAGTCTGATATTCCCAGTGAGACAGAATAGATATTCACAGTGAAAGGCGACTGATATTCCCAATGAGACAGAATATTTATTTCCAGTGAAAGGAGACAGTAATTCCCAGTGAAAGGAGACTGATATTCCTAGTGAGAGGAGACTGATATTGCCAGTGGGACAGAATAGATATTCCCAGTGAGAGGAGACTGATATTACCAATGAGACAGAATAGATATTCCCAGTGAAAGGAGACTGATAATCCCAGTGAAAGGAGACTGATATTCCCAGTGAGAGAAGACGGCTATTCATAGTGAGACAGTATAGATATTTGCAGTGAGAGGAGACTGATATTCCCAGTGAGACATAATAGATATTCCCAGTGACAGGAGACTGATATTCCCAGTGAAAGGAGACTGATATTCCCAGTGAGATAGTATAGATATTCCCAGTGTAAGGAGACTGATATTCCCAGTGAAAGGAGACTGATATTCCCAGTGAAAGGAGACTGATATTCCCAGTGAGTGGAGACTGATATTCCAGTGAGACAGAATAGATATTCCCAGTTAGAGGAGACTGATATTCCCACTGAGACAGAATAGATATTCCCAGTGAGAGGAGACTGATATTCCCAGTTTTACAGAATAGGTATTCCCAGTAAGAGGAGACTGATATTCCCAGTGACACGGAATAGATATTCCCAGTGAGAGAAGACTGATATTCCCACTGAGACAGAATAGATATTCCCAGTGAGAAGGGACTGATATTCCCAGTGAGAGGAGACTATTTTCCCACCGAGACAGAATGGATATTCCCAGTGAGAGGAGACTGATATTCGCAGTGAGAAGAGACTGATATTCCCAGTGAGAGGAAACTGATATTCCGAGTGAGACAAAATAGATATTCCCAATGAGACAGAATAGATATTCCCAGTGAGAGGAGACTGATATTCCCAGTGAGAAGAGACTGATATTCCCAGTGAGAGTTGACTGATGTTCCCAATGAGAAAGAATAGATATTCCCAATGAAAGGAGACTGATATTCCCAGTGAGACAGAATAGTTATTCCCAGTGACAGGAGACTGACATTGCCAGTGAAAGGAGACTGATATTCCGTGTGAGACAGAATAGATATTCCCAGTGAAAGGAGACTGATATTCCCAGTGAGAGAAGACTGATATTCCCAGTGAGAGGAGACTGCTATTCCCAGTGAGACAGAATAGATATTCCCAGTGAGAGGAAACTGATATTCCCAGTGAGAGGAGACTGATATTCCCAGTGAGCAAGTATTGATATTCCCAGTGAGAGGAGAATCTTATTCCTAGTGAGACAGAATAGATATTTCCAGTGAGAGGAGACTGATATTCCTAGTGAGAGGAGACTGCTATTCCCAGTGAGACAGTATAGATATTCCCAGTGAGAGGAGGCTGATATTCGCAGTGAGAGGAGACTGATATTCCCAGTGAGCCGGTATTGACATTCCCAGTGAGAGGAGACTGATATTCCTAGTGAGACAGAATAGATATTTCCAGTGATTGGAGACTGATATTCCCAGTGAGACAGAATAGATGTTCCCAGTGAGAGAGAATAGATATTCCCAGTGACAGGAGACTGATATTCCCAGTGAGAGAAGACTGATATTCCCACTGAGACAGAATAGATATTCCCAGTGAGAAGGGACTGAAATACCCAGCGAGAGGAGACTATTTTCCCACCGAGACAGAATGGATATTCCCAGTGAGAGGAGACTGATATTCCCAGTGAGAAGAGACTGATATTCCCAGTGAGATAGAATAGATATTCCCAGTGTAAGGAGACTGATATTCCAAGTGAAAGGAGACTGATATTCCCAGTGAGTGGAGACTGATATTTCCATTGAGACAGAATAGATATTCCCAGTTCGAGGAGACTGATATTCCCACTGAGACATAATAGATATTCCCAGTGAGAGGAGACTGATATTCCCAGTTTTACAGAATAGATATTCCCAGTGAGAGGACACTGATATTGCCAGTGAGACAGAATAGATATTCCCAGTGAGAGGAGTCTGATATTCCCACTGAGACAGAATAGATATTCCCAGTGAGAAAAGACTGATATTTCCTGTGTGAGGAGACTAATATTCCCAACGAGACAGAATAGATATTCCCAGTGAGAGGAGACTGATATTCCCAGTGAGAAGAGACTGACATTCCCAGTCAGAGGAAACTGATATTCCCATTGAGACAAAATAGATATTCCCACTGAAAGGCTACTGATATTCCCAGTGATAGGAGACTGATATTGCCACTGAGACAGAATAGATATTCCCACTGAAAGGCTACTGATATTCCCAGTGAGAGGAGACTGATATTCCCAATAGACAGAATAGACATTCCCAGTGAGAGGAGACTGATATTCCCTGTGAGACAGAATAGATATTCCCAGTGTAAGGGGGCTGAGATTTCAAGTAAGAGGAGAATGATATTCCCAGTGAGACAGAAAAAATATTCCCAGTGAGAGGAGACTGATATTCCCAGGGAGAGGAGACTGATATTCCCACTGAGACAGAATAGATATTCCCAGTGAGAGGAGATGATATTCCCACTGAGACAGAATAGATATTCCCAGTTAGGGGAGACTGATATTCCCACTGAGACAGAATAGATATTCCCAGTGAGATGAGACTGATATTCACGCTGAGACGCAATAGATATTCCTCGTGAGAAGAGACTGATATTCCCACTGAGACAGAATTGATATTCCCAGTGAGAGGAGACTGATATTCCCTGTGAGAGGAGACTCATATTCCCAGTGAGACAGAATAGATATTCCCACTGAAAGGCTACTGATATTCCCAGTGAGAGGAGACTGATATTCCCAATGAGACAGAATAGATATTCGCAGTGAGAGGAGACTGATATTCCCACTGAGAGGAGACTGATATTCCCAGTGAGACAGAATAGATATTCCCAGTGAGAGGAGACTGATATTCCCACTGAGAAGAGACTGATATTCCCAGTGAGAGTAGACCGATATTCCCAATGAGAAAGAATAGATATTCCCAATGAGAGGAGATTGATATTCCCAGTGAGACAGAGTAGATATTCAAAGTGAAAGGAGACTGATATTCCCAATGAGACAGAATAGTTATTCCCAGTGAAAGAAGACTGATATTCCCACTGAAAGGAGACTGATATTCCCAGTGAAAGGAGACTGATATTGCCAGTGAGTGGAGACTGATATTCTCAGTGAGACTGAATAGATATTCCCAGTGAGAGGAGACTGATATTCCCACTGAGACAGTACAGATATTCCAAGTGAGAGGAGACTGATATTCCCTGTTTTAAAGAATAGATATTCCCAGTGAGAGGAGACTGATATTCCCAGTGAGACAGAATAGATATTCCCACTGAAAGGCTACTGATATTCCCAGTGAGAGGAGACTGATATTCCCAATGAGACAGAATAGATATTCGCAGTGAGAGGAGACTGATATTCCCACTGAGAGGAGACTGATATTCCCAGTGAGACAGAATAGATATTCCCAGTGAGAGGAGACTGATATTCCCACTGAGAGGAGACTGATATTCCCAGTGAGACAGAATGGATATTCCCAATGAGAGGAGTCTGATATTCCCAGTGAGAAAGAATAGATATTCACAGTGAAAGGCGACTGATATTCCCAATGAGACAGAATAGTTATTTCCAGTGAAAGGAGACTGATATTCCCAGTGAAAGTAGACTGATATTCCCAGTGAAAGGAGACTGATATTGCCAGTGGGACAGAATAGATATTCCCAGTGAGAGGAGACTGATATTACCACTGAGACAGAATAGATATTCCCAGTGAAAGGAGACTGATAATCCCAGTGAAAGGAGACTGATATTCCCAGTGAGAGAAGACGGTTATTCATAGTGAGACAGTATAGATATTTGCAGTGAGAGGAGACTGATATTCCCTGTGAGACATAATAGATATTCCCAGTGACAGGAGACTGATATTCCCAGTGTAAGGAGACTGATATTCCCAGTGAGATAGTATAGATATTCCCAGTGTAAGGAGACTGATATTCCCAGTGAAACTAGACTGATATTCCCAGTGAAAGGAGACTGATATTCCCAGTGAGTGGAGACTGATATTCCAGTGAGACAGAATAGATATTCCCAGTTAGAGGAGACTGATATTCCCACTGAGACAGTATAGATATTCCCAGTGAGAGGAGACTGATATTCCCAGTTTTACAGAATAGGTATTCCCAGTAAGAGGAGACTGATATTCCCACTGAGACAGAATAGATATTCCCAGTGAGAAGGGACTGATATTCCCAGTGAGAGGAGACTATTTTCCCACCGAGACAGAATGGATATTCCCAGTGAGAGGAGACTGATATTCGCAGTGAGAAGAGACTGATGTTCCCAGTGAGAGGAAACTGATATTCCCAGTGAGACAAAATAGATATTCCCAGTGAGACAGAATAGTTATTCCCAGTGACAGGAGACTGACATTCCCAGTGAAAGGAGACTGATATTCCGTGTGAGACAGAATAGATATTCCCAGTGAAAGGAGACTGATATTCCCAGTGAGAGAAGACTGATATTCCCAGTGAGAGGAGACTGCTATTCCCAGTGAGACAGAATAGATATTCCCAGTGAGAGGAAACTGATATTCCCAGTGAGAGGAGACTGATATTCCCAGTGAGCAAGTATTGATATTCCCAGTGAGAGGAGACTCTTATTCCTAGTGAGACAGAATAGATATTTCCAGTGAGAGGAGACTGATATTCCTAGTGAGAGGAGACTGCTATTCCCAGTGAGACAGTATAGATATTCCCAGTGAGAGGAGGCTGATATTCGCAGTGAGAGGAGACTGATATTCCCAGTGAGCCAGTATTGACATTCACAGTGAGAGGAGACTGATATTCCTAGTGAGACAGAATAGATATTTCCAGTGATTGGAGACTGATATTCCCAGTGAGACAGAATAGATGTTCCCCGTGAGACAGAGTAGATATTCCCAGTGACAGGAGACTGATATTCCCAGTGAAAGGAGACTGATATTCCCAGTGAGATAGAAAAGATATTCCCAGCTTCATGAGACTGATATTCACAGTGAAAAGAGACTGATATTCCCAGTGAAAGGAGACTGATATTCCCAGTGAGTGGAGACTTTGATCTTACCAGTGAGACAGAATATATATTCCCAGTGAGAGGAGACTGATATTCCCACTGAGACAGAATAGATATTCCCAAAGAGAGGAGACTGATATTCCCAGTTTTACAAAATAGATATTCCCTGTGAGAGGGGATTGATATTCCCAGTGAGACAGAATAGATGTTCCCAGTGAGAGGAGACTGATATTCCCACTGAGATAGAATAGATATTCCAATTGAGAAGAGACTGATATTTCCAGTGAGAGGAGACTGATATTCCCACTGAGACAGAATAGATATTCCCAATGAGAGGAGACTGATATTCCCATTGAGAAGAGACTGATATTCCCAGTGAGAGGAGACTGATATACCCAGTGAGACAAAATAGATATTCCCAGTGAGATGAGACTGATATTCCCAGTGAGACAGAACAGATATTCCCAGTGAAAGGCGAATGATGTTCCCCATGAGACAGAATAGATATTCCCAGTGAAAGGAGACTGATATTCCCAGTGAAAGGAGACTGATATTCCCAGTGAGAGGAGACTGCTATTCCCAGTGAGACAGTATAGATGTTCCCAGTGAGAGGAGACTGATATTCCCAGTGAGAGGAGACTAATATACCCAGTGAGCCGGTTTTGATATTCCCAGTGACAGGAGACTGATATTCCTATTGAGACAGAATAGATATTTCCATTGAGAGGAGACTGATATTCCCAATGAGACAGAATAGATATTCCCAGTGACAGGAGACTGATATTCCCAGCGAAAGGAGACTGATATTCCCAGTGAGATAGTTTAGATATTCCCAGTGTAAGGAGACTGATATTCCCAGTGAAAGGAGACAGATATTCCCAGTGAAAGGAGACTGATATTCCCAGTGAGTGGAGACTTTGATCTTACCAGTGAGACAGAATATATATTCCCAGTGAGAGGAGACTCATATTCCCACTGAGACAGAATAGATATTCCCAAAGAGAGGAGACTGATATTCCCAGTTTTACAAAATAGATATTCCCTGTGAGAGGGGATTGATATTCCCAGTGAGACAGAATAGATGTTCCCAGTGAGAGGAGACTGATATTCCCACTGAGATAGAATAGATATTCCAAGTGAGAAGAGACTGATATTTCCAGTGAGAGGAGACTGATATTCCCACTGAGACAGAATAGATATTCCCAATGAGAGGAGACGGATATTCCCATTGAGAAGAGACTAATATTCCCAGTGAGAGGAGACTGATATACCCAGTGAGACAAAATAGATATTCCCAGTGAGATGAGACTGATATTCCCAGTGAGACAGAACAGATATTCCCAGTGAAAGGCAACTGATATTCCCCATGAGACAGAATAGATATTCCCAGTGAAAGGAGACTGATATTCCCAGTGAAAGGAGACTGATATTCCCAGTGAGAGGAGACTGCTATTCCCAGTGAGACAGTATAGATGTTCCCAGTGAGAGGAGACTGATATTCCCAGTGAGAGGAGACTAATATACCCAGTGAGCCGGTTTTGATATTCCCAGTGACAGGAGACTGATATTCCTATTGAGACAGAATAGATATTTCCAATGAGAGGAGACTGATATTCCCAATGAGACAGAATAGATATTCCCAGTGACAGGAGACTGATATTCCCAGCGAAAGGAGACTGATATTCCCAGTGAGATAGTATAGATATTCCCAGTGTAAGGAGACTGATATTCCCAGTGTAAGGAGACAGAAATTCCCAGTGAAAGGAGACTGATATTCCCAGTGAGTGGAGACTGTTATTCCCAATGAGACAGAATCGATATTCCCAGCTAGAGGAGACTGATATTCCCACTGAGACAGAAAAGATATTCCCAGTGAGAGCAGACTGATATTCCCAGTTTTACAGAATACATATTCCCAGTGAGCGGAGACTGATATTCCCAGTGACACAGAATAGATATTCCCAGTGAGAGAAGACTGATATTCCCACTGAGACAGAATAGATAATCCCAGTGAGAAGGGACTGATATACCCAGTGAGAGGAGACTATTTTCCCACCGAGACAGAATGGATATTCCCAGTGAGAGGAGACTAATATTCCCAGTGAGAAGAGACTGATATTCCCAGTGAGATAGAATAGATATTCCCAGTGTAAGGAGACTGATATTCCAAGTGAATGGAGACTGATATTCCCAGTGAGTGGAGACTGATATTTCCATTGAGACAGAATAGATATTCCCAGTTAGAGGAGACTGATATTCCCACTGAGACATAATAGATATTCCCAGTGAGAGGAGACTGATATTCCCAGTTTTACAGAATAGATATTCCCAGTGAGAGGACACTGATATTGCCAGTGAGACAGAATAGATATTCCCAGTGAGAGGAGTCTGATATTCCCACTGAGACAGAATAGATATTCCCAGTGAGAAGAGACTGATATTTCCTGTGTGAGGAGACTAATATTACCACCGAGACAGAATAGATATTCCCAGTGAGTGGAGACTGATATTCCCAGTGAGAAGAGACTGATATTCCCAGTCAGAGGAAACTGATATTCCCATTGAGACAAAATAGATATTCCCACTGAAAGGCTACTGATATTCCCAGTGATAGGAGACTGATATTGCCACTGAGACAGAATAGATATTCCCACTGAAAGGCTACTGATATTCCCAGTGAGAGGAGACTGATATTCCCAATAGACAGAATAGACATTCCCAGTGAGAGGAGACTGATATTCCCTGTGAGGCAGAATAGATATTCCCAGTGTAAGGGGGCTGAGATTTCAAGTAAGAGGAGAATGATATTCCCAGTGAGACAGAAAAAATATTCCCAGTGAGAGGAGACTGATATTCCCAGGGAGAGGAGACTGATATTCCCACTCAGACAGAATAGATATTGCCAGTGAGAGGAGACTGATATTCCCAGCGAGAGGAGATGATATTCCCACTGAGACAGAATAGATATTCCCAGTTAGGGGAGACTGATATTCCCACTGAGACAGAATAGATATTCCCAGTGAGATGAGGCTGATATTCCCGCTGAGACGCAATAGATATTCCTCGTGAGAAGAGACTGATATTCCCACTGAGACAGAATTGATATTCCCAGTGAGAGGAGACTGATATTCCCTGTGAGAGGAGACTCATATTCCCAGTGAAACAGAATAGATATTCCCACTGAAAGGCTACTGATATTCCCAGTGGGAGGAGACTGATATTCCCTGTGAGACAGAATAGATATTCCCAGTGTAAGGGGGCTGAGATTTCAAGTAAGAGGAGAAAGATATTCCCAGTGAGACAGAAAAAATATTCCCAGTGAGAGGAGACTGATATTCCCAGGGAGAGGAGACTGATATTCCCACTGAGACAGAATAGATATTCCCAGTGAGAGGAGACTGATATTCCCAGCGAGAGGAGATGATATTCCCACTGAGACAGAATAGATATTCCCAGTTAGGGGAGACTGATATTCCCACTGAGACAGAATAGATATTCCCAGTGAGATGAGACTGATATCCCGCTGAGACGCAATAGATATTCCTCGTGAGAAGAGACTGATATTCCCACTGAGACAGAATTGATATTCCCAGTGAGAGGAGACTGATATTCCCTGTGAGAGGAGCCTCATATTCCCAGTGAGACAGAATAGATATTCCCACTGAAAGGCTACTGATATTCCCAGTGAGAGGAGACTGATATTCCCAATGAGACAGAATAGATATTCGCAGTGAGAGGAGACTGATATTCCCACTGAGAGGAGACTGATATTCCCAGTGAGACAGAATAGATATTCCCAGTGAGAGGAGACTGATATTCCCACTGAGAAGAGACTGATATTCCCAGTGAGAGTAGACCGATATTCCCAATGAGAAAGAATAGATATTCCCAATGAGAGGAGACTGATATTCCCAGTGAGACAGAGTAGATATTCAAAGTGAAAGGAGACTGATATTCCCAATGAGACAGAATAGTTATTCCCAGTGAAAGAAGACTGATATTCCCACTGAAAGGAGACTGATATTCCCAGTGAAAGGAGAGTGATATTGCCAGTGAGTGGAGACTGATATTCTCAGTGAGACAGAATAGATATTCCCAGTGAGAGGAGACTGATATTCCCACTGAGACAGTACAGATATTCCAAGTGAGAGGAGACTGCTATTCCCTGTTTTACAGAAGAGATATTCCCAGTGAGAGGAGACTGATATTCCCAGTGTGACAGAATAGATATTCGCAGTGAGAGGAAACTGATATTCCCACTGAGAGGAGACTGATATTCCCAGTGAGACAGAATAGATATTCCCAGTGAGAGGAGACTGATATTCCCGCTGAGAGTAGACCCATATTCCCAATGAGAAAGAATGGATATTCCCAATGAGAGGAGACTGATATTCCCAATGAGACAGAATAGATATTCACAGTGAAAGGCGACTGATATTTCCAATGAGACAGAATAGTTATTTCCAGTGAAAGGAGACTGATATTCCCAGTGAAAGGAGACTGATATTCCCAGTGAAAGGAGACTGATATTGCCAGTGGGTGGAGACTGATATTCTCAGTGAGACCGAATAGATATTCCCAGTGAGAGAAGACTGATATTCCAACTGAGAGAGTACAGATATTCCCAATGAGAGGAGACTGATATTCTCAGTTTTACCGAATAGATATTCCCAGTGAGAGGAGACTGATATTCCCAGTGAGACAGAATAGATATTCCCAGTGAGAGGAGACTGATATTACCACTGAGACAGAATAGATATTCCCATTGAGAAGAGACTGATATTCCCAGTGAGAGGAGACTGATATTCCCACTGAGACAGAATAGATAATCCCAGTGAGAGGAGACTGATATTCCCAGTGAGAAGAGACTGATATTCATAGTGAGAGTAGACTGATATAACGAGGGAGACAAAATGGATATTCCCAGTGAGATGAGACTGATATTCCCAGTGAGACGGAATAGATATTCCCAGTAAGAGGAGACGGATATTCCCAATGAGACAGAAAAGATATTTCCAGTGAGAGGAGACTGATGTTCCCAGTGAGAGGAGACTGATATTCACAGTGAGCCAATATTGATATTCCCAGTGACAGGAGAATGACATTCCTTGTGAGTCAGAATAGATATTCCCAGTGACAGGAGACAGATATTCCCACTGAGACAGAATAGATATTCCCATTGAGAAGATTCTGATATTCCCAGTGCGAGGAGACTGATATACCCACTGAGACAGAATAGATATTCCCAGTGAGAGGAGATTGATATTACCAGTGAGAGGAGGCTGATATTCCCAGTGAGACAGAATAGGTATTCCCAGTGAGAGGAGAATGATATTCCCAGTGAGAAGAGACTGATATTCCCAGTGAGAGTAGACTGATATTCCCAATGAGAAAGAATAGATATTCCCAATGAGAGGAGACTGATGTTCCCAGTGAGACAGAATAGATATTCCCAGTGAAAGGCGACTGATATTCCCCATGAGACAGAATAGATATTACCAGTGAAAGGAGACTGATATTCCCAGTGAAAGGAGACTGATATTCCCAGTGAGAGGCGACGGCTATTCATAGTGAGACAATATAGATGTTCCCAGTGAGAGGAGACTGATATTCCCAATGAGACAGAATAGATATTTCCAGTGAGAGGAGACTGATGTTCCCAGTGAGAGGAGACTGATTTTCCCAATGAGACAGAATAGATATTTCCAGTGAGAGGAGACTGATGTACCCAGTGAGAGGAGACTGATATTCACAGTGAGCCAATATTGATATTCCCAGTGACAGGAGACAGATATTCCCAGTTTTACAGAATAGATATTCCCAGTGAGAGGAGACTGATATTCGAAGTGAAACAGAATAGATATTCCCAGTGAGAGAAGACTGATATTCCCACTGAGACAGAATAGATATTCCCAGTGAGAAGGGACTGATATTCCCAGTGAGAGGAGATTATTTTCTCACCGAGACAGAATGGATATTCCCAGTTAGAGGAGACTGATATTCCCAGTGAGAAGAGAATGATATTCCCAGTGAGAGGAAAATGATATTCCCATTGAGACAAAATAGATATTCCCATTGAGACAGAATAGATTTTCCAAGTGAGAGGAGACTGATATTCCCAATGAGAAGAGACTGATATTCCCAGTGAGAGTAGACTGATATTCCCACTGAGAAACAATAGATATTCCCAATGAAAGCAGACTCATATTCCCAGTGAGACACAATAGTTATTCCCAGTGACAGGAGACTGACATTCCCAGTGAAAGGAGACTGATATTCCGTGTGAGACAGATTAGATATTCCCAGTGAAAGGAGAATGATATTCCCAGTGAGGGGAGACTGATATTCCCAGTGAGAGGAGACTGCTATTCCCAGTGAGACAGTATAGATAATCCCAGTGAGAGGAGCCTGATATTCCCTGTGAGAGGAGACTGATATTCCCAGTGAGCCAGCTATTGATATTCCCAGTGAGAGGAGACTGATATTCCTATTGAGACCGAATAGATATTTCTAGTGAGAGGAGGCTGATATTCCCAGTGAGAGGAGACTGCTATTCCCAGTGAGACAGTATAGATATTCCCAGTGAGAGGAGACTGATATTCCCATTGAGAGGAGACTGATATTCCCAGTGAGCCAGTATTGGTATTCCCAGTGAGAGGAGACTGATATTCCTAGTGAGACAGAATAGATATTTCCAGTGATTGGAGACTGATATTCCCAGTGAGAGAGAATAGATGTTTCCAGTGAGACAGAATATATATTCCCAGTGACAGGAGACTGATATTCCCAGTGAAAGGAGACTGATATTCCCAGTGAGATAGAAAAGATATTCCCAGTGTAAGGGGACTGATATTCACAGTTAAAAGAGACTGATATTCCCAGTGAAAGGAGACGGATATTCCCAGTGTTTGGAGACTTTGATCTTACCAGTGAGACAGAATATATATTCCCAGTGAGAGGAGACTGATATTCCCACTGAGACAGAATAGATATTCCAAGTGAGAATAGACTGATAATTGCAGTGAGAGGAGACTGATATTCCCACTGAGACAGAATAGATATTCCCAATGAGAGGAGACTGATATTCTCAGTGAGACCGAATAGATATTCCCAGTGAGAGAAGACTGATATTCCAACTGAGAGAGTACAGATATTCCCAATGAGAGGAGACTGATATTCTCAGTTTTACCGAATAGATATTCCCAGTGAGAGGAGACTGATATTCCCAGTGAGACAGAATAGATATTCCCAGTGAGAGGAGACTGATATTACCACTGAGACAGAATAGATATTCCCATTGAGAAGAGACTGATATTCCCAGTGAGAGGAGACTGATATTCCCACTGAGACAGAATAGATAATCCCAGTGAGAGGAGACTGATATTCCCAGTGAGAAGAGACTGATATTCATAGTGAGAGTAGACTGATATAACGAGGGAGACAAAATGGATATTCCCAGTGAGATGAGACTGATATTCCCAGTGAGACGGAATAGATATTCCCAGTAAGAGGAGACGGATATTCCCAATGAGACAGAAAAGATATTTCCAGTGAGAGGAGACTGATGTTCCCAGTGAGAGGAGACTGATATTCACAGTGAGCCAATATTGATATTCCCAGTGACAGGAGAATGATATTCCTTGTGAGTCAGAATAGATATTCCCAGTGACAGGAGACAGATATTCCCACTGAGACAGAATAGATATTCCCATTGAGAAGATTCTGATATTCCCAGTGCGAGGAGACTGATATACCCACTGAGACAGAATAGATATTCCCAGTGAGAGGAGATTGATATTACCAGTGAGAGGAGGCTGATATTCCCAGTGAGACAGAATAGGTATTCCCAGTGAGAGGAGAATGATATTCCCAGTGAGAAGAGACTGATATTCCCAGTGAGAGTAGACTGATATTCCCAATGAGAAAGAATAGATATTCCCAATGAGAGGAGACTGATGTTCCCAGTGAGACAGAATAGATATTCCCAGTGAAAGGCGACTGATATTCCCCATGAGACAGAATAGATATTACCAGTGAAAGGAGACTGATATTCCCAGTGAAAGGAGACTGATATTCCCAGTGAGAGGCGACGGCTATTCATAGTGAGACAATATAGATGTTCCCAGTGAGAGGAGACTGATATTCCCAATGAGACAGAATAGATATTTCCAGTGAGAGGAGACTGATGTTCCCAGTGAGAGGAGACTGATATTCCCAATGAGACAGAATAGATATTTCCAGTGAGAGGAGACTGATGTACCCAGTGAGAGGAGACTGATATTCACAGTGAGCCAATATTGATATTCCCAGTGACAGGAGACAGATATTCCCAGTTTTACAGAATAGATATTCCCAGTGAGAGGAGACTGATATTCGAAGTGAAACAGAATAGATATTCCCAGTGAGAGAAGACTGATATTCCCACTGAGACAGAATAGATATTCCCAGTGAGAAGGGACTGATATTCCCAGTGAGAGGAGATTATTTTCTCACCGAGACAGAATGGATATTCCCAGTTAGAGGAGACTGATATTCCCAGTGAGAAGAGAATGATATTCCCAGTGAGAGGAAAATGATATTCCCATTGAGACAAAATAGATATTCCCATTGAGACAGAATAGATTTTCCAAGTGAGAGGAGACTGATATTCCCAATGAGAAGAGACTGATATTCCCAGTGAGAGTAGACTGATATTCCCACTGAGAAACAATAGATATTCCCAATGAAAGCAGACTCATATTCCCAGTGAGACACAATAGTTATTCCCAGTGACAGGAGACTGACATTCCCAGTGGAAGGAGACTGATATTCCGTGTGAGACAGATTAGATATTCCCAGTGAAAGGAGAATGATATTCCCAGTGAGGGGAGACTGATATTCCCAGTGAGAGGAGACTGCTATTCCCAGTGAGACAGTATAGATAATCCCAGTGAGAGGAGCCTGATATTCCCTGTGAGAGGAGACTGATATTCCCAGTGAGCCAGCTATTGATATTCCCAGTGAGAGGAGACTGATATTCCTATTGAGACCGAATAGATATTTCTAGTGAGAGGAGGCTGATATTCCCAGTGAGAGGAGACTGCTATTCCCAGTGAGACAGTATAGATATTCCCAGTGAGAGGAGACTGATATTCCCATTGAGAGGAGACTGATATTCCCAGTGAGCCAGTATTGGTATTCCCAGTGAGAGGAGACTGATATTCCTAGTGAGACAGAATAGATATTTCCAGTGATTGGAGACTGATATTCCCAGTGAGACAGAATAGATGTTTCCAGTGAGACAGAATATATATTCCCAGTGACAGGAGACTGATATTCCCAGTGAAAGGAGACTGATATTCCCAGTGAGATAGAAAAGATATTCCCAGTGTAAGGGGACTGATATTCACAGTTAAAAGAGACTGATATTCCCAGTGAAAGGAGACGGATATTCCCAGTGTTTGGAGACTTTGATCTTACCAGTGAGACAGAATATATATTCCCAGTGAGAGGAGACTGATATTCCCACTGAGACAGAATAGATATTCCAAGTGAGAATAGACTGATAATTGCAGTGAGAGGAGACTGATATTCCCACTGAGACAGAATAGATATTCCCAATGAGAGGAGACTGATATTCCCAGTGAGAAGAGACTGATATTCCCAGTGAGAGGAGACTGATATTTTCAGTGACACAAAATAGATATTCCCAGTGAGATGAGACTGATATTCCCAGTGAGACAGAATAGATATTCCCAGTGAGAGGAGATTGATATTGCCAGTGAGAAGAGACTGATATTCCAAGTGATAGGAGACTGATATTCCCAGTGAGACAAAATAGATATTCCCAGTGAGAGGAGACTGATATTCCCAGTGAGACAGAATAGATATTCCCAGTGAGAGGAGATTGATATTCCCACGGAGACAGAATAGATATTCCCAGTGAGAGGAGACTGCTATTCCCATTGATACAGAATAGGTATTCCCGGTGAGAGGAGGCTGATATTCCCATTGAGAGGAGACTGATATTCCCAGTGAGACAGAATAGTTATTCCCACTGAAAGGCTATTGATTTTCCCAGTGTGAGTAGACTAATATTCAAAATGAGAGGATCCTGATATTCCCAGTGAGACAGAATAGAAATTCCCAGTGAGAGGAGATTGTTATTCCCAGTGAGACAGAATACATATTCCCAGTGTGATGAGACTGATATTCCCACTGAGAATGAATAGATATTTCCAATGAAATGATACTGATATTCCCACTAAGACAGAATAGATATTTGCATTGAGAATGTTCTGATATTCCCAGTGAGAGGAGGCTGATATTCCCACTGAGACAGAATAGATATTCCCAGTGAGAGGGGACTGATATTCCCAGTGAGACAAAATAAATATTCCCAGGGAGAGGAGACTGATACTCCCAGAGAGAAGAGACTGATATTCCCAGTGAGAGTAGACTGATATTACCAATGAGAAAGAACAGAAATTCCCAATGAGAGCAGACTGATATTCCTAGTGAGACAGAATAGATATTCCCAGTGAAAGGTGACTGATATTCCCAATGAGACAGAATAGATATTCCCAGTGAAAGGAGACTGATATTCCCAGTGAGAGGAGACTGATATTCCTAGTGACCCAGTATTGATATTCCCAGTGAGAGGAGACTGATATTCCTAGTGAGACAGAATAGATATTTCCAGTGAGAGGAGACTGATAATCCCAGTGAGACAGAATAGATATTCCCAGTGCGACAGAATTGATATTCCCAGTGACAGGAGACTGATATTCCCAGTGAAATGAGACTGATATTCGAAGTGAGATAGAATAGATATTCCCAGTGTAAGGAGACTGATATTCCCAGTGAAAGGAGACTGATATTCCCAGTGAGTGGAGACTGATATTCCCAGTGAGACAGAATAGATATTCCCAGTGACAGGAGACTGATATTCCTTCAGAGACAGAATAGATATTCCTAGTGAGAGGAGACTGATATTCCCAATGAGACAGAATAGACATTCCCAGTGAGAGGAGACTGTTATTCCCAATGAGACAGAATAGATATTCGAAGTGAAAGGAGACTGATATTCCCAGTGAGTGGAGACTGATATTCCCAGTGAAAGGAGACTGTTATTCAAAGTGAGACAGAATAGATATTCCCAGTGAGAGGCGACTGATATTCCCAATGAGAGGAGACTGATATTCCCAGTGAGAGGAGACTGCTATTCCCAGTGAGACAGAATAGATATTTCCAGCGAGAGGAGACTGATATTCCCATTGAGACAGAATAGATAATCCATGTGAGGCAGAAGAGATATTCCTAGTGAATGGAGACTGATATTCCCAGTGAGTGGAGACTGATATTCCCAGTGAGACAGAATAGATATTCCCAGTGAGAGGAGACTGATATTCCCAGTGAGACAGAATAGATATTTCCAGTGAGAGGAGACTGATATTCCCAATGAGACAGAATAGATAATCCATGTGAGACAGAAGAGATATTCCCAGTGAAAGGAGACTGATATTCCCAGTGAAAGGAGACTGATATTCCCAGCGAAAGGAGACTGATATTCCCAGTGAGAGGAGACTATTACTCCCAGTAAGCCAGTATTGATATTCCCAGTGACAGGAGACTGATATTCCTATTGAGACAGAATAGATATTTCCAGTGAGAGTAGACTGATATTCCCATTGAGACAGAATAGATATTCCCAGTGACAGGAGACTGATATTCCCAGTGAAAGGAGACTGATATACCCAGTGAGATAGTACAGATATTCCCAGTGTAAGGAGACTGATTTTCCCAGTGAAAGGAGAGTGACATTCCCAGTGAAAGGAGACTGATATTCCCAGTGAGTGGAGACTGATATTCCCAGTGAGTGGAGACTGATATTTCCAGTGAGAGGAGACTGATATTCCCAGTTTTACAGAATAGATATTCCCAGTGAGAGGAGACTGATGTTCCCAGTGAGACAGAATAGATATTCCAAGTGAGACAAGACTGATAGTCCCACTGAGAAAGAATAGATATTCCCAGAGAGAAGGGACTGATATTCCCAGTGAGAGGAGACTATTTTCACACCGAGACAGAATGGATATTCCCATTTAGAGGAGACTGATATTCCCAGTGAGAAGAGACTGATATTCCCAGTGAGAGGAAAATGATATTCCCAGTGAGACAAAATAGATATTCCCATTGAGACAGAATAGACTTACCCAGTGAGAGGAGACTGATATTCCCAGTGAGAAGAGACTGATATTCCCAGTGAGAGTAGACTGATATTCCCACTGAGAAAGAATAGATATTCCCAATGAAAGGAGACAGATATTCCCAGTGAGACAGAATAGTTATTCCCAGTGACAGGAGACTGACATTCCCAGTGAAAGGAGACTGATATTCCCAGTGAGACAGAATAAGTTATTCCCACTGAAAGGCTACTGATATTCCCAGTGTGAGTAGACTGATATTCCCACTGAGAGGATACTGATATTCCCAGTGAGACAGAATAGATATTCCCAGTGAGAGGAGACTGATATTCCCACTGAGACAGAATAGATATTCCCAGTGCAATGAGACCGATATTCCCACTGAGAAAGAATAGATATTCCCAATGAGATGATACTGATATTCCCACTGAGACAGAATAGATATTCCCATTGAGAGGAGATTGATATTCCCAGTGAGACAGAATACATATTCCCAGTGAGAGGAGACTGATATTCCCACTGAGACAGAATAGATATTCCCAGTGCAATGAGACTGATATTCCCACTGAGAAAGAATAGATATTCCCAATGAGATGATACTGATATTCCCACTGAGACAGAATAGATATTTCCATTGAGAATTTTCTGATATTCCCAGTGAGAGGAGGCTGATATTCCCATTGAGATAGAATAGATATTCCCAGTGAGTGGGGACTGATATTCCCAGTGAGACAGAATAGATATTCCCAGTGAGAGGAGACTGACATTCCAGTAAAAGGAGACTGATATTCCATGTGAGACAGAATCAATATTCCCAGTGAAAGGAGACTGATATTCCCAGTAAGAGGAGACTGATATTCCCAGTGAGAGGAGACTGCTATTCCGAGTGAGACAGTATAGATATTCCCAGTGAGTGGAGAATGATATTCCCAGTTAGAGGAGACTGATATTCCCAGTGAGCAACTATTGATATTCCCAGTGCGAGGAGACTGATATTCCTAGTGAGACAGAATAGATATTTCCAGTGAGAGGAGACTGATATTCCCAGTGAGAGGAGACTGCTATTCCCAGTGTGACAGTATAGATATTCCCAGTGAGAGGAGGATGATTTTCCCAGTGAGAGGAGACTGATATTCCCAGTGAGCCAGTATTGATATTCCCAGTGAGTGGAGACTGATATTCCTAGTGAGACAGAATAGATATTTCCAGTGATTGGAGACTGATATTCCCAGTGAGAGAGAATAGATGTTTCCAGTGAGACAGAATATATATTCCCAGTGACAGGAGACTGATATTCCCAGTGAAAGGAGACTGATATTCCCAGTGAGATAGAAAAGATATTCCCAGTGTAAGGGGACTGATATTCACAGTTAAAAGAGACTGATATTCCCAGTGAAAGGAGACGGATATTCCCAGTGAGTGGAGACTTTGATCTTACCAGTGAGACAGAATATATATTCCCAGTGAGAGGAGACTGATATTCCCACTGAGACAGAATAGATATTCCAAGTGAGAATAGACTGATAATTGCAGTGAGAGGAGACTGATATTCCCACTGAGACAGAATAGATATTCCCAATGAGAGGAGACTGATATTCCCAGTGAGAAGAGACTGATATTCCCAGTGAGAGGAGACTGATATTTTCAGTGACACAAAATAGATATTCCCAGTGAGATGAGACTGATATTCCCAGTGAGACAGAATAGATATTCCCAGTGAGAGGAGATTGATATTGCCAGTGAGAAGAGACTGATATTCCAAGTGATAGGAGACTGATATTCCCAGTGAGACAAAATAGATATTCCCAGTGAGAGGAGACTGATATTCCCAGTGAGACAGAATAGATATTCCCAGTGAGAGGAGATTGATATTCCCACGGAGACAGAATAGATATTCCCAGTGAGAGGAGACTGCTATTCCCATTGATACAGAATAGGTATTCCCGGTGAGAGGAGGCTGATATTCCCATTGAGAGGAGACTGATATTCCCAGTGAGACAGAATAGTTATTCCCACTGAAAGGCTATTGATTTTCCCAGTGTGAGTAGACTAATATTCAAAATGAGAGGATCCTGATATTCCCAGTGAGACAGAATAGAAATTCCCAGTGAGAGGAGATTGTTATTCCCAGTGAGACAGAATACATATTCCCAGTGTGATGAGACTGATATTCCCACTGAGAATGAATAGATATTTCCAATGAAATGATACTGATATTCCCACTAAGACAGAATAGATATTTGCATTGAGAATGTTCTGATATTCCCAGTGAGAGGAGGCTGATATTCCCACTGAGACAGAATAGATATTCCCAGTGAGAGGGGACTGATATTCCCAGTGAGACAAAATAAATATTCCCAGGGAGAGGAGACTGATACTCCCAGAGAGAAGAGACTGATATTCCCAGTGAGAGTAGACTGATATTACCAATGAGAAAGAACAGAAATTCCCAATGAGAGCAGACTGATATTCCTAGTGAGACAGAATAGATATTCCCAGTGAAAGGTGACTGATATTCCCAATGAGACAGAATAGATATTCCCAGTGAAAGGAGACTGATATTCCCAGTGAGAGGAGACTGATATTCCTAGTGACCCAGTATTGATATTCCCAGTGAGAGGAGACTGATATTCCTAGTGAGACAGAATAGATATTTCCAGTGAGAGGAGACTGATAATCCCAGTGAGACAGAATAGATATTCCCAGTGCGACAGAATTGATATTCCCAGTGACAGGAGACTGATATTCCCAGTGAAATGAGACTGATATTCGAAGTGAGATAGAATAGATATTCCCAGTGTAAGGAGACTGATATTCCCAGTGAAAGGAGACTGATATTCCCAGTGAGTGGAGACTGATATTCCCAGTGAGACAGAATAGATATTCCCAGTGACAGGAGACTGATATTCCTTCAGAGACAGAATAGATATTCCTAGTGAGAGGAGACTGATATTCCCAATGAGACAGAATAGACATTCCCAGTGAGAGGAGACTGTTATTCCCAATGAGACAGAATAGATATTCGAAGTGAAAGGAGACTGATATTCCCAGTGAGTGGAGACTGATATTCCCAGTGAAAGGAGACTGTTATTCAAAGTGAGACAGAATAGATATTCCCAGTGAGAGGAGGCTGATATTCCCACTGAGACAGAATAGATATTCCCAGTGAGAGGGGACTGATATTCCCAGTGAGACAAAATAAATATTCCCAGGGAGAGGAGACTGATACTCCCAGAGAGAAGAGACTGATATTCCCAGTGAGAGTAGACTGATATTACCAATGAGAAAGAACAGAAATTCCCAATGAGAGCAGACTGATATTCCTAGTGAGACAGAATAGATATTCCCAGTGAAAGGTGACTGATATTCCCAATGAGACAGAATAGATATTCCCAGTGAAAGGAGACTGATATTCCCAGTGAGAGGAGACTGATATTCCTAGTGACCCAGTATTGATATTCCCAGTGAGAGGAGACTGATATTCCTAGTGAGACAGAATAGATATTTCCAGTGAGAGGAGACTGATAATCCCAGTGAGACAGAATAGATATTCCCAGTGCGACAGAATTGATATTCCCAGTGACAGGAGACTGATATTCCCAGTGAAATGAGACTGATATTCGAAGTGAGATAGAATAGATATTCCCAGTGTAAGGAGACTGATATTCCCAGTGAAAGGAGACTGATATTCCCAGTGAGTGGAGACTGATATTCCCAGTGAGACAGAATAGATATTCCCAGTGACAGGAGACTGATATTCCTTCAGAGACAGAATAGATATTCCTAGTGAGAGGAGACTGATATTCCCAATGAGACAGAATAGACATTCCCAGTGAGAGGAGACTGTTATTCCCAATGAGACAGAATAGATATTCGAAGTGAAAGGAGACTGATATTCCCAGTGAGTGGAGACTGATATTCCCAGTGAAAGGAGACTGTTATTCAAAGTGAGACAGAATAGATATTCCCAGTGAGAGGCGACTGATATTCCCAATGAGAGGAGACTGATATTCCCAGTGAGAGGAGACTGCTATTCCCAGTGAGACAGAATAGATATTTCCAGCGAGAGGAGACTGATATTCCCATTGAGACAGAATAGATAATCCATGTGAGGCAGAAGAGATATTCCTAGTGAATGGAGACTGATATTCCCAGTGAGTGGAGACTGATATTCCCAGTGAGACAGAATAGATATTCCCAGTGAGAGGAGACTGATATTCCCAGTGAGACAGAATAGATATTTCCAGTGAGAGGAGACTGATATTCCCAATGAGACAGAATAGATAATCCATGTGAGACAGAAGAGATATTCCCAGTGAAAGGAGACTGATATTCCCAGTGAAAGGAGACTGATATTCCCAGCGAAAGGAGACTGATATTCCCAGTGAGAGGAGACTATTACTCCCAGTAAGCCAGTATTGATATTCCCAGTGACAGGAGACTGATATTCCTATTGAGACAGAATAGATATTTCCAGTGAGAGTAGACTGATATTCCCATTGAGACAGAATAGATATTCCCAGTGACAGGAGACTGATATTCCCAGTGAAAGGAGACTGATATACCCAGTGAGATAGTACAGATATTCCCAGTGTAAGGAGACTGATTTTCCCAGTGAAAGGAGAGTGACATTCCCAGTGAAAGGAGACTGATATTCCCAGTGAGTGGAGACTGATATTCCCAGTGAGTGGAGACTGATATTTCCAGTGAGAGGAGACTGATATTCCCAGTTTTACAGAATAGATATTCCCAGTGAGAGGAGACTGATGTTCCCAGTGAGACAGAATAGATATTCCAAGTGAGACAAGACTGATAGTCCCACTGAGAAAGAATAGATATTCCCAGAGAGAAGGGACTGATATTCCCAGTGAGAGGAGACTATTTTCACACCGAGACAGAATGGATATTCCCATTTAGAGGAGACTGATATTCCCAGTGAGAAGAGACTGATATTCCCAGTGAGAGGAAAATGATATTCCCAGTGAGACAAAATAGATATTCCCATTGAGACAGAATAGACTTACCCAGTGAGAGGAGACTGATATTCCCAGTGAGAAGAGACTGATATTCCCAGTGAGAGTAGACTGATATTCCCACTGAGAAAGAATAGATATTCCCAATGAAAGGAGACAGATATTCCCAGTGAGACAGAATAGTTATTCCCAGTGACAGGAGACTGACATTCCCAGTGAAAGGAGACTGATATTCCCAGTGAGACAGAATAAGTTATTCCCACTGAAAGGCTACTGATATTCCCAGTGTGAGTAGACTGATATTCCCACTGAGAGGATACTGATATTCCCAGTGAGACAGAATAGATATTCCCAGTGAGAGGAGACTGATATTCCCACTGAGACAGAATAGATATTCCCAGTGCAATGAGACCGATATTCCCACTGAGAAAGAATAGATATTCCCAATGAGATGATACTGATATTCCCACTGAGACAGAATAGATATTCCCATTGAGAGGAGATTGATATTCCCAGTGAGACAGAATACATATTCCCAGTGAGAGGAGACTGATATTCCCACTGAGACAGAATAGATATTCCCAGTGCAATGAGACTGATATTCCCACTGAGAAAGAATAGATATTCCCAATGAGATGATACTGATATTCCCACTGAGACAGAATAGATATTTCCATTGAGAATTTTCTGATATTCCCAGTGAGAGGAGGCTGATATTCCCATTGAGATAGAATAGATATTCCCAGTGAGTGGGGACTGATATTCCCAGTGAGACAGAATAGATATTCCCAGTGAGAGGAGACTGACATTCCAGTAAAAGGAGACTGATATTCCATGTGAGACAGAATCAATATTCCCAGTGAAAGGAGACTGATATTCCCAGTAAGAGGAGACTGATATTCCCAGTGAGAGGAGACTGCTATTCCGAGTGAGACAGTATAGATATTCCCAGTGAGTGGAGAATGATATTCCCAGTTAGAGGAGACTGATATTCCCAGTGAGCAACTATTGATATTCCCAGTGCGAGGAGACTGATATTCCTAGTGAGACAGAATAGATATTTCCAGTGAGAGGAGACTGATATTCCCAGTGAGAGGAGACTGCTATTCCCAGTGTGACAGTATAGATATTCCCAGTGAGAGGAGGATGATTTTCCCAGTGAGAGGAGACTGATATTCCCAGTGAGCCAGTATTGATATTCCCAGTGAGTGGAGACTGATATTCCTAGTGAGACAGAATAGATATTTCCAGTGATTGGAGACTGATATTCCCTGTGAGACAGAATAGATGTTCCCAGTGAAACAGAATAGATATTCCCAGTGACAGGAGACTGATATTCCCAGTGAAAGGCGACTGATATTCCCAGTGAGATAGAATAGATATTCCCAGTGTAAGGAGACTGATATTCACAGTGAAAATAGACTGATATTCCCAGTGAAAGGAGACTGATATTCCCAGTGAGTGGAGACTTTGATCTTACCAGTGAGACAGAATAGATATTCCCAGAGAGAGGAGACTGATATTCCCAGTTTTACAAAATAGATATTTCCTGTGAGAGGGGATTGATATTCCCAGTGAGACAGAATAGATATTCCCAGTGAGAGGAGACTGATATTCCCACTGAGACAGAATAGATATTCCAAGTGAGAAGAGACTGATATTTCCAGTGAGAGGAGACTGATATTCCCACTGAGACAGAATAGATATTCCCAATGAGAGGAGACTGATATACCCAGTGAGAAGAGACTGATATTCCCAGTGAGAGGAGACTGATATTCCCAGTGACACAAAATAGATATTCCCAGTGAGATGATACTGATATTCCCAGTGAGACAGAATAGATATTCCCAGTGAGAGGAGATTGATATTCCCATTGAGAAGAGACTGATATTCCCGGTGATAGGAGACTGATATTCCCAGTGAGACAAAATAGATATTCCCAGTGAGAGTAGACTGATATTCCCAGTGCGAAGAGACTGATATTCCCAGTGAGAGGAGACTGATATTCCCAGTGAGACAAAATAGATATTCCCAGTGAGAGGACACTGATATTCCCAGTGAGACAGAATAGATATTCCCAGTGAGAGGAAACTGATATTCCCACGGAGACAGAATAGATAATCCCAGTGAGAGGAGACTGATATTCCCTTTGATACAGAATAGGTATTCCCGGTGAGAGGAGGATGATATTCCAAATGAGAGGAGACAGATATTCCCAGTGAGACAGAATAGTTATTCCCACTGAAAGTCTACTGATATTCCCAGTGTGAGTAGACTGATATTCCCAGTGAGAGGATACTGATATTCCCAGTGAGACAGAATAGATATTCCCAGTGAGAGGAGATTGATATTCCCAGTGAGACAGAATACATATTCCCAGTGAGAGGAGACTCATATTCCCACTGAGACAGAATAGATATTCACAGTGCGATGAGACTGATATTACCACTGAGAAAGAATAGATATTCCCAATGAGATGATACTGATATTCCCACTCAGACAGAATAGATATTTCCATTGAGAATTTTCTGATATTCCCAGTGAGAGGAGGCTGATATTCCCACTGAGACAGAATAGATATATACAGTGAGAGGGTACTGATATTCCCAGTGAGACAGAATAGATATTCCCAGTGAGAGGAGACTGATATTCCCAGTGAAAAGAGACTGATATTCCCAGTGAGAGTAGACTGATATTCCCAATGAGAAAGAACAGAAATTCCCAATGAGAGCAGACTGATATTCCTACTGAGACAGAATAGATATTCCCAATGAAAGGCGACTGATATTCCCAATGAGACAGAATAGATATTCCCAGTGAAAGGAGACTGATATTCCCAATGAGACAGAATAGATATTCCCAGTGAAAGGAGACTGATATTCCCAGTGAGAGGAGACTGATATTCCCAGTGACCAGTATTGATATTCCCAGTGTGAGGAGACTGATATTCCTAGTGAGACAGAATAGATATTTCCAGTGAGAGGAGACTGATATTCCCAGTGAGACAGAATAGATATTCCCAGTGAGACAGAATTGATATTCCCAGTGACAGGAGACTGATACTCCCAGTGAGTGGAGACTGATATTCCCAGTGAGACTGAATAGATATTCCCAGTGACAGGAGACTGATATTCCTTCAGAGACCGAATAGATATTCCCAGTGAGAGGAGACTGATATTCCCAATGAGACAGAATAGATATTCCCAGTGAGAGGAGACTGTTATTAACAATGAGACAGAATAGATATTCCAAGTGAAAGGAGACTGATACTCCCAGTGAGTGGAGACTGATATTCCCAGTGAAAGGAGACTGTTATTCAAAGTGAGACAGAATAGATATTCCCAGTGAGAGGAGACTGATATTCTCAGTGAGAGGAGACTGATATTCCCAGTGAGAGGAGACTGCTATTCCCAGTGAGAAAGAATAGATATTCCCAGTGACAGGAGACTGATATTCCCAGTGAAAGGCGACTGATATTACCAGTGAGATAGAAACGATATTCCCAGTGTAAGGAGACTGATATTCCCAGTGAAAGGAGACTGTTATTCCCAGTGAGAGGAGAGTTTGATCTTAACAGTGAGACAGAATATATATTCCCAGTGAGAGGAGACAGATATTCCCACTGAGACAGAATAGATATTCCCAGAGAGAGGAGACTGATATTCCCAGTTTTACAAAATAGATATTCCCTGTGAGAGGGGATTGATATTCCCAGTGAGACAGAATAGATATTCCCAGTGAGAGGAGACTGATATTCCCAGTGAAAGGAGACTGATAATCCATGTGAGACAGAATCAATATTCCCAGTGAAAGGAGACTGATATTCCCAGTGAGAGGAGACTGATATTCCCAGTGAGAGGAGACTGCTATTCCCAGTGAGACAGTATAGATATTCCCAGTAATACGAGACTGATATTCCCAGTGAGACAGAATAGATATTTCCAGTGAGAGGAGACTGATATTCCCAGTGAGACAGAATAGTTATTCCCACTGAAAGTCTACTGATATTCCCAGTGTGAGTAGACTGATATTCCCAGTGAGAGGATACTGATATTCCCAGTGAGACAGAATAGATATTCCCAGTGAGAGGAGATTGATATTCCCAGTGAGACAGAATACATATTCCCAGTGAGAGGAGACTCATATTCCCACTGAGACAGAATAGATATTCACAGTGCGATGAGACTGATATTCCCACTGAGAAAGAATAGATATTCCCAATGAGATGATACTGATATTCCCACTGAGACAGAATAGATATTTACATTGAGAATTTTTTGATATTCCCAGTGAGAGGAGGCTGATAATCCCACTGAGATAGAATAGATATTCCCAGTGAGAGGGGACTGATATTCCCAGTGAGACAGAATAGATATTCCCAGTGAGAGGAGACTGACATTCCCAGTGAAAGGAGACTGATAATCCATGTGAGACAGAATCAATATTCCCAGTGAAAGGAGACTGATATTCCCAGTGAGAGGAGACTGATATTCCCAGTGAGAGGAGACTGCTATTCCCAGTGAGACAGTATAGATATTCCCAGTGAGTGGAGAATGGTAATACCAGTGAGAGGAGACTGATATTCCCAGTGAGCAACTATTGATATTCCCAGTGAGAGGAGACTGATATTCCTAGTGAGACAGAATAGATATTTCCAGTGAGAGGAGACTGCTATTCCCAGTGAGACAGTATAGATATTCCCAGTGAGAGGAGGATGATTTTCCCAGTGAGAGGAGACTGATATTCCTAGTGAGACAGAATAGACATTTCCAGTGATTGGAGACGGATATTCCCAGTGAGACAGAATAGATGTTCCCAGTGAGACAGAATAGATATTCCCAGTGACAGGAGACTGATATTCCCAGTGAAAGGCGACTGATATTCCCAGTGAGGTGGAAAAGATATTCCCAGTGTAAGGAGACTGATATTCACAGTGAAAATAGACTGATATTCCCAGTGAAAGGAGACTGATATTCCCAGTGAGTGGAGACTTTGATCTTACCAGTGAGACAGAATAGATATTCCCAGAGAGAGGAGTCTGATATTCCCAGTTTTACAAAATAGATATTCCCTGTGAGAGGGGATTGATATTCCCAGTGAGACAGAATAGATATTCCCAGTGAGAGGAGACTGATATTCCCACTGAGACAGAATAGATATTCCAAGTGAGAAGAGACTGATATTTCCAGTGAGAGGAGACTGATATGCCCACTGAGACAGAATAGATATTCCCAATGAGAGGAGAGTGATATACCCAGTGAGAAGAGACTGATATTCCCAGTGAGAGGAGACTGATATTCCCAGTGACACAAAATAGATATTCCCAGTGAGATGAGACTGATATTCCCAGTGAGACAGAATAGATATTCCCAGTGAGAGGAGATTGATATTCCCAGTGAGAAGAGACTGATATTCCCAGTGATAGGAGACTGATATTCCCAGTGAGACAAAATAGATATTCCCAGTGAGAGTAGACTGATATTCCCAGTGAGAAGAGACTGATATTCCCAGTGAGAGGAGACTGATATTCCCAGTGAGACAAAATAGATATTCCCAGTGAGAGGACACTGATATTTCCAGTGAGACAGAATAGATATTCCCAGTGAGAGGAAACTGATATTCCCACGGAGACAGAATAGATAATCCCAGTGAGAGGAGACTGATATTCCCTTTGATACAGAATAGGTATTCCCGGTGAGAGGAGGATGATATTCCAAATGAGAGGAGACAGATATTCCCAGTGAGACAGAATAGTTATTCCCACTGAAAGTCTACTGATATTCCCAGTGTGAGTAGACTGATATTCCCAGTGAGAGGATACTGATATTCCCAGTGAGACAGAATAGATATTCCCAGTGAGAGGAGATTGATATTCCCAGTGAGACAGAATACATATTCCCAGTGAGAGGAGACTCATATTCCCACTGAGACAGAATAGATATTCACAGTGCGATGAGACTGATATTCCCACTGAGAAAGAATAGATATTCCCAATGAGATGATACTGATATTCCCACTCAGACAGAATAGATATTTCCATTGAGAATTTTCTGATATTCCCAGTGAGAGGAGGCTGATATTCCCACTGAGACAGAATAGATATATACAGTGAGAGGGTACTGATATTCCCAGTGAGACAGAATAGATATTCCCAGTGAGAGGAGACTGATATTCCCAGTGAAAAGAGACTGATATTCCAAGTGAGAGTAGACTGATATTCCCAATGAGAAAGAACAGAAATTCCCAATGAGAGCAGACTGATATTCCTACTGAGACAGAATAGATATTCCCAATGAAAGGCGACTGATATTCCCAATGAGACAGAATAGATATTCCCAGTGAAAGGAGACTGATATTCCCAATGAGACAGAATAGATATTCCCAGTGAAAGGAGACTGATATTCCCAGTGAGAGGAGACTGATATTCCCAGTGACCAGTATTGATATTCCCAGTGTGAGGAGACTGATATTCCTAGTGAGACAGAATAGATATTTCCAGTGAGAGGAGACTGATATTCCCAGTGAGACAGAATAGATATTCCCAGTGAGACAGAATTGATATTCCCAGTGACAGGAGACTGATACTCCCAGTGAGTGGAGACTGATATTCCCAGTAAGACTGAATAGATATTCCCAGTGACAGGAGACTGATATTCCTTCAGAGACCGAATAGATATTCCCAGTGAGAGGAGGCTGATATTCCCAATGAGACAGAATAGATATTCCCAGTGAGAGGAGACTGTTATTAACAATGAGACAGAATAGATATTCCAAGTGAAAGGAGACTGATACTCCCAGTGAGTGGAGACTGATATTCCCAGTGAAAGGAGACTGTTATTCAAAGTGAGACAGAATAGATATTCCCAGTGAGAGGAGACTGATATTCTCAGTGAGAGGAGACTGATATTCCCAGTGAGAGGAGACTGCTATTCCCAGTGAGAAAGAATAGATATTCCCAGTGACAGGAGACTGATATTCCCAGTGAAAGGCGACTGATATTACCAGTTTGATAGAAAAGATATTCCCAGTGTAAGGAGACTGATATTCCCAGTGAAAGGAGACTGTTATTCCCAGTGAGAGGAGAGTTTGATCTTAACAGTGAGACAGAATATATATTCCCAGTGAGAGGAGACTGATATTCCCACTGAGACAGAATAGATATTCCCAGAGAGAGGAGACTGATATTCCCAGTTTTACAAAATAGATATTCCCTGTGAGAGGGGATTGATATTCCCAGTGAGACAGAATAGATATTCCCAGTGAGAGGAGACTGATATTCCCACTGAGACAGAATAGATATTCCAAGAGAGAAGAGACTGATATTTCCAGTGAGAGGAGACTGATATTCCCACTGAGACAGAATAGATATTCCCAATGAGAGGAGACTGATATACCCAGTGAGAAGAGACTGATATTCCCAGTGAGAGGAGACTGATATTCCCAGTGACACAAAATAGATATTCCCAGTGAGATGAGACTGATATTCCCAGTGAGACAGAATAGATATTCCCAGTGAGAGGAGATTGATATTCCCAGTGAGAAGAGACTGATATTCCCAGTGATAGGAGACTGATATTCCCAGTGAGACAAAATAGATATTCCCAGTGAGAGCAGACTGATATTCCCAGTGAGAAGAGACTGATATTCCCAGTGATAGGAGACTGATATTCCCAGTGAGACAGAATAGATATTCCCAGTGAGAGGAGACTGATATTCCCACGGAGACAGAATAGATATTCCCAGTGAGAGCAGACTGATATTCGCATTGATACAGAATAGGTATTCCCGGTGAGAGGAGGCTGATATTCCCAATGAGAGGAGACTGATATTCCCAGTGAGACAGAATGGTTATTCCCACTGAAAGGCTACTGATATTCCCAGCGTGAGTAGACTGATATTCAAAATGAGAGGATACTGATATTCCCAGTGAGACAGAATAGATATTTCCAGTGAGAGGAGATTGATATTCCAGTGAGACAGAATACATATTCCCAGTGAGAGGAGACTGATATTCCCACTGAGACAGAATAGATATTCCCAGTGCGATGAGACTGATATTCCCACTGAGAGAGAATAGATATTCTCAATGAGATGATACTGATTTCCAACTGAGACAGAATAGATATTTCCATTGAGAATTTTCAGGTATTCCCAGTGAGAGGAGGCTGATATTCCCACTGAGACAGAATAGATATTCCCAGTGAGAGGGGACTGATATTCCCAGTGAGACAGAATAGATATTCCCAGTGAGAGGAGACTGATATTCCCAGTGAGAAGAGACTGATATTCCCAGTGAGAGTAGACTGATATTCCCAATGAGAAAGAACAGAAATTCCCAATGAGAGCAGACTGATATTCCTAGTGAGACAGAATAGATATTCCCAGTGAAATGCGACTGATATTCCCAATGAGACAGAATAGATATTCCCAGTGAAAGGAGACTGATATTCCCAGTGAGACAGAATAGATATTCCCAGTGAGAGGAGACTGATATTCCCACTGAGACAGAATAGATATTCCAAGAGAGAAGAGACTGATATTTCCAGTGAGAGGAGACTGATATTCCCACTGAGACAGAATAGATATTCCCAATGAGAGGAGACTGATATACCCAGTGAGAAGAGACTGATATTCCCAGTGAGAGGAGACTGATATTCCCAGTGACACAAAATAGATATTCCCAGTGAGATGAGACTGATATTCCCAGTGAGACAGAATAGATATTCCCAGTGAGAGGCGATTGATATTCCCAGTGAGAAGAGACTGATATTCCCAGTGATAGGAGACTGATATTCCCAGTGAGACAAAATAGATATTCCCAGTGAGAGCAGACTGATATTCCCAGTGAGAAGAGACTGATATTCCCAGTGATAGGAGACTGATATTCCCAGTCAGACAGAATAGATATTCCCAGTGAGAGGAGACTGATATTCCCACGGAGACAGAATAGATATTCCCAGTGAGAGGAGACTGATATTCGCATTGATACAGAATAGGTATTCCCGGTGAGAGGAGGCTGATATTCCCAATGAGAGGAGACTGATATTCCCAGTGAGACAGAATGGTTATTCCCACTGAAAGGCTACTGATATTCCCAGCGTGAGTAGACTGATATTCAAAATGAGAGGATACTGATATTCCCAGTGAGACAGAATAGATATTTCCAGTGAGAGGAGATTGATATTCCAGTGAGACAGAATACATATTCCCAGTGAGAGGAGACTGATATTCCCACTGAGACAGAATAGATATTCCCAGTGCGATGAGACTGATATTCCCACTGAGAAAGAATAGATATTCCCAATGAGATGATACTGATTTCCCACTGAGACAGAATAGATATTTCCATTGAGAATTTTCTGGTATTCCCAGTGAGAGGAGGCTGATATTCCCACTGAGACAGAATAGATATTCCCAGTGAGAGGGGACTGATATTCCCAGTGAGACAGAATAGATATTCCCAGTGAGAGGAGACTGATATTCCCAGTGAGAAGAGACTGATATTCCCAGTGAGAGTAGACTGACATTCCCAATGAGAAAGAACAGAAATTCCCAATGAGAGCAGACTGATATTCCTAGTGAGACAGAATAGATATTCCCAGTGAAATGCGACAGATATTCCCAATGAGACAGAATAGATATTCCCAGTGAAAGGAGACTGATATTCCCAGTGAGACAGAATAGATATTCCCAGTGAGAGGAGACTGATATTCCCACTGAGACAGAATAGATATTCCAAGAGAGAAGAGACTGATATTTCCAGTGAGAGGAGACTGATATTCCCACTGAGACAGAATAGATATTCCCAATGAGAGGAGACTGATATACCCAGTGAGAAGAGACTGATATTCCCAGTGAGAGGAGACTGATATTCCCAGTGACACAAAATAGATATTCCCAGTGAGATGAGACTGATATTCCCAGTGAGACAGAATAGATATTCCCAGTGAGAGGAGATTGATATTCCCAGTGAGAAGAAACTGATATTCCCAGTGATAGGAGACTGATATTCCCAGTGAGACAAAATAGATATTCCCAGTGAGAGCAGACTGATATTCCCAGTGAGAAGAGACTGATATTCCCAGTGATAGGAGACTGATATTCCCAGTGAGACAGAATAGATATTCCCATTGAGAGGAGACTGATATTCCCACGGAGACAGAATAGATATTCCCAGTGAGAGGAGACTGATATTCGCATTGATACAGAATAGGTATTCCCGGTGAGAGGAGGCTGATATTCCCAATGAGAGGAGACTGATATTCCCAGTGAGACAGAATGGTTATTCCCACTGAAAGGCTACTGATATTCCCAGCGTGAGTAGACTGATATTCAAAATGAGAGGATACTGATATTCCCAGTGAGACAGAATAGATATTTCCAGTGAGAGGAGATTGATATTCCAGTGAGACAGAATACATATTCCCAGTGAGAGGAGACTGATATTCCCACTGAGACAGAATAGATATTCCCAGTGCGATGAGACTGATATTCCCACTGAGAAAGAATAGATATTCCCAATGAGATGATACTGATTTCCCACTGAGACAGAATAGATATTTCCATTGAGAATTTTCTGGTATTCCCAGTGAGAGGAGGCTGATATTCCCACTCAGACAGAATAGATATTCCCAGTGAGAGGGGACTGATATTCCCAGTGAGACAGAATAGATATTCCCAGTGATAGGAGACTGATATTCCCAGTGGAAGAGACTGATATTCCCAGTGAGAGTAGACTGATATTCCCAATGAGAAAGAACAGAAATTCCCAATGAGAGCAGACTGATATTCCTAGTGAGACAGAATAGATATTCCCAGTGAAATGCGACTGATATTCCCAATGAAACAGAATAGATATTCCCAGTGAAAGGAGACTGATATTCCCAGTGAGAGGAGACAGATATTCCCAGTGACCCAGTATTGATATTCCCAGTGAGAGGAGACTGATATTCCTAGTGAGACAGAATAGATATTTTCAGTGAGAGGAGACTGATATTCCCAGTGAGTCAGAATAGATATTCCCAGTGAGACAGAATTGATATTCCCAGGGACAGGAGACTGATGTTCCCAGTGACAGGAGACTGATATTCCCAGTGAAATGAGACTGATATTCCCAGTGAGATAGAATAGATATTCCCAGTGTAAGGAGACTGATATTCCCAGTGAAAGGAGACTGATATTCCCAGTGAGTGGAGACTGATATTCCCACTGAGACAGAATAGATATTCCCAGTGACAGGAGACTGATATTCCTTCAGAGACAGAATAGATATTCCCAGTGAGAGGAGACTGATATTCCCAATGAGACAGAATAGATATTCCCAGTGAGAGGAGACTGTTATTAACAATGAGACAGAATAGATATTCCAAGTGAAAGGAGACTGATATTCCCAGTGAGTGGAGACTGATATTCCCAGTGAAAGGAGACTGTTATTCAAAGTGAGACAGAATAGATATTCCCAGTGAGAGGAGACTGATATTCCCAGTGAGAGGAGACTGCTATTCCCAGTGAGAGGAGACTGCTATTCCCAGTGAGACAGAATAGATATTCCCAGTGATAGGAGACTTATATTCCCAGTGAGACAGAATAGATATTTCCAGTGAGAGGAGACAGATATTCCCAGTGAGACAGAATAGATAATCCATGTGAGACAGAAGAGATTTTCCCAGTGAAAGGAGACTGATATTCCCAGTGAAAGGAGAATGATATTCCCCATGAGACAGAATAGATATTCCCAGTGAAAGGAGACTGATATTCCCAGTGAAAGGAGACTAATTTTCCCAGTGAGAGGAGACTGCTATTCCCAGTGAGACAGTATAGATGTTCCCAGTGAGAGGGGACTGATATTCCCAGTGAGAGGAGACTAATATTCCCAGTGAGCCAGTATTGATATTCCCAGTGACAGGAGACTGATATTCCTATTGAGACAGAATAGATAGTCCCAGTGAGACAGAATAGATATTCCCAGTGACAGGAGACTGCTTTTCCCAGTGAAAGGAGACAGATATTCCCATTGAGATAGTACAGATATTCCCCGTGTAAGGAGACTGATATTCCCAGTGAAAGGAGAGTGATATTCCCAGTGAAAGGAGACTGATATTCCCAGTGAGTGGAGACTGATATTCCCACTGAGACAGATTAGATATTCCCAGAGAGAGGAGACTGATATTCCCAGTTTTCCAGAATAGATATTCCCAGTGAGAGGAGACTGATATTCCCAGTGAGACAGAATAGATATTCCAAGTGAGAGAAGACTGATATTCCCACTAAGACAGAATAGATATTCCCAGTGAGAAGGGACTGATATTCCCAGTGAGAGGAGACTATTTTCACACCGAGACAGAATGGATATTCCCAGTTAGAGGAGACTGATATTCCAGGTGAGAAGTGACTGATATTCCCAGTGAGAGGAAACTGATATTCCCAGTGAGACAAAATAGATATTCCCATTGAGACAGAAAAGTTTTTCCCAGTGATAGGAGACTGATATTCCCAGTGAGAAAAAAACTGATATTCCCAGTGAGAAAGAATAGATATTCCCAATGAAAGGAGACTGATATTCCCAGTGAGACAGAATAGTTATTCCCAGTGACAGGAGACTGACATTCCCAGTGAAAGGAGACTGATATTCCATGTGAGACAGAATAGATATTCCCAGTGAGAGGAGTTTGATATTCCCACTGAGAGGAGACTGCTATTCCCAGTTAGACAGTATAGATAATCCCAGTGAGAGGAGACTGTTATTCCCAGTGAGAGGAGACTGATGTTCCTAGTGAGATAGAATTGATATTTCCAGTGAGAGGAGACTGATATTCCCAGTGAGAGGAGACTGATATTCCCAGTGAGCCAGTACTGATATTCCCAGTGAGAGGAGACTGATATTCCTAGTGAGACAGAATAGATATTTCCAGTGATTGGAGACTGATATTCCCAGTGAGACAGAATAGATGTTCCCAGTGAGACAGAATAGATATTCCCAGTGACAGGAGACTGATATTCCCAGTGAAAGGAGACTGATATTCCCAGTGAGATAGAAAAGATATTCCCAGTGTGAGGAGACTGATATTCACAGTGAAAAGAGACTGATATTCCCAGATAAAGGAGACTGATATTCCCAGTGAGTGGAGACTATGATCTTATCAGTGAGACAGAATATATCTTCCCAGTGAGAGGAGACTGATATTCCCACTTAGACAGAATAGATATTCCCAGAGAGAGGAGACTGATATTCCCAGTTTTACAAAATAGTTATTCCCTGTGAGAGGGGACTGATATTCCCAGTGAGACAGAATAGATATTCCCCATGACAGGAGACTGATATTCCCAATCAGACAGAATAGATATTCCAAGTGAGAAGAGACTGATATTTCCAGTGAGAAGAGACTGATATTCCCACTGAGACAGAATAGATATTCCCAATGAGAGGAGACTGATATTCCCAGTGAGGAGAGACTGATATTCCCAGTGAGAGGAGACTGATATTCCCAGTAATACAAAATAGATATACCCAGAGAGATGAGACTGATATTCCCAGTGAGACAGAATAGATATTCCCAGTGAGAGGAGATTGATATTCCCAGTGAGAAGAGACTGATATTCCCAGTGATAGGAGACTGATATTCCCAGTGAGACAAAATAGATATTCCCAGTGAGAGCAGACTGATATTCCCAGTGAGAAGAGACTGATATTCCCAGTGAGAGAAGACTGATATTCCCAGTGAGACAAAATAGACATTCCCAGTGAGAGGAGACTGATATTCCCAGTGAGACAGAATATATATTCCCAGTGAGAGGAGACTGATATTCCCACGGAGACAGAATAGATATTCCCAGTGCGATGAGACTGATATTCCCCTTGATACAGAATAGATTTTCCCGGTGAGAGGAGGCTGAAATTCCCAATGAGAGGAGACTGATATTCCCAGTGAGACAGAATAGTTATTTCCACTGAAAGGCTACTGATATTCCAAGTGTGAGTAGACTGATATTCCCAGTGAGAGGATACTGATATTCCCAATGAGACAGAATAGATATTCCCAGTGAGAGGAGATTGATATTCCCAGTGAGACAGAATAGTTATTTCCACTGAAAGGCCGCTGATATTCCAAGTGTGAGTAGACTGATATTCCCAGTGAGAGGAGAATGATATTCCCACGGAGACAGAATAGATATTCCCTGTGAGAGGGGATTGATATTCCCCGTGAGACAGAATAGATATTCCCAGTGAGAGGAGACTGATATTCCCACTGAGACAGAATAGATATTCCATTTGAGAAGAGACTGATATTGCCAGTGAGAGGAGACTGATATTCCCACTGATACAGAAGATATTCCCAATGAGAGGAGACTGATATACCCAGTGAGAAGAGAGTGATATTCCCAGTGAGAGGAGACTGATATTCCCAGTGAAACTAAATAGATATTCCCAGTGAAATGAGACTGATATTCCCAGTGAGACAGAATAGATATTCCCAGTGAGAGGAGATTGATTTTCCCAGTGAGAAGAGACTGATATTCCCGGTGATAGGAGACTGATATTTCCAGTGAGACAAAATAGATATTCCCAGTGAGAGCAGACTGATATTCCCAGTCAGACAGAATAGATATTCCCAGTGAGAGGAGACTGATATTCCCACGGAGACAGAATAGATATTCCCAGTGAGAGGAGACTGATATTCCCATTGATACAGAATAGGTATTCCCGGTGAGAGGAGGCTGATATTCCCAATGAGAGGAGACTGATATTCCCAGTGAGACAGAACAGTTATTCCCACTGAAAGGCTACTGATATTCCCAGTGTGAGTAGACTGATATTCAAAATGAGAGGATACTGATATTCCCAGTGACACTGAATAGATATTCCCAGTGAGAGGAGATTGATATTCCCAGTGAGACAGAATACATATTCCCAGTGAGAGGAGACTGATATTCCCACTGAGACAGAATAGATATTCCCAGTGCGATGAGACTGATATTCCCACTGAGAAAGAATAGATATTCCCAATGAGATGATACTGATATTCCCACTGAGACAGAATAGATATTTCCGTTGAGAATTTTCTGATATTCCCAGTGAGAGGAGGCTGATATTCCCACTGAGACAGAATAGATATTCCCAGTGAGAGGGGACTGATATTCCCAGTGAGACAGAATAGATATTGCCAGTGAGAGGAGACTGATATTCCCAGTGAGAAGAGACCGATATTCCCAGTGAGAGTAGAATGATATTCCCAATGAGAAAGAACAGAAATTCCCAATGAGAGCAGACTGATATTCCTAGTGAGACAGAATAGATATTCCCAGTGAAAGGCGACTGATATTCCCAATGAGACAGAATAGATATTCCCAGTGAAAGGAGACTGATATTCCCAGTGAGAGGAGACTGATATTCCCAGTGACCCAGTATTGATATTCCCAGTGAGAGGAGACTGATATTCCTAGTGAGACAGAATAGATATTCCCAGTGAGAGGAGACTGATATTCCCAGTGAGACAGAATAGATATTCCCAGAGAGACAGAATTGATATTCCCAGTGACAGGAGACTGATATTCCCAGTGAAATGAGACTGATATTACCAGTGAGATAGAATAGATATTCCCAGTGTAAGGAGACTGATATTCCCAGTGAAAGGAGACTGATATTCCCAGTCAGTGGAGACTGATATTCCCAGTGAGACAGAATAGATATTCCAAGTGACAGGAGACTGATATTCCTTCAGAGACAGAATAGATATTCCCAGTGAGAGGAGACTGATATTCCCAATGAGACAGAATAGATATTCCCAGTGAGAGGAGACTGTTATTAACAATGAGACAGAATAGATATTCCAAGTGAAAGGAGACTGATATTCCCAGTGAGTGGAGACTGATATTCCCAGTGAAAGGAGACTGTTATTCAAAGTGAGACAGAATAGATATTCCCAGTGAGAGGAGACTGATATTCCCAGTGAGAGGAGACTGATATTCCCAGTGAGAGGAGACTGCTATTCCCAGTGAGACAGAATAGATATTCCCAGTGATAGGAGACTGATATTCCCAGTGAGACAGAATATATATTTCCAGTGAGAGGAGACAGATATTCCCAGTGAGACAGAATAGATAATCCATGTGAGACAGAAGAGATATTACCAGTGAAAGGAGACTGATATTCCCAGTGAAAGGAGACTGATATACCCCATGAGACAGAATAGATATTCCCAGTGAAAGGAGACTGATATTCCCAGTGAAAGGAGACTAATTTTCCCAGTGAGAGGAGACTGCTATTCCCAGTGAGACAGTATAGATGTTCCCAGTGAGAGGGGACTGATATTCCCAGTGAGAGGAGACTAATATTCCCAGTGATCCAGTATTGATATTCCCTGTGAAAGGAGACTGATATTCCTATTGAGACAGAATAGATATTCCCATTGAGACAGAATAGATATTCCCAGTGACAGGAGACTGCTTTTCCCAGTGAAAGGAGACTGATATTCCCAGTGAGATAGTACAGATATTCCCAGTGTAAGGAGACTGATATTCCCAGTGATAGGAGAGTGATATTCCCAGTGAAAGGAGACTGATATTCCCAGTAGGTGGAGACTGATATTCCCAGTGAGACAGAATAGATATTCTAAGTGAGAAGAGACTGATATTTCCAGTGAGAGGAGACTGATATTCCCAATGAGACAGAATAGATATTCCAAGTGAGAAGAGACTGATATTTCCAGTGAGAGGAGACTGATATACCCACTGAGACAGAATACATATTCCCAATGAGAGAAGACTGATATTCCCAGTGAGAAGAGACTGATATTCCCAGTGAGAGGAGACTGATATTCCCAGTAACACGAAATAGATATACCCAGAGAGATGAGACTGATATTCCCAGTAAGACAGAATAGATATTCCCAGTGAGAGGAGATTGATATTCCCACTGAGAAGAGATTGATATTCCCAGTGATAGGAGACTGATATTCCCAGTGAGACAAAATAGATATTCCCAGTGAGAGCAGACTGATATTCCCAGTGAGAAGAGACTGATATTCCCAGTGAGAGGAGACTGATATTCCCCGTCAGACAAAATAGATATTCGCAGTGAGAGGAGACTGATATTCCCAGTGAGACAGAATAGATATTCCCAGTGAGAGGAGACTGATATTCCCACGGAGACAGAATAGATATTCCCAGTGAGAGGAGACTGATATTCCCATTGATACAGAACAGGTATCCCGGTGAGAGGAGGCTGAAATTCCCAATGAGAGGAGACTGATATTCCCAGTGAGACAGAATAGTTATTCCCACTGAAAGGCTACTGATATTCCCAGCGTGAGTAGACTGATATTCCCAGTGGGAGGATACTGATATTCCCAATGAGACAGAATAGATATTCCCAGTGAGAGGAGATTGATATTCCCAGTGAGACAGAATAGATATTCCCAGTGAGAGGAGACTGATATTCCCATGGAGACAGAATAGATATTCCCTGTGAGAGGGGATTGATATTCCCAGTGAGACAGAATAGATATTCCCAGTGAGAGGAGACTGATATTCCCACTGAGAGAGAATAGATATTCCAAGTGAGAAGAGACTGATATTTCCAGTGAGAGGAGACTGATATTCCCATTGATACAGAATAGATATTCCCAATGAGAGGAGACTGATATACCCAGTGAGAAGAGACTGATATTCCCAGTGAGAGGAGACTGATATTCCCAGTGACACAAAATAGATATTCCCAGTGAGATGAGACTGATATTCCCAGTGAGACAGAATAGATATTCCCAGTGAGAGGAGATTGATATTCCCAGTGAGAAGAGACTGATATTCCCAGTGATAGGAGACTGATATTCCCAGTGAGTCAAAATAGATATTCCCAGTGAGAGCAAACTGATATTCCCAGTGAGAAGAGACTGATTTTCCCAGTGATAGGAGACTGATATTCCCAGTGAGACAGAATAGATATTCCCAGTGAGAGGAGACTGATATTCCCACGGAGACAGAATAGATATTCCCAGTGAGAGGAGACGGATATTCCCATTGATACAGAATAGGTATTCCCGGTGAGAGGAGGCTGATATTCCCAATGAGAGGAGACTGATATTCCCATGAGACAGAACAGTTATTCCCACTGAAAGGCTACTGATATTCCCAGTGTGAGTAGACTGATATTCAAAATGAGAGAATACTGATATTCCCAGTGAAAGGAGACTGTTATTCAAAGTGAGACAGAATAGATATTCCCAGTGAGAGGAGACTGATATTCCCAGTGAGAGGAGACTGATATTCCCAGTGAGAGGAGACTGCTATTCCCAGTGAGACAGAATAGATATTCCCAGTGATAGGAGACTGATATTCCCAGTGAGACAGAATATATATTTCCAGTGAGAGGAGACAGATATTCCCAGTGAGACAGAATAGATAATCCATGTGAGACAGAAGAGATATTACCAGTGAAAGGAGACTGATATTCCCAGTGAAAGGAGACTGATATACCCCATGAGACAGAATAGATATTCCCAGTGAAAGGAGACTGATATTCCCAGTGAAAGGAGACTAATTTTCCCAGTGAGAGGAGACTGCTATTCCCAGTGAGACAGTACAGATGTTCCCAGTGAGAGGGGACTGATATTCCCAGTGAGAGGAGACTAATATTCCCAGTGATCCAGTATTGATATTCCCTGTGAAAGGAGACTGATATTCCTATTGAGACAGAATAGATATTCCCAGTGAGACAGAATAGATATTCCCAGTGACAGGAGACTGCTTTTCCCAGTGAAAGGAGACTGATATTCCCAGTGAGATAGTACAGATATTCCCAGTGTAAGGAGACTGATATTCCCAGTGATAGGAGAGTGATATTCCCAGTGAAAGGAGACTGATATTCCCAGTAGGTGGAGACTGATATTCCCAGTGAGACAGAATAGATATTCTAAGTGAGAAGAGACTGATATTTCCAGTGAGAGGAGACTGATATTCCCAATGAGACAGAATAGATATTCCAAGTGAGAAGAGACTGATATTTCCAGTGAGAGGAGACTGATATACCCACTGAGACAGAATACATATTCCCAATGAGAGAAGACTGATATTCCCAGTGAGAAGAGACTGATATTCCCAGTGAGAGGAGACTGATATTCCCAGTAACACAAAATAGATATACCCAGAGAGATGAGACTGATATTCCCAGTGAGACAGAATAGATATTCCCAGTGAGAGGAGATTGATATTCCCACTGAGAAGAGATTGATATTCCCAGTGATAGGAGACTGATATTCCCAGTGAGACAAAATAGATATTCCCAGTGAGAGCAGACTGATATTCCCAGTGAGAAGAGACTGATATTCCCAGTGAGAGGAGACTGATATTCCCCGTCAGACAAAATAGATATTCGCAGTGAGAGGAGACTGATATTCCCAGTGAGACAGAATAGATATTCCCAGTGAGAGGAGACTGATATTCCCACGGAGACAGAATAGATATTCCCAGTGAGAGGAGACTGATATTCCCATTGATACAGAACAGGTATCCCGGTGAGAGGAGGCTGAAATTCCCAATGAGAGGAGACTGATATTCCCAGTGAGACAGAATAGTTATTCCCACTGAAAGGCTACTGATATTCCCAGTGTGAGTAGACTGATATTCCCAGTGGGAGGATACTGATATTCCCAATGAGACAGAATAGATATTCCCAGTGAGAGGAGATTGATATTCCCAGTGAGACAGAATAGATATTCCCAGTGAGAGGAGACTGATATTCCCATGGAGACAGAATAGATATTCCCTGTGAGAGGGGATTGATATTCCCAGTGAGACAGAATAGATATTCCCAGTGAGAGGAGACTGATATTCCCACTGAGAGAGAATAGATATTCCAAGTGAGAAGAGACTGATATTTCCAGTGAGAGGAGACTGATATTCCCATTGATACAGAATAGATATTCCCAATGAGAGGAGACTGATATACCCAGTGAGAAGAGACTGATATTCCCAGTGAGAGGAGACTGATATTCCCAGTGACACAAAATAGATATTCCCAGTGAGATGAGACTGATATTCCCAGTGAGACAGAATAGATATTCCCAGTGAGAGGAGATTGATATTCCCAGTGAGAAGAGACTGATATTCCCAGTGATAGGAGACTGATATTCCCAGTGAGTCAAAATAGATATTCCCAGTGAGAGCAAACTGATATTCCCAGTGAGAAGAGACTGATTTTCCCAGTGATAGGAGACTGATATTCCCAGTCAGACAGAATAGATATTCCCAGTGAGAGGAGACTGATATTCCCACGGAGACAGAATAGATATTCCCAGTGAGAGGAGACGGATATTCCCATTGATACAGAATAGGTATTCCCGGTGAGAGGAGGCTGATATTCCCAATGAGAGGAGACTGATATTCCCATGAGACAGAACAGTTATTCCCACAGAAAGGCTACTGATATTCCCAGTGTGAGTAGACTGATATTCAAAATGAGAGAATACTGATATTCCCAGTGAGACAGAATAGATATTCCCAGTGAGAGGAGATTGATATTCCCAGTGAGACAGAATACATATTCCCAGTGAGAGGAGACTGATATTCCCACTGAGACAGAATAGATATTCCCAGTGCGATGAGACTGATATTCCCACTGAGAAAGAATAGATATTCCCAATGAGATGATACTGATTTCCAACTGAGACAGAATAGATATTTCCATTGAGAATTTTCAGGTATTCCCAGTGAGAGGAGGCTGATATTCCCACTGAGACAGAATAGATATTCCCAGTGAGAGGGGACTGATATTCCCAGTGAGACAGAATAGATATTCCCAGTGAGAGGAGACTGATATTCCCAGTGAGAAGAGACTGATATTCCCAGTGAGAGTAGACTGATATTCCCAATGAGAAAGAACAGAAATTCCCAATGAGAGCAGACTGATATTCCTAGTGAGACAGAATAGATATTCCCAGTGAAATGCGACTGATATTCCCAATGAGACAGAATAGATATTCCCAGTGAAAGGAGACTGATATTCCCAGTGAGACAGAATAGATATTCCCAGTGAGAGGAGACTGATATTCCCACTGAGACAGAATAGATATTCCAAGAGAGAAGAGACTGATATTTCCAGTGAGAGGAGACTGATATTCCCACTGAGACAGAATAGATATTCCCAATGAGAGGAGACTGATATACCCAGTGAGAAGAGACTGATATTCCCAGTGAGAGGAGACTGATATTCCCAGTGACACAAAATAGATATTCCCAGTGAGATGAGACTGATATTCCCAGTGAGACAGAATAGATATTCCCAGTGAGAGGCGATTGATATTCCCAGTGAGAAGAGACTGATATTCCCAGTGATAGGAGACTGATATTCCCAGTGAGACAAAATAGATATTCCCAGTGAGAGCAGACTGATATTCCCAGTGAGAAGAGACTGATATTCCCAGTGATAGGAGACTGATATTCCCAGTCAGACAGAATAGATATTCCCAGTGAGAGGAGACTGATATTCCCACGGAGACAGAATAGATATTCCCAGTGAGAGGAGACTGATATTCGCATTGATACAGAATAGGTATTCCCGGTGAGAGGAGGCTGATATTCCCAATGAGAGGAGACTGATATTCCCAGTGAGACAGAATGGTTATTCCCACTGAAAGGCTACTGATATTCCCAGCGTGAGTAGACTGATATTCAAAATGAGAGGATACTGATATTCCCAGTGAGACAGAATAGATATTTCCAGTGAGAGGAGATTGATATTCCAGTGAGACAGAATACATATTCCCAGTGAGAGGAGACTGATATTCCCACTGAGACAGAATAGATATTCCCAGTGCGATGAGACTGATATTCCCACTGAGAAAGAATAGATATTCCCAATGAGATGATACTGATTTCCCACTGAGACAGAATAGATATTTCCATTGAGAATTTTCTGGTATTCCCAGTGAGAGGAGGCTGATATTCCCACTGAGACAGAATAGATATTCCCAGTGAGAGGGGACTGATATTCCCAGTGAGACAGAATAGATATTCCCAGTGAGAGGAGACTGATATTCCCAGTGAGAAGAGACTGATATTCCCAGTGAGAGTAGACTGATATTCCCAATGAGAAAGAACAGAAATTCCCAATGAGAGCAGACTGATATTCCTAGTGAGACAGAATAGATATTCCCAGTGAAATGCGACAGATATTCCCAATGAGACAGAATAGATATTCCCAGTGAAAGGAGACTGATATTCCCAGTGAGACAGAATAGATATTCCCAGTGAGAGGAGACTGATATTCCCACTGAGACAGAATAGATATTCCAAGAGAGAAGAGACTGATATTTCCAGTGAGAGGAGACTGATATTCCCACTGAGACAGAATAGATATTCCCAATGAGAGGAGACTGATATACCCAGTGAGAAGAGACTGATGTTCCCAGTGAGAGGAGAGTGATATTCCCAGTGACACAAAATAGATATTCCCAGTGAGATGAGACTGATATTCCCAGTGAGACAGAATAGATATTCCCAGTGAGAGGAGATTGATATTCCCAGTGAGAAGAGACTGATATTCCCAGTGATAGGAGACTGATATTCCCAGTGAGACAAAATAGATATTCCCAGTGAGAGCAGACTGATATTCCCAGTGAGAAGAGACTGATATTCCCAGTGATAGGAGACTGATATTCCCAGTGAGACAGAATAGATATTCCCAGTGAGAGGCGACTGATATTCCCACGGAGACAGAATAGATATTCCCATTGAGAGGAGACGGATATTCCCATTGATACAGAATAGGTATTCCCGGTGAGAGGAGGCTGATATTCCCAATGAGAGGAGACTGATATTCCCATGAGACAGAACAGTTATTCCCACTGAAAGGCTACTGATATTCCCAGTGTGAGTAGACTGATATTCAAAATGAGAGAATACTGATATTCCCAGTGAAAGGAGACTGTTATTCAAAGTGAGACAGAATAGATATTCCCAGTGAGAGGAGACTGATATTCCCAGTGAGAGGAGACTGATATTCCCAGTGAGAGGAGACTGCTATTCCCAGTGAGACAGAATAGATATTCACAGTGATAGGAGACTGATATTCCCAGTGAGACAGAATATATATTTCCAGTGAGAGGAGACAGATATTCCCAGTGAGACAGAATAGATAATCCATGTGAGACAGAAGAGATATTACCAGTGAAAGGAGACTGATATTCCCAGTGAAAGGAGACTGATATACCCCATGAGACAGAATAGATATTCCCAGTGAAAGGAGACTGATATTCCCAGTGAAAGGAGACTAATTTTCCCAGTGAGAGGAGACTGCTATTCCCAGTGAGACAGTACAGATGTTCCCAGTGAGAGGGGACTGATATTCCCAGTGAGAGGAGACTAATATTCCCAGTCATCCAGTATTGATATTCCCTGTGAAAGGAGACTGATATTCCTATTGAGACAGAATAGATATTCCCAGTGAGACAGAATAGATATTCCCAGTGACAGGAGACTGCTTTTCCCAGTGAAAGGAGACTGATATTCCCAGTGAGATAGTACAGATATTCCCAGTGTAAGGAGACTGATATTCCCAGTGATAGGAGAGTGATATTCCCAGTGAAAGGAGACTGATATTCCCAGTAGGTGGAGACTGATATTCCCAGTGAGACAGAATAGATATTCTAAGTGAGAAGAGACTGATATTTCCAGTGAGAGGAGACTGATATTCCCAATGAGACAGAATAGATATTCCAAGTGAGAAGAGACTGATATTTCCAGTGAGAGGAGACTGATATACCCACTGAGACAGAATACATATTCCCAATGAGAGAAGACTGATATTCCCAGTGAGAAGAGACTGATATTCCCAGTGAGAGGAGACTGATATTCCCAGTAACACAAAATAGATATACCCAGAGAGATGAGACTGATATTCCCAGTAAGACAGAATAGATATTCCCAGTGAGAGGAGATTGATATTCCCACTGAGAAGAGATTGATATTCCCAGTGATAGGAGACTGATATTCCCAGTGAGACAAAATAGATATTCCCAGTGAGAGCAGACTGATATTCCCAGTGAGAAGAGACTGATATTCCCAGTGAGAGGAGACTGATATTCCCCGTCAGACAAAATAGATATTCGCAGTGAGAGGAGACTGATATTCCCAGTGAGACAGAATAGATATTCCCAGTGAGAGGAGACTGATATTCCCACGGAGACAGAATAGATATTCCCAGTGAGAGGAGACTGATATTCCCATTGATACAGAACAGGTATCCCGGTGAGAGGAGGCTGAAATTCCCAATGAGAGGAGACTGATATTCCCAGTGAGACAGAATAGTTATTCCCACTGAAAGGCTACTGATATTCCCAGTGTGAGTAGACTGATATTCCCAGTGGGAGGATACTGATATTCCCAATGAGACAGAATAGATATTCCCAGTGAGAGGAGATTGATATTCCCAGTGAGACAGAATAGATATTCCCAGTGAGAGGAGACTGATATTCCCATGGAGACAGAATAGATATTCCCTGTGAGAGGGGATTGATATTCCCAGTGAGACAGAATAGATATTCCCAGTGAGAGGAGACTGATATTCCCACTGAGAGAGAATAGATATTCCAAGTGAGAAGAGACTGATATTTCCAGTGAGAGGAGACTGATATTCCCATTGATACAGAATAGATATTCCCAATGAGAGGAGACTGATATACCCAGTGAGAAGAGACTGATATTCCCAGTGAGAGGAGACTGATATTCCCAGTGACACAAAATAGATATTCCCAGTGAGATGAGACTGATATTCCCAGTGAGACAGAATAGATATTCCCAGTGAGAGGAGATTGATATTCCCAGTGAGAAGAGACTGATATTCCCAGTGATAGGAGACTGATATTCCCAGTGAGTCAAAATAGATATTCCCAGTGAGAGCAAACTGATATTCCCAGTGAGAAGAGACTGATTTTCCCAGTGATAGGAGACTGATATTCCCAGTCAGACAGAATAGATATTCCCAGTGAGAGGAGACTGATATTCCCACGGAGACAGAATAGATATTCCCAGTGAGAGGAGACGGATATTCCCATTGATACAGAATAGGTATTCCCGGTGAGAGGAGGCTGATATTCCCAATGAGAGGAGACTGATATTCCCATGAGACAGAACAGTTATTCCCACTGAAAGGCTACTGATATTCCCAGTGTGAGTAGACTGATATTCAAAATGAGAGAATACTGATATTCCCAGTGAAAGGAGACTGTTATTCAAAGTGAGACAGAATAGATATTCCCAGTGAGAGGAGACTGATATTCCCAGTGAGAGGAGACTGATATTCCCAGTGAGAGGAGACTGCTATTCCCAGTGAGACAGAATAGATATTCCCAGTGATAGGAGACTGATATTCCCAGTGAGACAGAATATATATTTCCAGTGAGAGGAGACAGATATTCCCAGTGAGACAGAATAGATAATCCATGTGAGACAGAAGAGATATTACCAGTGAAAGGAGACTGATATTCCCAGTGAAAGGAGACTGATATACCCCATGAGACAGAATAGATATTCCAGTGAAAGGAGACTGATATTCCCAGTGAAAGGAGACTAATTTTCCCAGTGAGAGGAGACTGCTATTCCCAGTGAGACAGTACAGATGTTCCCAGTGAGAGGGGACTGATATTCCCAGTGAGAGGAGACTAATATTCCCAGTGATCCAGTATTGATATTCCCTGTGAAAGGAGACTGATATTCCTATTGAGACAGAATAGATATTCCCAGTGAGACAGAATAGATATTCCCAGTGACAGGAGACTGCTTTTCCCAGTGAAAGGAGACTGATATTCCCAGTGAGATAGTACAGATATTCCCAGTGTAAGGAGACTGATATTCCCAGTGATAGGAGAGTGATATTCCCAGTGAAAGGAGACTGATATTCCCAGTAGGTGGAGACTGATATTCCCAGTGAGACAGAATAGATATTCTAAGTGAGAAGAGACTGATATTTCCAGTGAGAGGAGACTGATATTCCCAATGAGACAGAATAGATATTCCAAGTGAGAAGAGACTGATATTTCCAGTGAGAGGAGACTGATATACCCACTGAGACAGAATACATATTCCCAATGAGAGAAGACTGATATTCCCAGTGAGAAGAGACTGATATTCCCAGTGAGAGGAGACTGATATTCCCAGTAACACAAAATAGATATACCCAGAGAGATGAGACTGATATTCCCAGTGAGACAGAATAGATATTCCCAGTGAGAGGAGATTGATATTCCCACTGAGAAGAGATTGATATTCCCAGTGATAGGAGACTGATATTCCCAGTGAGACAAAATAGATATTCCCAGTGAGAGCAGACTGATATTCCCAGTGAGAAGAGACTGATATTCCCAGTGAGAGGAGACTGATATTCCCCGTCAGACAAAATAGATATTCGCAGTGAGAGGAGACTGATATTCCCAGTGAGACAGAATAGATATTCCCAGTGAGAGGAGACTGATATTCCCACGGAGACAGAATAGATATTCCCAGTGAGAGGAGACTGATATTCCCATTGATACAGAACAGGTATCCCGGTGAGAGGAGGCTGAAATTCCCAATGAGAGGAGACTGATATTCCCAGTGAGACAGAATAGTTATTCCCACTGAAAGGCTACTGATATTCCCAGTGTGAGTAGACTGATATTCCCAGTGGGAGGATACTGATATTCCCAATGAGACAGAATAGATATTCCCAGTGAGAGGAGATTGATATTCCCAGTGAGACAGAATAGATATTCCCAGTGAGAGGAGACTGATATTCCCATGGAGACAGAATAGATATTCCCTGTGAGAGGGGATTGATATTCCCAGTGAGACAGAATAGATATTCCCAGTGAGAGGAGACTGATATTCCCACTGAGAGAGAATAGATATTCCAAGTGAGAAGAGACTGATATTTCCAGTGAGAGGAGACTGATATTCCCATTGATACAGAATAGATATTCCCAATGAGAGGAGACTGATATACCCAGTGAGAAGAGACTGATATTCCCAGTGAGAGGAGACTGATATTCCCAGTGACACAAAATAGATATTCCCAGTGAGATGAGACTGATATTCCCAGTGAGACAGAATAGATATTCCCAGTGAGAGGAGATTGATATTCCCAGTGAGAAGAGACTGATATTCCCAGTGATAGGAGACTGATATTCCCAGTGAGTCAAAATAGATATTCCCAGTGAGAGCAAACTGATATTCCCAGTGAGAAGAGACTGATTTTCCCAGTGATAGGAGACTGATATTCCCAGTCAGACAGAATAGATATTCCCAGTGAGAGGAGACTGATATTCCCACGGAGACAGAATAGATATTCCCAGTGAGAGGAGACGGATATTCCCATTGATACAGAATAGGTATTCCCGGTGAGAGGAGGCTGATATTCCCAATGAGAGGAGACTGATATTCCCATGAGACAGAACAGTTATTCCCACAGAAAGGCTACTGATATTCCCAGTGTGAGTAGACTGATATTCAAAATGAGAGAATACTGATATTCCCAGTGAGACAGAATAGATATTCCCAGTGAGAGGAGATTGATATTCCCAGTGAGACAGAATACATATTCCCAGTGAGAGGAGACTGATATTCCCACTGAGACAGAATAGATATTCCCAGTGCGATGAGACTGATATTCCCACTGAGAAAGAATAGATATTCCCAATGAGATGATACTGATTTCCAACTGAGACAGAATAGATATTTCCATTGAGAATTTTCAGGTATTCCCAGTGAGAGGAGGCTGATATTCCCACTGAGACAGAATAGATATTCCCAGTGAGAGGGGACTGATATTCCCAGTGAGACAGAATAGATATTCCCAGTGAGAGGAGACTGATATTCCCAGTGAGAAGAGACTGATATTCCCAGTGAGAGTAGACTGATATTCCCAATGAGAAAGAACAGAAATTCCCAATGAGAGCAGACTGATATTCCTAGTGAGACAGAATAGATATTCCCAGTGAAATGCGACTGATATTCCCAATGAGACAGAATAGATATTCCCAGTGAAAGGAGACTGATATTCCCAGTGAGACAGAATAGATATTCCCAGTGAGAGGAGACTGATATTCCCACTGAGACAGAATAGATATTCCAAGAGAGAAGAGACTGATATTTCCAGTGAGAGGAGACTGATATTCCCACTGAGACAGAATAGATATTCCCAATGAGAGGAGACTGATATACCCAGTGAGAAGAGACTGATATTCCCAGTGAGAGGAGACTGATATTCCCAGTGACACAAAATAGATATTCCCAGTGAGATGAGACTGATATTCCCAGTGAGACAGAATAGATATTCCCAGTGAGAGGCGATTGATATTCCCAGTGAGAAGAGACTGATATTCCCAGTGATAGGAGACTGATATTCCCAGTGAGACAAAATAGATATTCCCAGTGAGAGCAGACTGATATTCCCAGTGAGAAGAGACTGATATTCCCAGTGATAGGAGACTGATATTCCCAGTCAGACAGAATAGATATTCCCAGTGAGAGGAGACTGATATTCCCACGGAGACAGAATAGATATTCCCAGTGAGAGGAGACTGATATTCGCATTGATACAGAATAGGTATTCCCGGTGAGAGGAGGCTGATATTCCCAATGAGAGGAGACTGATATTCCCAGTGAGACAGAATGGTTATTCCCACTGAAAGGCTACTGATATTCCCAGCGTGAGTAGACTGATATTCAAAATGAGAGGATACTGATATTCCCAGTGAGACAGAATAGATATTTCCAGTGAGAGGAGATTGATATTCCAGTGAGACAGAATACATATTCCCAGTGAGAGGAGACTGATATTCCCACTGAGACAGAATAGATATTCCCAGTGCGATGAGACTGATATTCCCACTGAGAAAGAATAGATATTCCCAATGAGATGATACTGATTTCCCACTGAGACAGAATAGATATTTCCATTGAGAATTTTCTGGTATTCCCAGTGAGAGGAGGCTGATATTCCCACTGAGACAGAATAGATATTCCCAGTGAGAGGGGACTGATATTCCCAGTGAGACAGAATAGATATTCCCAGTGAGAGGAGACTGATATTCCCAGTGAGAAGAGACTGATATTCCCAGTGAGAGTAGACTGATATTCCCAATGAGAAAGAACAGAAATTCCCAATGAGAGCAGACTGATATTCCTAGTGAGACAGAATAGATATTCCCAGTGAAATGCGACAGATATTCCCAATGAGACAGAATAGATATTCCCAGTGAAAGGAGACTGATATTCCCAGTGAGACAGAATAGATATTCCCAGTGAGAGGAGACTGATATTCCCACTGAGACAGAATAGATATTCCAAGAGAGAAGAGACTGATATTTCCAGTGAGAGGAGACTGATATTCCCACTGAGACAGAATAGATATTCCCAATGAGAGGAGACTGATATACCCAGTGAGAAGAGACTGATGTTCCCAGTGAGAGGAGACTGATATTCCCAGTGACACAAAATAGATATTCCCAGTGAGATGAGACTGATATTCCCAGTGAGACAGAATAGATATTCCCAGTGAGAGGAGATTGATATTCCCAGTGAGAAGAGACTGATATTCCCAGTGATAGGAGACTGATATTCCCAGTGAGACAAAATAGATACTCCCAGTGAGAGCAGACTGATATTCCCAGTGAGAAGAGACTGATATTCCCAGTGATAGGAGACTGATATTCCCAGTGAGACAGAATAGATATTCCCAGTGAGAGGAGACTGATATTCCCACGGAGACAGAATAGATATTCCCATTGAGAGGAGACGGATATTCCCATTGATACAGAATAGGTATTCCCGGTGAGAGGAGGCTGATATTCCCAATGAGAGGAGACTGATATTCCCATGAGACAGAACAGTTATTCCCACTGAAAGGCTACTGATATTCCCAGTGTGAGTAGACTGATATTCAAAATGAGAGAATACTGATATTCCCAGTGAAAGGAGACTGTTATTCAAAGTGAGACAGAATAGATATTCCCAGTGAGAGGAGACTGATATTCCCAGTGAGAGGAGACTGATATTCCCAGTGAGAGGAGACTGCTATTCCCAGTGAGACAGAATAGATATTCACAGTGATAGGAGACTGATATTCCCAGTGAGACAGAATATATATTTCCAGTGAGAGGAGACAGATATTCCCAGTGAGACAGAATAGATAATCCATGTGAGACAGAAGAGATATTACCAGTGAAAGGAGACTGATATTCCCAGTGAAAGGAGACTGATATACCCCATGAGACAGAATAGATATTCCCAGTGAAAGGAGACTGATATTCCCAGTGAAAGGAGACTAATTTTCCCAGTGAGAGGAGACTGCTATTCCCAGTGAGACAGTACAGATGTTCCCAGTGAGAGGGGACTGATATTCCCAGTGAGAGGAGACTAATATTCCCAGTCATCCAGTATTGATATTCCCTGTGAAAGGAGACTGATATTCCTATTGAGACAGAATAGATATTCCCAGTGAGACAGAATAGATATTCCCAGTGACAGGAGACTGCTTTTCCCAGTGAAAGGAGACTGATATTCCCAGTGAGATAGTACAGATATTCCCAGTGTAAGGAGACTGATATTCCCAGTGATAGGAGAGTGATATTCCCAGTGAAAGGAGACTGATATTCCCAGTAGGTGGAGACTGATATTCCCAGTGAGACAGAATAGATATTCTAAGTGAGAAGAGACTGATATTTCCAGTGAGAGGAGACTGATATTCCCAATGAGACAGAATAGATATTCCAAGTGAGAAGAGACTGATATTTCCAGTGAGAGGAGACTGATATACCCACTGAGACAGAATACATATTCCCAATGAGAGAAGACTGATATTCCCAGTGAGAAGAGACTGATATTCCCAGTGAGAGGAGACTGATATTCCCAGTAACACAAAATAGATATACCCAGAGAGATGAGACTGATATTCCCAGTAAGACAGAATAGATATTCCCAGTGAGAGGAGATTGATATTCCCACTGAGAAGAGATTGATATTCCCAGTGATAGGAGACTGATATTCCCAGTGAGACAAAATAGATATTCCCAGTGAGAGCAGACTGATATTCCCAGTGAGAAGAGACTGATATTCCCAGTGAGAGGAGACTGATATTCCCCGTCAGACAAAATAGATATTCGCAGTGAGAGGAGACTGATATTCCCAGTGAGACAGAATAGATATTCCCAGTGAGAGGAGACTGATATTCCCACGGAGACAGAATAGATATTCCCAGTGAGAGGAGACTGATATTCCCATTGATACAGAACAGGTATCCCGGTGAGAGGAGGCTGAAATTCCCAATGAGAGGAGACTGATATTCCCAGTGAGACAGAATAGTTATTCCCACTGAAAGGCTACTGATATTCCCAGTGTGAGTAGACTGATATTCCCAGTGGGAGGATACTGATATTCCCAATGAGACAGAATAGATATTCCCAGTGAGAGGAGATTGATATTCCCAGTGAGACAGAATAGATATTCCCAGTGAGAGGAGACTGATATTCCCATGGAGACAGAATAGATATTCCCTGTGAGAGGGGATTGATATTCCCAGTGAGACAGAATAGATATTCCCAGTGAGAGGAGACTGATATTCCCACTGAGAGAGAATAGATATTCCAAGTGAGAAGAGACTGATATTTCCAGTGAGAGGAGACTGATATTCCCATTGATACAGAATAGATATTCCCAATGAGAGGAGACTGATATACCCAGTGAGAAGAGACTGATATTCCCAGTGAGAGGAGACTGATATTCCCAGTGACACAAAATAGATATTCCCAGTGAGATGAGACTGATATTCCCAGTGAGACAGAATAGATATTCCCAGTGAGAGGAGATTGATATTCCCAGTGAGAAGAGACTGATATTCCCAGTGATAGGAGACTGATATTCCCAGTGAGTCAAAATAGATATTCCCAGTGAGAGCAAACTGATATTCCCAGTGAGAAGAGACTGATTTTCCCAGTGATAGGAGACTGATATTCCCAGTGAGACAGAATAGATATTCCCAGTGAGAGGAGACTGATATTCCCACGGAGACAGAATAGATATTCCCAGTGAGAGGAGACGGATATTCCCATTGATACAGAATAGGTATTCCCGGTGAGAGGAGGCTGATATTCCCAATGAGAGGAGACTGATATTCCCATGAGACAGAACAGTTATTCCCACTGAAAGGCTACTGATATTCCCAGTGTGAGTAGACTGATATTCAAAATGAGAGAATACTGATATTCCCAGTGAAAGGAGACTGTTATTCAAAGTGAGACAGAATAGATATTCCCAGTGAGAGGAGACTGATATTCCCAGTGAGAGGAGACTGATATTCCCAGTGAGAGGAGACTGCTATTCCCAGTGAGACAGAATAGATATTCCCAGTGATAGGAGACTGATATTCCCAGTGAGACAGAATATATATTTCCAGTGAGAGGAGACAGATATTCCCAGTGAGACAGAATAGATAATCCATGTGAGACAGAAGAGATATTACCAGTGAAAGGAGACTGATATTCCCAGTGAAAGGAGACTGATATACCCCATGAGACAGAATAGATATTCCCAGTGAAAGGAGACTGATATTCCCAGTGAAAGGAGACTAATTTTCCCAGTGAGAGGAGACTGCTATTCCCAGTGAGACAGTATAGATGTTCCCAGTGAGAGGGGACTGATATTCCCAGTGAGAGGAGACTAATATTCCCAGTGATCCAGTATTGATATTCCCTGTGAAAGGAGACTGATATTCCTATTGAGACAGAATAGATATTCCCAGTGAGACAGAATAGATATTCCCAGTGACAGGAGACTGCTTTTCCCAGTGAAAGGAGACTGATATTCCCAGTGAGATAGTACAGATATTCCCAGTGTAAGGAGACTGATATTCCCAGTGATAGGAGAGTGATATTCCCAGTGAAAGGAGACTGATATTCCCAGTAGGTGGAGACTGATATTCCCAGTGAGACAGAATAGATATTCTAAGTGAGAAGAGACTGATATTTCCAGTGAGAGGAGACTGATATTCCCAATGAGACAGAATAGATATTCCAAGTGAGAAGAGACTGATATTTCCAGTGAGAGGAGACTGATATACCCACTGAGACAGAATACATATTCCCAATGAGAGAAGACTGATATTCCCAGTGAGAAGAGACTGATATTCCCAGTGAGAGGAGACTGATATTCCCAGTAACACAAAATAGATATACCCAGAGAGATGAGACTGATATTCCCAGTAAGACAGAATAGATATTCCCAGTGAGAGGAGATTGATATTCCCACTGAGAAGAGATTGATATTCCCAGTGATAGGAGACTGACATTCCCAGTGAGACAAAATAGATATTCCCAGTGAGAGCAGACTGATATTCCCAGTGAGAAGAGACTGATATTCCCAGTGAGAGGAGACTGATATTCCCCGTCAGACAAAATAGATATTCGCAGTGAGAGGAGACTGATATTCCCAGTGAGACAGAATAGATATTCCCAGTGAGAGGAGACTGATATTCCCACGGAGACAGAATAGATATTCCCAGTGAGAGGAGACTGATATTCCCATTGATACAGAACAGGTATCCCGGTGAGAGGAGGCTGAAATTCCCAATGAGAGGAGACTGATATTCCCAGTGAGACAGAATAGTTATTCCCACTGAAAGGCTACTGATATTCCCAGTGTGAGTAGACTGATATTCCCAGTGGGAGGATACTGATATTCCCAATGAGACAGAATAGATATTCCCAGTGAGAGGAGATTGATATTCCCAGTGAGACAGAATAGATATTCCCAGTGAGAGGAGACTGATATTCCCATGGAGACAGAATAGATATTCCCTGTGAGAGGGGATTGATATTCCCAGTGAGACAGAATAGATATTCCCAGTGAGAGGAGACTGATATTCCCACTGAGAGAGAATAGATATTCCAAGTGAGAAGAGACTGATATTTCCAGTGAGAGGAGACTGATATTCCCATTGATACAGAATAGATATTCCCAATGAGAGGAGACTGATATACCCAGTGAGAAGAGACTGATATTCCCAGTGAGAGGAGACGGATATTCCCATTGATACAGAATAGGTATTCCCGGTGAGAGGAGGCTGATATTCCCAATGAGAGGAGACTGATATTCCCATGAGACAGAACAGTTATTCCCACTGAAAGGCTACTGATATTCCCAGTGTGAGTAGACTGATATTCAAAATGAGAGAATACTGATATTCCCAGTGAAAGGAGACTGTTATTCAAAGTGAGACAGAATAGATATTCCCAGTGAGAGGAGACTGATATTCCCAGTGAGAGGAGACTGATATTCCCAGTGAGAGGAGACTGCTATTCCCAGTGAGACAGAATAGATATTCCCAGTGATAGGAGACTGATATTCCCAGTGAGACAGAATATATATTTCCAGTGAGAGGAGACAGATATTCCCAGTGAGACAGAATAGATAATCCATGTGAGACAGAAGAGATATTACCAGTGAAAGGAGACTGATATTCCCAGTGAAAGGAGACTGATATACCCCATGAGACAGAATAGATATTCCCAGTGAAAGGAGACTGATATTCCCAGTGAAAGGAGACTAATTTTCCCAGTGAGAGGAGACTGCTATTCCCAGTGAGACAGTATAGATGTTCCCAGTGAGAGGGGACTGATATTCCCAGTGAGAGGAGACTAATATTCCCAGTGATCCAGTATTGATATTCCCTGTGAAAGGAGACTGATATTCCTATTGAGACAGAATAGATATTCCCAGTGAGACAGAATAGATATTCCCAGTGACAGGAGACTGCTTTTCCCAGTGAAAGGAGACTGATATTCCCAGTGAGATAGTACAGATATTCCCAGTGTAAGGAGACTGATATTCCCAGTGATAGGAGAGTGATATTCCCAGTGAAAGGAGACTGATATTCCCAGTAGGTGGAGACTGATATTCCCAGTGAGACAGAATAGATATTCTAAGTGAGAAGAGACTGATATTTCCAGTGAGAGGAGACTGATATTCCCAATGAGACAGAATAGATATTCCAAGTGAGAAGAGACTGATATTTCCAGTGAGAGGAGACTGATATACCCACTGAGACAGAATACATATTCCCAATGAGAGAAGACTGATATTCCCAGTGAGAAGAGACTGATATTCCCAGTGAGAGGAGACTGATATTCCCAGTAACACAAAATAGATATACCCAGAGAGATGAGACTGATATTCCCAGTAAGACAGAATAGATATTCCCAGTGAGAGGAGATTGATATTCCCACTGAGAAGAGATTGATATTCCCAGTGATAGGAGACTGACATTCCCAGTGAGACAAAATAGATATTCCCAGTGAGAGCAGACTGATATTCCCAGTGAGAAGAGACTGATATTCCCAGTGAGAGGAGACTGATATTCCCCGTCAGACAAAATAGATATTCGCAGTGAGAGGAGACTGATATTCCCAGTGAGACAGAATAGATATTCCCAGTGAGAGGAGACTGATATTCCCACGGAGACAGAATAGATATTCCCAGTGAGAGGAGACTGATATTCCCATTGATACAGAACAGGTATCCCGGTGAGAGGAGGCTGAAATTCCCAATGAGAGGAGACTGATATTCCCAGTGAGACAGAATAGTTATTCCCACTGAAAGGCTACTGATATTCCCAGTGTGAGTAGACTGATATTCCCAGTGGGAGGATACTGATATTCCCAATGAGACAGAATAGATATTCCCAGTGAGAGGAGATTGATATTCCCAGTGAGACAGAATAGATATTCCCAGTGAGAGGAGACTGATATTCCCATGGAGACAGAATAGATATTCCCTGTGAGAGGGGATTGATATTCCCAGTGAGACAGAATAGATATTCCCAGTGAGAGGAGACTGATATTCCCACTGAGAGAGAATAGATATTCCAAGTGAGAAGAGACTGATATTTCCAGTGAGAGGAGACTGATATTCCCATTGATACAGAATAGATATTCCCAATGAGAGGAGACTGATATACCCAGTGAGAAGAGACTGATATTCCCAGTGAGAGGAGACTGATATTCCCAGTGACACAAAATAGATATTCCCAGTGAGATGAGACTGATATTCCCAGTGAGACAGAATAGATATTCCCAGTGAGAGGAGATTGATATTCCCAGTGAGAAGAGACTGATATTCCCAGTGATAGGAGACTGATATTCCCAGTGAGTCAAAATAGATATTCCCAGTGAGAGCAAACTGATATTCCCAGTGAGAAGAGACTGATTTTCCCAGTGATAGGAGACTGATATTCCCAGTCAGACAGAATAGATATTCCCAGTGAGAGGAGACTGATATTCCCACGGAGACAGAATAGATATTCCCAGTGAGAGGAGACGGATATTCCCATTGATACAGAATAGGTATTCCCGGTGAGAGGAGGCTGATATTCCCAATGAGAGGAGACTGATATTCCCATGAGACAGAACAGTTATTCCCACTGAAAGGCTACTGATATTCCCAGTGTGAGTAGACTGATATTCAAAATGAGAGAATACTGATATTCCCAGTGAGACAGAATAGATATTCCCAGTGAGAGGAGATTGATATTCCCAGTGAGACAGAATACATATTCCCAGTGAGAGGAGACTGATATTCCCACTGAGACAGAATAGATATTCCCAGTGCGATGAGACTGATATTCCCACTGAGAAAGAATAGATATTCCCAATGAGATGATACTGATTTCCAACTGAGACAGAATAGATATTTCCATTGAGAATTTTCAGGTATTCCCAGTGAGAGGAGGCTGATATTCCCACTGAGACAGAATAGATATTCCCAGTGAGAGGGGACTGATATTCCCAGTGAGACAGAATAGATATTCCCAGTGAGAGGAGACTGATATTCCCAGTGAGAAGAGACTGATATTCCCAGTGAGAGTAGACTGATATTCCCAATGAGAAAGAACAGAAATTCCCAATGAGAGCAGACTGATATTCCTAGTGAGACAGAATAGATATTCCCAGTGAAATGCGACTGATATTCCCAATGAGACAGAATAGATATTCCCAGTGAAAGGAGACTGATATTCCCAGTGAGACAGAATAGATATTCCCAGTGAGAGGAGACTGATATTCCCACTGAGACAGAATAGATATTCCAAGAGAGAAGAGACTGATATTTCCAGTGAGAGGAGACTGATATTCCCACTGAGACAGAATAGATATTCCCAATGAGAGGAGAATGATATACCCAGTGAGAAGAGACTGATATTCCCAGTGAGAGGAGACTGATATTCCCAGTGACACAAAATAGATATTCCCAGTGAGATGAGACTGATATTCCCAGTGAGACAGAATAGATATTCCCAGTGAGAGGCGATTGATATTCCCAGTGAGAAGAGACTGATATTCCCAGTGATAGGAGACTGATATTCCCAGTGAGACAAAATAGATATTCCCAGTGAGAGCAGACTGATATTCCCAGTGAGAAGAGACTGATATTCCCAGTGATAGGAGACTGATATTCCCAGTCAGACAGAATAGATATTCCCAGTGAGAGGAGACTGATATTCCCACGGAGACAGAATAGATATTCCCAGTGAGAGGAGACTGATATTCGCATTGATACAGAATAGGTATTCCCGGTGAGAGGAGGCTGATATTCCCAATGAGAGGAGACTGATATTCCCAGTGAGACAGAATGGTTATTCCCACTGAAAGGCTACTGATATTCCCAGCGTGAGTAGACTGATATTCAAAATGAGAGGATACTGATATTCCCAGTGAGACAGAATAGATATTTCAAGTGAGAGGAGATTGATATTCCAGTGAGACAGAATACATATTCCCAGTGAGAGGAGACTGATATTCCCACTGAGACAGAATAGATATTCCCAGTGCGATGAGACTGATATTCCCACTGAGAAAGAATAGATATTCCCAATGAGATGATACTGATTTCCCACTGAGACAGAATAGATATTTCCATTGAGAATTTTCTGGTGTTCCCAGTGAGAGGAGGCTGATATTCCCACTGAGACAGAATAGATATTCCCAGTGAGAGGGGACTGATATTCCCAGTGAGACAGAATAGATATTCCCAGTGAGAGGAGACTGATATTCCCAGTGAGAAGAGACTGATATTCCCAGTGAGAGTAGACTGATATTCCCAATGAGAAAGAACAGAAATTCCCAATGAGAGCAGACTGATATTCCTAGTGAGACAGAATAGATATTCCCAGTGAAATGCGACAGATATTCCCAATGAGACATAATAGATATTCCCAGTGAAAGGAGACTGATATTCCCAGTGAGACAGAATAGATATTCCCAGTGAGAGGAGACTGATATTCCCACTGAGACAGAATAGATATTCCAAGAGAGAAGAGACTGATATTTCCAGTGAGAGGAGACTGATATTCCCACTGAGACAGAATAGATATTCCCAATGAGAGGAGACTGATATACCCAGTGAGAAGAGACTGATGTTTCCAGTGAGAGGAGACTGATATTCCCAGTGACACAAAATAGATATTCCCAGTGAGATGAGACTGATATTCCCAGTGAGACAGAATAGATATTCCCAGTGAGAGGAGATTGATATTCCCAGTGAGAAGAGACTGATATTCCCAGTGATAGGAGACTGATATTCCCAGTGAGACAAAATAGATATTCCCAGTGAGAGCAGACTGATATTCCCAGTGAGAAGAGACTGATATTCCCAGTGATAGGAGACTGATATTCCCAGTGAGACAGAATAGATATTCCCAGTGAGAGGAGACTGATATTCCCACGGAGACAGAATAGATATTCCCAGTGAGAGGAGACTGATATTCGCATTGATACAGAATAGGTATTCCCGGTGAGAGGAGGCTGATATTCCCAATGAGAGGAGACTGATATTCCCAGTGAGACAGAATGGTTATTCCCACTGAAAGGCTACTGATATTCCCAGCGTGAGTAGACTGATATTCAAAATGAGAGGATACTGATATTCCCAGTGAGACAGAATAGATATTTCCAGTGAGAGGAGATTGATATTCCAGTGAGACAGAATACATATTCCCAGTGAGAGGAGACTGATATTCCCACTGAGACAGAATAGATATTCCCAGTGCGATGAGACTGATATTCCCACTGAGAAAGAATAGATATTCCCAATGAGATGATACTGATTTCCCACTGAGACAGAATAGATATTTCCATTGAGAATTTTCTGGTATTCCCAGTGAGAGGAGGCTGATATTCCCACTCAGACAGAATAGATATTCCCAGTGAGAGGGGACTGATATTCCCAGTGAGACAGAATAGATATTCCCAGTGAGAGGAGACTGATATTCCCAGTGGAAGAGACTGATATTCCCAGTGAGAGTAGACTGATATTCCCAATGAGAAAGAACAGAAATTCCCAATGAGAGCAGACTGATATTCCTAGTGAGACAGAATAGATATTCCCAGTGAAATGCGACTGATATTCCCAATGAAACAGAATAGATATTCCCAGTGAAAGGAGACTGATATTCCCAGTGAGAGGAGACAGATATTCCCAGTGACCCAGTATTGATATTCCCAGTGAGAGGAGACTGATATTCCTAGTGAGACAGAATAGATATTTTCAGTGAGAGGAGACTGATATTCCCAGTGAGTCAGAATAGATATTCCCAGTGAGACAGAATTGATATTCCCAGGGACAGGAGACTGATATTCCCAGTGACAGGAGACTGATATTCCCAGTGAAATGAGATTGATATTCCCAGTGAGATAGAATAGATATTCCCAGTGTAAGGAGACTGATATTCCCAGTGAAAGGAGACTGATATTCCCAGAGAGTGGAGACTGATATTCCCAGTGAGACAGAATAGATATTCCCAGTGACAGGAGACTGATATTCCTTCAGAGACAGAATAGATATTCCCAGTGAGAGGAGACTGATATTCCCAATGAGACAGAATAGATATTCCCAGTGAGAGGAGACTGTTATTAACAATGAGACAGAATAGATATTCCAAGTGAAAGGAGACTGATATTCCCAGTGAGTGGAGACTGATATTCCCAGTGAAAGGAGACTGTTATTCAAAGTGAGACAGAATAGATATTCCCAGTGAGAGGAGACTGATATTCCCAGTGAGAGGAGACTGCTATTCCCAGTGAGAGGAGACTGCTATTCCCAGTGAGACAGAATAGATATTCCCAGTGATAGGAGACTTATATTCCCAGTGAGACAGAATAGATATTTCCAGTGAGAGGAGACAGATATTCCCAGTGAGACAGAATAGATAATCCATGTGAGACAGAAGAGATATTCCCAGTGAAAGGAGACTGATATTCCCAGTGAAAGGAGAATGATATTCCCCATGAGACAGAATAGATATTCCCAGTGAAAGGAGACTGATATTCCCAGTGAAAGGAGACTAATTTTCCCAGTGAGAGGAGACTGCTATTCCCAGTGAGACAGTATAGATGTTCCCAGTGAGAGGGGACTGATATTCCCAGTGAGAGGAGACTAATATTCCCTGTGAGCCAGTATTGATATTCCCAGTGACAGGAGACGGATATTCCTATTGAGACAGAATAGATAGTCCCAGTGAGACAGAATAGATATTCCCAGTGACAGGAGACTGCTTTTCCCAGTGAAAGGAGACAGATATTCCCATTGAGATAGTACAGATATTCCCCGTGTAAGGAGACTGATATTCCCAGTGAAAGGAGAGTGATATTCCCAGTGAAAGGAGACTGATATTCCCAGTGAGTGGAGACTGATATTCCCACTGAGACAGATTAGATATTCCCAGAGAGAGGAGACTGATATTCCCAGTTTTCCAGAATAGATATTCCCAGTGAGAGGAGACTGATATTCCCAGTGAGACAGAATAGATATTCCAAGTGAGAGAAGACTGATATTCCCACTAAGACAGAATAGATATTCCCAGTGAGAAGGGACTGATATTCCCAGTGAGAGGAGACTATTTTCACACCGAGACAGAATGGATATTCCCAGTTAGAGGAGACTGATATTCCAGGTGAGAAGTGACTGATATTCCCAGTGAGAGGAAACTGATATTCCCAGTGAGACAAAATAGATATTCCCATTGAGACAGAAAAGTTTTTCCCAGTGAGAGGAGACTGATATTCCCAGTGAGAAAAAAACTGATATTCCCAGTGAGAGTAGACTGATAATCCCACTGAGAAAGAATAGATATTCCCAATGAAAGGAGACTGATATTCCCAGTGAGACAGAATAGTTATTCCCAGTGACAGGAGACTGACATTCCCAGTGAAAGGAGACTGATATTCCATGTGAGACAGAATAGATATTCCCAGTGAGAGGAGTTTGATATTCCCAGTGAGAGGAGACTGCTATTCCCAGTTAGACAGTATAGATAATCCCAGTGAGAGGAGACTGTTATTCCCAGTGAGAGGAGACTGATGTTCCTAGTGAGATAGAATTGATATTTCCAGTGAGAGGAGACTGATATTCCCAGTGAGAGGAGACTGATATTCCCAGTGAGCCAGTAATGATATTCCCAGTGAGAGGAGACTGATATTCCTTATGAGACAGAATAGATATTTCCAGTGATTGGAGACTGATATTCCCAGTGAGACAGAATAGATGTTCCCAGTGAGACAGAATAGATATTCCCAGTGACAGGAGACTGATATTCCCAGTGAAAGGAGACTGATATTCCCAGTGAGATAGAAAAGATATTCCCAGTGTGAGGAGACTGATATTCACAGTGAAAAGAGACTGATATTCCCAGTTAAAGGAGACTGATATTCCCAGTGAGTGGAGACTATGATCTTATCAGTGAGACAGAATATATATTCCCAGTGAGAGGAGACTGATATTCCCACTTAGACAGAATAGATATTCCCAGAGAGAGGAGACTGATATTCCCAGTTTTACAAAATAGATATTCCCTGTGAGAGGGGACTGATATTCCCAGTGAGACAGAATAGATATTCCCCATGACAGGAGACTGATATTCCCAATCAGACAGAATAGATATTTCAAGTGAGAAGAGACTGATATTTCCAGTGAGAAGAGACTGATATTCCCACTGAGACAGAATAGATATTCCCAATGAGAGGAGACTGATATTCCCAGTGAGGAGAGACTGATATTCCCAGTGAGAGGAGACTGATATTCCCAGTAATACAAAATAGATATACCCAGAGAGATGAGACTGATATTCCCAGTGAGACAGAATAGATATTCCCAGTGAGAGGAGATTGATATTCCCAGTGCGAAGAGACTGATATTCCCAGTGATAGGAGACTGATATTCCCAGTGAGACAAAATAGATATTCCCAGTGAGAGCAGACTGATATTCCCAGTGAGAAGAGACTGATATTCCCAGTGAGAGAAGACTGATATTCCCAGTGAGACAAAATAGATATTCCCAGTGAGAGGAGACTGATATTCCCAGTGAGACAGAATAGATATTCCCAGTGAGAGGAGACTGATATTCCCACGGAGACAGAATAGATATTCCCAGTGCGATGAGACTGATATTCCCATTGATACAGAATAGATTTTCCCGGTGAGAGGAGGCTGAAATTCCCAATGAGAGGAGACTGATATTCCCAGTGAGACAGAATAGTTATTTCCACTGAAAGGCTACTGATATTCCAAGTGTGAGTAGACTGATATTCCCAGTGAGAGGATACTGATATTCCCAATGAGACAGAATAGATATTCCCAGTGAGAGGAGATTGATATTCCCAGTGAGACAGAATAGTTATTTCCACTGAAAGGCTACTGATATTCCAAGTGTGAGTAGACTGATATTCCCAGTGAGAGGAGACTGATATTCCCACGGAGACAGAATAGATATTCCCTGTGAGAGGGGATTGATATTCCCCGTGAGACAGAATAGATATTCCCAGTGAGAGGAGACTGATATTCCCACTGAGACAGAATAGATATTCCATTTGAGAAGAGACTGATATTGCCAGTGAGAGGAGACTGATATTCCCACTGATACAGAAGATATTCCCAATGAGAGGAGACTGATATACCCAGTGAGAAGAGACTGATATTCCCAGTGAGAGGAGACTGATATTCCCAGTGAAACTAAATAGATATTCCCAGTGAAATGAGACTGATATTCCCAGTGAGACAGAATAGATATTCCCAGTGAGAGGAGATTGATTTTCCCAGTGAGAAGAGACTGATATTCCCGGTGATAGGAGACTGATATTTCCAGTGAGACAAAATAGATATTCCCAGTGAGAGCAGACTGATATTCCCAGTCAGACAGAATAGATATTCCCAGTGAGAGGAGACTGATATTCCCACGGAGACAGAATAGATATTCCCAGTGAGAGGAGACTGATATTCCCATTGATACAGAATAGGTATTCCCGGTGAGAGGAGGCTGATATTCCCAATGAGAGGAGACTGATATTCCCAGTGAGACAGAACAGTTATTCCCACTGAAAGGCTACTGATATTCCCAGTGTGAGTAGACTGATATTCAAAATGAGAGGATACTGATATTCCCAGTGAGACTGAATAGATATTCCCAGTGAGAGGAGATTGATATTCCCAGTGAGACAGAATACATATTCCCAGTGAGAGGAGACTGATATTCCCACTGAGACAGAATAGATATTCCCAGTGCGATGAGACTGATATTCCCACTGAGAAAGAATAGATATTCCCAATGAGATGATACTGATATTCCCACTGAGACAGAATAGATATTTCCGTTGAGAATTTTCTGATATTCCCAGTGAGAGGAGGCTGATATTCCCACTGAGACAGAATAGATATTCCCAGTGAGAGGGGACTGATATTCTCAGTGAGACAGAATAGATATTGCCAGTGAGAGGAGACTGATATTCCCAGTGAGAAGAGACTGATATTCCCAGTGAGAGTAGAATGATATTCCCAATGAGAAAGAACAGAAATTCCCAATGAGAGCAGACTGATATTCCCAATGAGACAGAATAGATATTCCCAGTGAAAGGAGACTGATATTCCCAGTGAGAGGAGACTGATATTCCCAGTGACCCAGTATTGATATTCCCAGTGAGAGGAGACTGATATTCCTAGTGAGACAGAATAGATATTCCCAGTGAGAGGAGACTGATATTCCCAGTGAGACAGAATAGATATTCCCAGAGAGACAGAATTGATATTCCCAGTGACAGGAGACTGATATTCCCAGTGAAATGAGACTGATATTACCAGTGAGATAGAATAGATATTCCCAGTGTAAGGAGACTGATATTCCCAGTGAAAGGAGACTGATATTCCCAGTGAGTGGAGACTGATATTCCCAGTGAGACAGAATAGATATTCCAAGTGACAGGAGACTGATATTCCTTCAGAGACAGAATAGATATTCCCAGTGAGAGGAGACTGATATTCCCAATGAGACAGAATAGATATTCCCAGTGAGAGGAGACTGTTATTAACAATGAGACAGAATAGATATTCCAAGTGAAAGGAGACTGATATTCCCAGTGAGTGGAGACTGATATTCCCAGTGAAAGGAGACTGTTATTCAAAGTGAGACAGAATAGATATTCCCAGTGAGAGGAGACTGATATTCCCAGTGAGAGGAGACTGATATTCCCAGTGAGAGGAGACTGCTATTCCCAGTGAGACAGAATAGATATTCCCAGTGATAGGAGACTGATATTCCCAGTGAGACAGAATATATATTTCCAGTGAGAGGAGACAGATATTCCCAGTGAGACAGAATAGATAATCCATGTGAGACAGAAGAGATATTACCAGTGAAAGGAGACTGATATTCCCAGTGAAAGGAGACTGATATACCCCATGAGACAGAATAGATATTCCCAGTGAAAGGAGACTGATATTCCCAGTGAAAGGAGACTAATTTTCCCAGTGAGAGGAGACTGCTATTCCCAGTGAGACAGTATAGATGTTCCCAGTGAGAGGGGACTGATATTCCCAGTGAGAGGAGACTAATATTCCCAGTGATCCAGTATTGATATTCCCTGTGAAAGGAGACTGATATTCCTATTGAGACAGAATAGATATTCCCAGTGAGACAGAATAGATATTCCCAGTGACAGGAGACTGCTTTTCCCAGTGAAAGGAGACTGATATTCCCAGTGAGATAGTACAGATATTCCCAGTGTAAGGAGACTGATATTCCCAGTGATAGGAGAGTGATATTCCCAGTGAAAGGAGACTGATATTCCCAGTAGGTGGAGACTGATATTCCCAGTGAGACAGAATAGATATTCTAAGTGAGAAGAGACTGATATTTCCAGTGAGAGGAGACTGATATTCCCAATGAGACAGAATAGATATTCCAAGTGAGAAGAGACTGATATTTCCAGTGAGAGGAGACTGATATACCCACTGAGACAGAATACATATTCCCAATGAGAGAAGACTGATATTCCCAGTGAGAAGAGACTGATATTCCCAGTGAGAGGAGACTGATATTCCCAGTAACACAAAATAGATATACCCAGAGAGATGAGACTGATATTCCCAGTAAGACAGAATAGATATTCCCAGTGAGAGGAGATTGATATTCCCACTGAGAAGAGATTGATATTCCCAGTGATAGGAGACTGACATTCCCAGTGAGACAAAATAGATATTACCAGTGAGAGCAGACTGATATTCCCAGTGAGAAGAGACTGATATTCCCAGTGAGAGGAGACTGATATTCCCCGTCAGACAAAATAGATATTCGCAGTGAGAGGAGACTGATATTCCCAGTGAGACAGAATAGATATTCCCAGTGAGAGGAGACTGATATTCCCACGGAGACAGAATAGATATTCCCAGTGGGAGGAGACTGATATTCCCATTGATACAGAACAGGTATCCCGGTGAGAGGAGGCTGAAATTCCCAATGAGAGGAGACTGATATTCCCAGTGAGACAGAATAGTTATTCCCACTGAAAGGCTACTGATATTCCCAGTGTGAGTAGACTGATATTCCCAGTGGGAGGATACTGATATTCCCAATGAGACAGAATAGATATTCCCAGTGAGAGGAGATTGATATTCCCAGTGAGACAGAATAGATATTCCCAGTGAGAGGAGACTGATATTCCCATGGAGACAGAATAGATATTCCCTGTGAGAGGGGATTGATATTCCCAGTGAGACAGAATAGATATTCCCAGTGAGAGGAGACTGATATTCCCACTGAGAGAGAATAGATATTCCCAGTGAGAGGAGATTGATATTCCCAGTGAGAAGAGACTGATATTCCCAGGGATAGGAGACTGATATTCCCAGTGAGTCAAAATAGATATTCCCAGTGAGAGCAAACTGATATTCCCAGTGAGAAGAGACTGATTTTCCCAGTGATAGGAGACTGATATTCCCATTGATACAGAATAGATATTCCCAATGAGAGGAGACTGATATACCCAGTGAGAAGAGACTGATATTCCCAGTGAGAGGAGACTGATATTCCCAGTGACACAAAATAGATATTCCCAGTGAGATGAGACTGATATTCCCAGTGAGACAGAATAGATATTCCCAGTGAGAGGAGATTGATATTCCCAGTGAGAAGAGACTGATATTCCCAGTGATAGGAGACTGATATTCCCAGTGAGTCAAAATAGATATTCCCAGTGAGAGCAAACTGATATTCCCAGTGAGAAGAGACTGATTTTCCCAGTGATAGGAGACTGATATTCCCAGTGAGACAGAATAGATATTCCCAGTGAGAGGAGACTGATATTCCCACGGAGACAGAATAGATATTCCCAGTGAGAGGAGACGGATATTCCCATTGATACAGAATAGGTATTCCCGGTGAGAGGAGGCTGATATTCCCAATGAGAGGAGACTGATATTCCCATGAGACAGAACAGTTATTCCCACTGAAAGGCTACTGATATTCCCAGTGTGAGTAGACTGATATTCAAAATGAGAGAATACTGATATTCCCAGTGAGACAGAATAGATATTCCCAGTGAGGGAGATTGATATTCCCAGTGAGACAGAATACATATTCCCAGTGAGAGGAGACTGATATTCCCACTGAGACAGAATAGATATTCCCAGTGCGATGAGACTGATATTCCCACTGAGAAAGAATAGATTTTCCCAATGAGATGATACTGATATTCCCACTGAGACAGAATAGATATTTCCATTGAGAATTTTCTGATATTCCCAGTGAGAAGAGGCTGATATTCCCACTGAGACAGAATAGATATTCCCAGTGAGAGGGGACTGATATTCCCAGTGAGACAGAATAGGTATTCCCAGTGAGAGGAGACTGATATTCCCAGTGAGAAGAGACTGATGTTCCCAGTGAGAGTAGACTGATATTCCCAATGAGAAAGAACAGAAATTACCAATGAGAGCTGACTGATATTCCTAGTGAGACAGAATAGTTATTCCCAGTTAAAGGCGACTGATATTCCTAGTGAGACAGAATAGATATACCCAGTGAGACAGAATAAATATTCCCAGTGACAGGAGACTGATATTCCCAGTGAAATGAGACTGATATTCCCAGTGAGATAGAACAGATATTCCCAGTGTAAGGAGACTGATATTCCCAGTGAAAGGAGACTGATATTCCCAGTGAGTGGAGACTGATATTCCCAGTGAGACAGAATAGATATTCCGAGTGAGATGAGACTGATATTCCTTCAGAGACAGAATCGATATTCCCAGTGAGAGGAGACTGATATTCCCAATGAGACAGAATAGATATTCCCAGTGAGAGGAGACTGTTATTAACAATGAGACAGAATAGATATTCCAAGTGAAAGGAGACTGATATTCCCAGTGAGTGGAGACTGATATTCCCAGTGAAAGGAGACTGTTATTCAAAGTGAGGCAGAATAGATATTCCCAGTGAGAGGAGACTGATATTCCCAGTGAGAGGAGACTGATATTCCCAGTGAGAGGAGACTGCTATTCCCAGTGAGACAGAATAGATATTCCCAGTGATAGGAGACTGATATTCCCAGTGAGACAGAATATATATTTCCAGTGAGAGGAGACAGATATTCCCAGTGAGACAAAATAGATAATCCATGTGAGACAGAAGAGATATTCCCAGTGAAAGGAGACTGATATTCCCAGTGAAAGGAGACTGATATACCCCATGAGAAAGAATAGATATTCCCAGTGAAAGGAGACTGATATTCCCAGTGAAAGGAGACTAATTTTCCCAGTGAGAGGAGACTGCTATTCCCAGTGAGACAGTATAGATGTTCCCAGTGAGAGGCGACTGATATTCCCAGTGAGAGGAGACTAATATTCCCAGTGAGCCAGTATTGATATTCCCAGTGACAGGAGACTGATATTCCTTTTGAGACAGAATAGATATTCCCAGTGAGACAGAATAGATATTCCCAGTGACAGGAGACTGCTTTTCCCAGTGAAAGGAGACTGATATTCCCAGTGAGATAGTACAGATATTCCCAGTGTAAGGAGACTGATATTCCCAGTGAAAGGAGAGTGATATTCCCAGTGAAAGGAGACTGATATTCCCAGTGAGTGGAGACTGATATTCCCAGTGAGACAGAATAGATATTCCAAGTGAGAAGAGACTGATATTTCCAGTGAGAGGAGACTGATATTCCCAATGAGACAGAATAGATATTCCAAGTGAGAAGAGACTGATATTTCCAGTGAGAGGAGACTGATATTCCCATTGATACAGAATAGATATTCCCAATGAGAGGAGACTGATATACCCAGTGAGAAGAGACTGATATTCCCAGTGAGAGGAGACTGATATTCCCAGTGACACAAAATAGATATTCCCAGTGAGATGAGACTGATATTCCCAGTGAGACAGAATAGATATTCCCAGTGAGAGGAGATTGATATTCCCAGTGAGAAGAGACTGATATTCCCAGTGATAGGAGACTGATATTGCCAGTGAGTCAAAATAGATATTCCCAGTGAGAGCAGACTGATATTCCCAGTGAGAAGAGACTGATTTTCCCAGTGATAGGAGACTGATATTCCCAGTGAGACAGAATAGATATTCCCAGTGAGAGGAGACTGATATTCCCACGGAGACAGAATAGATATTCCCAGTGAGAGGAGACTGATATTCCCATTGATACAGAATAGGTATTCCCGATGAGAGGAGGCTGATATTCCCAATGAGAGGAGACTGATATTCCCATGAGACAGAATAGTTATTCCCACTGAAAGGCTACTGATATTCCCAGTGTGAGTAGACTGATATTCAAAATGAGAGAATACTGATATTCCCAGTGAGACAGAATAGATATTCCCAGTGAGAGGAGATTGATATTCCCAGTGAGACAGAATACATATTCCCAGTGAGAGGAGACTTATATTCCCACTGAGACAGAATAGATATTCCCAGTGCGATGAGACTGATATTCCCACTGAGAAAGAATAGATATTCCCAATGAGATGATACTGATATTCCCACTGAGACAGAATAGATATTTCCATTGAGAATTTTCTGATATTCCCAGTGAGAGGAGGCTGATATTCCCACTGAGACAGAATAGATATTCCCAGTGAGAGGGGCTGATATTCCCAGTGAGACAGAATAGATATTCCCAGTGAGAGGAGACTGATATTCCCAGTGAGAAGAGACTGATATTCCCAGTGAGAGTAGACTGATATTCCCAATGAGAAAGAACAGAAATTCCCAATGAGAGCTGACTGATATTCCTAGTGAGACAGAATAGTTATTCCCAGTTAAAGGCGACTGATATTCCCAATGAGACAGAATAGATATTCCCAGTGAAAGGAGACTGATATTCCCAGTGAGAGGAGACTGATATTCCCAGTGACCCAGTATTGATATTCCCAGTGAGAGGAGACTGATATTCCTAGTGAGACAGAAAAGATATTTACAGTGAGAGGAGACTGATATTCCCAGTGAGACAGAATAGATATTCCCAGTGAGACGGAATTGATATTCCCAGTGACAGGAGACTGATATTCCCAGTGAAATGAGACTGATATTCCCAGTGAGATAGAATAGATATTCCCAGTGTAAGGAGACTGATATTCCCAGTGAAAGGAGACTGATATTCCCAGTGAGTGGAGACTGATATTCCCAGTGAGACAGAATAGATATTCCCAGTGACAGGAGACTGATATTCCTTCAGAGACAGAATAGATATTCCCAGTGAGAGAGACTGATATTCCCAATGAGACTGAATAGATATTCCCAGTGAGAGGAGACTGTTATTAACAATGAGACAGAATAGATATTCCAAGTGAAAGGAGACTGATATTCCCAGTGAGTGGGGACTGATATTCCCAGTGAAAGGAGACTGTTATTGAAAGTGAGGCAGAATAGATATTCCCAGTGAGAGGAGACTGATATTCCCAGTGAGAGGAGACTGATATTCCCAGTGAGAGGAGACTGCTATTCCCAGTGAGACAGTATAGATGTTCCCAGTGAGAGGGGACTGATATTCCCAGTGAGAGGAGACTAATATTCCCAGTGAGCCAGTATTCATATTCCCAGTGACAGGAGACTGATATTCCTTTTGAGACAGAATAGATATTCCCAGTGAGACAGAATAGATATTCCCAGTGACAGGAGACTGCTTTTCCCAGTGAAAGGAGACTGATATTCCCAGTGAGATAGTACAGATATTCCCAGTGTAAGGAGACTGCTATTCCCAGTGAAAGGAGAGTGATATTCCCAGTGAGTGGAGACTGATATTCCCAGTGAGACAGAATAGATATTCCAAGTGCGATGAGACTGATATTCCCACTGAGAAAGAATAGATATTCCCAATGAGATGATACTGATATTCCCACTGAGACAGAATAGATATTTCCATTGAGAATTTTCTGATATTCCCAGTGAGAGGAGGCTGATATTCCCACTGAGACAGAATAGATATTCCCAGTGAGAGGGGACTGATATTCCCAGTGAGACAGAATAGATATTGCCAGTGAGAGGAGACTGATATTCCCAGTGAGAAGAGACTGATATTCCCAGTGAGAGTAGAATGATATTCCCAATGAGAAAGAACAGAAATTCCCAATGAGAGCAGACTGATATTCCTAGTGAGACAGAATAGATATTCCCAGTGAAAGGCGACTGATATTCCCAATGAGACAGAATAGATATTCCCAGTGAAAGGAGACTGATATTCCCAGTGAGAGGAGACTGATATTCCCAGTGACCCAGTATTGATATTCCCAGTGAGAGGAGACTGATATTCCTAGTGAGACAGAATAGATATTCCCAGTGAGAGGAGACTGATATTACCAGTGAGACAGAATAGATATTCCCAGTGAGACGGAATTGATATTCCCAGTGACAGGAGACTGATATTCCCAGTGAAATGAGACTGATATTCCCAGTGAGATAGAATAGATATTCCCAGTGTAAGGAGACTGATATTCCCAGTGAAAGGAGACTGATATTCCCAGTGAGTGGAGACTGATATTCCCAGTGAGACAGAATAGATATTCCCAGTGACAGGAGACTGATATTCCTTCAGAGACAGAATAGATATTCCCAGTGAGAGAGACTGATATTCCCAATGAGACAGAATAGATATTCCCAGTGAGAGGAGACTGTTATTAACAATGAGACAGAATAGATATTCCAAGTGAAAGGAGACTGATATTCCCAGTGAGTGGGGACTGATATTCCCAGTGAAAGGAGACTGTTATTGAAAGTGAGGCAGAATAGATATTCCCAGTGAGAGGAGACTGATATTCCCAGTGAGAGGAGACTGATATTCCCAGTGAGAGGAGACTGCTATTCCCAGTGAGACAGTATAGATGTTCCCAGTGAGAGGGGACTGATATTCCCAGTGAGAGGAGACTAATATTCCCAGTGAGCCAGTATTGATATTCCCAGTGACAGGAGACTGATATTCCTTTTGAGACAGAATAGATATTCCCAGTGAGACAGAATAGATATTCCCAGTGACAGGAGACTGCTTTTCCCAGTGAAAGGAGACTGATATTCCCAGTGAGATAGTACAGATATTCCCAGTGTAAGGAGACTGCTATTCCCAGTGAAAGGAGAGTGATATTCCCAGTGAGTGGAGACTGATATTCCCAGTGAGACAGAATAGATATTCCAAGTGCGATGAGACTGATATTCCCACTGAGAAAGAATAGATATTCCCAATGAGATGATACTGATATTCCCACTGAGACAGAATAGATATTTCCATTGAGAATTTTCTGATATTCCCAGTGAGAGGAGGCTGATATTCCCACTGAGACAGAATAGATATTCCCAGTGAGAGGGGACTGATATTCCCAGTGAGACAGAATAGATATTGCCAGTGAGAGGAGACTGATATTCCCAGTGAGAAGAGACTGATATTCCCAGTGAGAGTAGAATGATATTCCCAATGAGAAAGAACAGAAATTCCCAATGAGAGCAGACTGATATTCCTAGTGAGACAGAATAGATATTCCCAGTGAAAGGCGACTGATATTCCCAATGAGACAGAATAGATATTCCCAGTGAAAGGAGACTGATATTCCCAGTGAGAGGAGACTGATATTCCCAGTGACCCAGTATTGATATTCCCAGTGAGAGGAGACTGATATTCCTAGTGAGACAGAATAGATATTCCCAGTGAGAGGAGACTGATATTACCAGTGAGACAGAATAGATATTCCCAGAGAGACAGAATTGATATTCCCAGTGACAGGAGACTGATATTCCCAGTGAAATGAGACTGATATTACCAGTGAGATAGAATAGATATTCCCAGTGTAAGGAGACTGATATTCCCAGTGAAAGGAGACTGATATTCCCAGTGAGTGGAGACTGATATTCCCAGTGAGACAGAATAGATATTCCAAGTGACAGGAGACTGATATTCCTTCAGAGACAGAATAGATATTCCCAGTGAGAGGAGACTGATATTCCCAATGAGACAGAATAGATATTCCCAGTGAGAGGAGACTGTTATTAACAATGAGACAGAATAGATATTCCAAGTGAAAGGAGAGTGATATTCCCAGTGAGTGGAGACTGATATTCCCAGTGAAAGGAGACTGTTATTCAAAGTGAGACAGAATAGATATTCCCAGTGAGAGGAGACTGATATTCCCAGTGAGAGGAGACTGATATTCCCAGTGAGAGGAGACTGCTATTCCCAGTGAGACAGAATAGATATTCCCAGTGATAGGAGACTGATATTCCCAGTGAGACAGAATATATATTTCCAGTGAGAGGAGACAGATATTCCCAGTGAGACAGAATAGATAATCCATGTGAGACAGAAGAGATATTACCAGTGAAAGGAGACTGATATTCCCAGTGAAAGGAGACTGATATACCCCATGAGACAGAATAGATATTCCCAGTGAAAGGAGACTGATATTCCCAGTGAAAGGAGACTTATTTTCCCAGTGAGAGGAGACTGCTATTCCCAGTGAGACAGTATAGATGTTCCCAGTGAGAGGGGACTGATATTCCCAGTGAGAGGAGACTAATATTCCCAGTGATCCAGTATTGATATTCCCTGTGAAAGGAGACTGATATTCCTATTGAGACAGAATAGATATTCCCAGTGAGACAGAATAGATATTCCCAGTGACAGGAGACTGCTTTTCCCAGTGAAAGGAGACTGATATTCCCAGTGAGATAGTACAGATATTCCCAGTGTAAGGAGACTGATATTCCCAGTGATAGGAGAGTGATATTCCCAGTGAAAGGAGACTGATATTCCCAGTAGGTGGAGACTGATATTCCCAGTGAGACAGAATAGATATTCTAAGTGAGAAGAGACTGATATTTCCAGTGAGAGGAGACTGATATTCCCAATGAGACAGAATAGATATTCCAAGTGAGAAGAGACTGATATTTCCAGTGAGAGGAGACTGATATACCCACTGAGACAGAATACATATTCCCAATGAGAGAAGACTGATATTCCCAGTGAGAAGAGACTGATATTCCCAGTGAGAGGAGACTGATATTCCCAGTAACACAAAATAGATATACCCAGAGAGATGAGACTGATATTCCCAGTGAGACAGAATAGATATTCCCAGTGAGAGGAGATTGATATTCCCACTGAGAAGAGATTGATATTCCCACTGAGAAGAGATTGATATTCCCAGTGATAGGAGACTGATATTCCCAGTGAGACAAAATAGATATTCCCAGTGAGAGCAGACTGATATTCCCAGTGAGAAGAGACTGATATTCCCAGTGAGAGGAGACTGATATTCCCCGTCAGACAAAATAGATATTCGCAGTGAGAGGAGACTGATATTCCCAGTGAGACAGAATAGATATTCCCAGTGAGAGGAGACTGATATTCCCACGGAGACAGAATAGATATTCCCAGTGAGAGGAGACTGATATTCCCATTGATACAGAACAGGTATCCCGGTGAGAGGAGGCTGAAATTCCCAATGAGAGGAGACTGATATTCCCAGTGAGACAGAATAGTTATTCCCACTGAAAGGCTACTGATATTCCCAGTGTGAGTAGACTGATATTCCCAGTGGGAGGATACTGATATTCCCAATGAGACAGAATAGATATTCCCAGTGAGAGGAGATTGATATTCCCAGTGAGACAGAATAGATATTCCCAGTGAGAGGAGACTGATATTCCCATGGAGACAGAATAGATATTCCCTGTGAGAGGGGATTGATATTCCCAGTGAGACAGAATAGATATTCCCAGTGAGAGGAGACTGATATTCCCACTGAGAGAGAATAGATATTCCAAGTGAGAAGAGACTGATATTTCCAGTGAGAGGAGACTGATATTCCCATTGATACAGAATAGATATTCCCAATGAGAGGAGACTGATATACCCAGTGAGAAGAGACTGATATTCCCAGTGAGAGGAGACTGATATTCCCAGTGACACAAAATAGATATTCCCAGTGAGATGAGACTGATATTCCCAGTGAGACAGAATAGATATTCCCAGTGAGAGGAGATTGATATTCCCAGTGAGAAGAGACTGATATTCCCAGTGATAGGAGACTGATATTCCCAGTGAGTCAAAATAGATATTCCCAGTGAGAGCAAACTGATATTCCCAGTGAGAAGAGACTGATTTTCCCAGTGATAGGAGACTGATATTCCCAGTCAGACAGAATAGATATTCCCAGTGAGAGGAGACTGATATTCCCACGGAGACAGAATAGATATTCCCAGTGAGAGGAGACGGATATTCCCATTGATACAGAATAGTTATTCCCGGTGAGAGGAGGCTGATATTCCCAATGAGAGGAGACTGATATTCCCATGAGACAGAACAGTTATTCCCACTGAAAGGCTACTGATATTCCCAGTGTGAGTAGACTGATATTCAAAATGAGAGAATACTGATATTCCCAGTGAGACAGAATAGATATTCCCAGTGAGAGGAGATTGATATTCCCAGTGAGACAGAATACATATTCCCAGTGAGAGGAGACTGATATTCCCACTGAGACAGAATAGATATTCCCAGTGCGATGAGACTGATATTCCCACTGAGAAAGAATAGATATTCCCAATGAGATGATACTGATATTCCCACTGAGACAGAATAGATATTTCCATTGAGAATTTTCTGATATTCCCAGTGAGAAGAGGCTGATATTCCCACTGAGACAGAATAGATATTCCCAGTGAGAGGGGACTGATATTCCCAGTGAGACAGAATAGGTATTCCCAGTGAGAGGAGACTGATATTCCCAGTGAGAAGAGACTGATGTTCCCAGTGAGAGTAGACTGATATTCCCAATGAGAAAGAACAGAAATTACCAATGAGAGCTGACTGATATTCCTAGTGAGACAGAATAGTTATTCCCAGTTAAAGGCGACTGATATTCCCAGTGAGACAGAATAGATATACCCAGTGAGACAGAATAAATATTCCCAGTGACAGGAGACTGATATTCCCAGTGAAATGAAACTGATATTCCCAGTGAGATAGAACAGATATTCCCAGTGTAAGGAGACTGATATTCCCAGTGAAAGGAGACTGATATTCCCAGTGAGTGGAGACTGATATTCCCAGTGAGACAGAATAGATATTCCCAGTGACAGGAGACTGATATTCCTTCAGAGACAGAATCGATATTCCCAGTGAGAGGAGACTGATATTCCCAATGAGACAGAATAGATATTCCCAGTGAGAGGAGACTGTTATTAACAATGAGACAGAATAGATATTCCAAGTGAAAGGAGACTGATATTCCCAGTGAGTGGAGACTGATATTCCCAGTGAAAGGAGACTGTTATTCAAAGTGAGGCAGAATAGATATTCCCAGTGAGAGGAGACTGATATTCCCAGTGAGAGGAGACTGATATTCCCAGTGAGAGGAGACTGCTATTCCCAGTGAGACAGAATAGATATTCCCAGTGATAGGAGACTGATATTCCCAGTGAGACAGAATATATATTTCCAGTGAGAGGAGACAGATATTCCCAGTGAGACAAAATAGATAATCCATGTGAGACAGAAGAGATATTCCCAGTGAAAGGAGACTGATATTCCCAGTGAAAGGAGACTGATATACCCCATGAGAAAGAATAGATATTCCCAGTGAAAGGAGACTGATATTCCCAGTGAAAGGAGACTAATTTTCCCAGTGAGAGGAGACTGCTATTCCCAGTGAGACAGTATAGATGTTCCCAGTGAGAGGCGACTGATATTCCCAGTGAGAGGAGACTAATATTCCCAGTGAGCCAGTATTGATATTCCCAGTGACAGGAGACTGATATTCCTTTTGAGACAGAATAGATATTCCCAGTGAGATAGAATAGATATTCCCAGTGACAGGAGACTGCTTTTCCCAGTGAAAGGAGACTGATATTCCCAGTGAGATAGTACAGATATTCCCAGTGTAAGGAGACTGATATTCCCAGTGAAAGGAGAGTGATATTCCCAGTGAAAGGAGACTGATATTCCCAGTGAGTGGAGACTGATATTCCCAGTGAGACAGAATAGATATTCCAAGTGAGAAGAGACTGATATTTCCAGTGAGAGGAGACTGATATTCCCAATGAGACAGAATAGATATTCCAAGTGAGAAGAGACTGATATTTCCAGTGAGAGGAGACTGATATTCCCATTGATACAGAATAGATATTCCCAATGAGAGGAGACTGATATACCCAGTGAGAAGAGACTGATATTCCCAGTGAGAGGAGACTGATATTCCCAGTGACACAAAATAGATATTCCCAGTGAGATGAGACTGATATTCCCAGTGAGACAGAATAGATATTCCCAGTGAGAGGAGATTGATATTCCCAGTGAGAAGAGACTGATATTCCCAGTGATAGGAGACTGATATTCCCAGTGAGTCAAAATAGATATTCCCAGTGAGAGCAGACTGATATTCCCAGTGAGAAGAGACTGATTTTCCCAGTGATAGGAGACTGATATTCCCAGTGAGACAGAATAGATATTCCCAGTGAGAGGAGACTGATATTCCCACGGAGACAGAATAGATATTCCCAGTGAGAGGAGACTGATATTCCCATTGATACAGAATAGGTATTCCCGATGAGAGGAGGCTGATATTCCCAATGAGAGGAGACTGATATTCCCATGAGACAGAATAGTTATTCCCACTGAAAGGCTACTGATATTCCCAGTGTGAGTAGACTGATATTCAAAATCAGAGAATACAGATATTCCCAGTGAGACAGAATAGATATTCCCAGTGAGAGGAGATTGATATTCCCAGTGAGACAGAATACATATTCCCAGTGAGAGGAGACTTATATTCCCACTGAGACAGAATAGATATTCCCAGTGCGATGAGACTGATATTCCCACTGAGAAAGAATAGATATTCCCAATGAGATGATACTGATATTCCCACTGAGACAGAATAGATATTTCCATTGAGAATTTTCTGATATTCCCAGTGAGAGGAGGCTGATATTACCACTGAGACAGAATAGATATTCCCAGTGAGAGGGGCTGATATTCCCAGTGAGACAGAATAGATATTCCCAGTGAGAGGAGACTGATATTCCCAGTGAGAAGAGACTGATATTCCCAGTGAGAGTAGACTGATATTCCCAATGAGAAAGAACAGAAATACCCAATGAGAGCTGACTGATATTCCTAGTGAGACAGAATAGTTATTCCCAGTTAAAGGCGACTGATATTCCCAATGAGACAGAATAGATATTCCCAGTGAAAGGAGACTGATATTCCCAGTGAGAGGAGACTGATATTCCCAGTGACCCAGTATTGATATTCCCAGTGAGAGGAGACTGATATTCCTAGTGAGACAGAATAGATATTTACAGTGAGAGGAGACTGATATTCCCAGTGAGACAGAATAGATATTCCCAGTGAGACGGAATTGATATTCCCAGTGACAGGAGACTGATATTCCCAGTGAAATGAGACTGATATTCCCAGTGAGATAGAATAGATATTCCCAGTGTAAGGAGACTGATATTCCCAGTGAAAGGAGACTGATATTCCCAGTGAGTGGAGACTGATATTCCCAGTGAGACAGAATAGATATTCCCAGTGACAGGAGACTGATATTCCTTCAGAGACAGAATAGATATTCCCAGTGAGAGAGACTGATATTCCCAATGAGACAGAATAGATATTCCCATTGAGAGGAGACTGATATTCCCAATGAGACAGAATAGATATTCCAAGTGAAAGGAGACTGATATTCCCAGTGAGTGGGGACTGATATTCCCAGTGAAAGGAGACTGTTATTGAAAGTGAGGCAGAATAGATATTCCCAGTGAGAGGAGACTGATATTCCCAGTGAGAGGAGACTGATATTCCCAGTGAGAGGAGACTGCTATTCCCAGTGAGACAGAATAGATATTCCCAGTGATAGGAGACTGATATTCCCAGTGAGACAGAATATATATTTCCAGTGAGAGGAGACAGATATTCCCAGTGAGACAAAATAGATAATCCATGTGAGACAGAAGAGATATTCCCAGTGAAAGGAGACTGATATTCCCAGTGAAAGGAGACTGATATACCCCATGAGACAGAATAGATATTCCCAGTGAAAGGAGACTGATATTCCCAGTGAAAGGAGACTAATTTTCCCAGTGAGAGGAGACTGCTATTCCCAGTGAGACAGTATAGATGTTCCCAGTGAGAGGGGACTGATATTCCCAGTGAGAGGAGACTAATATTCCCAGTGAGCCAGTATTGATATTCCCAGTGACAGGAGACTGATATTCCTTTTGAGACAGAATAGATATTCCCAGTGAGACAGAATAGATATTCCCAGTGACAGGAGACTGCTTTTCCCAGTGAAAGGAGACTGATATTCCCAGTGAGATAGTACAGATATTCCCAGTGTAAGGAGACTGCTATTCCCAGTGAAAGGAGAGTGATATTCCCAGTGAGTGGAGACTGATATTCCCAGTGAGACAGAATAGATATTCCAAGTGAGAAGAGACTGATATTTCCAGTGAGAGGAGACTGATATTCCCAATGAGACAGAATAGATATTCCAAGTGAGAAGAGACTGATATTTCCAGTGAGAGGAGACTGATATTCCCATTGATACAGAATAGATATTCCCAATGAGAGGAAACTGATATACCCAGTGAGAAGAGACTGATATTCCCAGTGAGAGGAGACTGATATTCCCAGTGACACAAAATAGATATTCCCAGTGAGATGAGACTGATATTCCCAGTGAGACAGAATAGATATTCCCAGTGAGAGGAGATTGATATTCCCAGTGAGAAGAGACTGATATTCCCAGTGATAGGAGACTGATATTCCCAGTGAGTCAAAATAGATATTCCCAGTGAGAGCAGACTGATATTCCCAGTGAGAAGAGACTGATTTTCCCAGTGATAGGAGACTGATATTCCCAGTGAGACAGAATAGATATTCCCAGTGAGAGGAGACTGATATTCCCACGGAGACAGAATAGATATTCCCAGTGAGAGGAGACTGATATTCCCATTGATACAGAATAGGTATTCCCGGTAAGAGGAGGCTGATATTCCCAATGAGAGGAGACTGATATTCCCATGAGACAGAATAGTTATTCCCACTGAATGGCTACTGATATTCCCAGTGTGAGTAGACTGATATTCAAAATGAGAGAATACTGATATTCCCAGTGAGACAGAATAGATATTCCCAGTGAGAGGAGATTGATATTCCCAGTGAGACAGAATACATATTCCCAGTGAGAGGAGACTGATATTCCCACTGAGACAGAATAGATATTCCCAGTGCGATGAGACTGATATTCCCACTGAGAAAGAATAGATATTCCCAATGAGATGATACTGATATTCCCACTGAGACAGAATAGATATTTCCATTGAGAATTTTCTGATATTCCCAGTGAGAGGAGGCTGATATTCCCACTGAGACAGAATAGATATTCCCAGTGAGAGGAGACTGATATTCCCAGTGAGAAGAGACTGATATTCCCAGTGAGAGTAGACTGATATTCCCAATGAGAAAGAACAGAAATTCCCAATGAGAGCTGACTGATATTCCTAGTGAGACAGAATAGTTATTCCCAGTTAAAGGCGACTGATATTCCCAATGAGACAGAATAGATATTCCCAGTGAAAGGAGACTGATATTCCCAGTGAGAGGAGACTGATATTCCCAGTGACCCAGTATTGATATTCCCAGTGAGAGGAGACTGATATTCCTAGTGAGACAGAATTGATATTTACAGTGAGAGGAGTTTGATATTCTAGTGAGACAGAATAGATATTCCCAGTGAGACAGAATTGATATTCTCAGTGACAGGAGACTGATATTCCCAGTGAAATGAGACTGATATTCCCAGTGAGATAGAATAGATATTCCCAGTGTAAGGAGACTGATATCCCCAGTGAAAGGAGACTGATATTCCCAGTGAGTGGAGACTGATATTCCCAGTGAGACAGAATAGATATTCCCAGTGACAGGAGACTGATATTCCTTCAGAGACAGAATAGATATTCCCAGTGAGAGCAGACTGATATTCCCAGTGAGAGGAGACTGATATTCCCAGTGAGAGGAGACTGCTATTCCCAGTGAGACCGAATAGATATTCCCAGTGATAGGAGACTGATATTCCCAGTGAGACAGAATATATATTTCCAGTGAGAGGAGACAGATATTCCCAGTGAGACAAAATAGATAATCCATGTGAGACAGAAGAGATATTCCCAGTGAAAGGAGACTGATATTCCCAGTGAAAGGAGACTGATATACCCCATGAGACAGAATAGATATTCCCAGTGAAAGGAGACTGATATTCCCAGTGAAAGGAGACTAATTTTCCCAGTGAGAGGAGACTGCTATTCCCAGTGAGACAGTATAGATATTCCCAGTGAGAGGAGATTGATATTCCCAGTGAGACAGAATACATATTCCCAGTGAGAGGAGACTGATATTCCCACTGAGAAAGAATAGATATTCCCAATGAGATGATACTGATATTCCCACTGAGACAGAATAGATATTTCCATTGAGAATTTTCTGATATTCCCAGTGAGAGGAGGCTGATATTCCCACTGAGACAGAATAGATATTCCCAGTGAGAGGGGCTGATATTCCCAGTGAGACAGAATAGATATTCCCAGTGAGAGGAGACTGATATTCCCAGTGAGAAGAGACTGATATTCCCAGTGAGAGTAGACTGATATTCCCAATGAGAAAGAACAGAAATTCCCAATGAGAGCTGACTGATATTCCTAGTGAGACAGAATAGTTATTCCCAGTTAAAGGCGACTGATATTCCCAATGAGACAGAATAGATATTCCCAGTGAAAGGAGACTGATATTCCCAGTGAGAGGAGACTGATATTCCCAGTGACCCAGTATTGATATTCCCAGTGAGAGGAGACTGATATTCCTAGTGAGACAGAATAGATATTTTCAGTGAGAGGAGACTGATATTCCCAGTGAGACAGAATATATATTTCCAGTGAGAGGAGACAGATATTCCCAGTGAGACAGAATAGATATACCCAGTGAGACAGAATAAATATTCCCAGTGACAGGAGACTGCTTTTCCCAGTGAAAGGAGACTGATATTCCCAGTGAGATAGTACAGATATTCCCAGTGTAAGGAGACTGATATTCCCAGTGAAAGGAGAGTGATATTCCCAGTGAAAGGAGACTGATATTCCCAGTGAGTGGAGACTGATATTCCCAGTGAGACAGAATAGATATTCCCAGTGAGAGGAGACTGATATTCCCACGGAGACAGAATAGATATTCCCAGTGAGAGGAGACTGATATTCCCATTGATACAGAATAGGTATTCCCGGTGAGAGGGGACTGATATTCCCAGTGAGACAGAATAGATATTCCCTGTGAGAGGAGACTGTTATCAACAATGAGACCGAATAGATATTCCAAGTGAAAGGAGACTGATATTCCCAGTGAGTGGAGACTGATATTCCCAGTGAAAGGAGGCTGTTATTAAAAGTGAGACAGAATAGATATTCCCAGTGAGAGGAGACTGATATTCCCAGTGAGAGGAGACTGATATTCCCAGTGAGAGGAGACTGCTATTCCCAGTGAGACAGAATAGATATTCCCAGTGAGAGGAGACTGATATTCCCAGTCAGACAAAATAGATATTCCCAGTGAGAGGAGACTGATATTCCCAGTGAGACAGAACAGATATTCCCAGTGAGAGGAGACTGATATTCCCAGTGAGACAGAATATATATTTCCAGTGAGAGGAGACAGATATTCCCAGTGAGACAGAATAGATAATCCATGTGAGACAGAAGAGATATTCCCAGTGAAAGGAGACTGATATTCCCAGTGAAAGGAGACTGTTATACCCCATGAGACAGAATAGATATTCCCAGTGAAAGGAGACTGATATTCCCAGTGAAAGGAGACTAATTTTCGCAGTGAGAGGAGACTGCTATTCACAGTGCGACAGTATAGATGTTCCCAGTGAGAGGGTACTGATATTCCCAGTGAGAGGAGACTAATATTCCCAGTGATCCAGTATTGATATTCCCTGTGAAAGGAGACTGATATTCCTATTGAGACAGAATAGATATTCCCAGTGAGACAGAATAGATATTCCCAGTGACAGGAGACTGCTTTTCCCAGTGAAAGGAGACTGATATTCCCAGTGAGATAGTACAGATATTCCCAGTGTAAGGAGACTGCTATTCCCAGTGAAAGGAGAGTGATATTCCCAGTGAAAGGAGACTGATATTCCCAGTGAGTGGAGACTGATATTCCCAGTGAGACAGAATAGATATTCCCAGTGAGAAGAGACTGATATTTCCAGTGAGAGGAGACTGATATTCCCAATGAGACAGAATAGATATTCCAAGTGAGAAGAGACTGATATTTCCAGTGAGAGGAGACTGATATTCCCACTGAGACAGAATAGATATTCCTAATGAAAGGAGACTGATATTCCCAGTGAGAAGAGACTGATATTCCCAGTGAGAGGAGACTGATATTCCCAGTAACACAAAATAGATATACCCAGAGAGATGAGACTGATATTCCCAGTGAGACAGAATAGATATTCCCAGTGAGAGGAGATTGATTTTCCCAGTGAGAAGAGATTGATATTCCCAGTGATAGGAGACTGATATTCCCAGTGAGACAAAATAGATATTCCCAGTGAGAGCAGACTGATATTCCCAGTGAGAAGAGACTGATATTCCCAGTGAGAGGAGACGGATATTCCCCGAGAGACAAAATAGATATTCCCAGTGAGAGGAGACTGATATTCCCAGTGAGACAGAATAGATATTCCAAATGAGATGATAATGATATTCCCACTGAGACAGAATAGATATTTCCATTGAGAATTTTCTGATATTCCCAGTGAGAGGAGCCTGATATTCCCACTGAGACAGAATAGATACTCCCAGTGAGAGGGGACTGATATTCCCAGTGAGACAGAATAGGTATTCCCAGTGAGAGGAGACTGATATTCCCAGTGAGAAGAGACTGATATTCCCAGTGAGAGTAGACTGATATTCCCAATGAGAAAGAACAGAAATTCCCAATGAGAGCTGACTGATATTCCTAGTGAGACAGAATAGATATTCCCAGTGAAAGGCGACTGATATTCCCAATGAGACAGAATAGATATTCCCAGTGAAAGGAGACTGATATTCCCAGTGAGAGGAGACTGATATTCCCATTGATACAGAATAGGTATTCCCGGTGAGAGGAGGCTGAAATTCCCAATGAGACAGAATAGATATTCCCAGTGAGAGGAGGCTGTTATCAACAATGAGACAGAATAGATATTCCAAGTGAAAGGAGACTGATATCCCCAGTGAGTGGAGACTGATATTCCCAGTGAAAGGAGGCTGTTATTCAAAGTGAGACAGAATAGATATTCCCAGTGAGAGGAGACTGATATTCCCAGTGAGAGGAGACTGATATTCCCAGTGAGAGGAGACTGCTATTCCCAGTGAGACAGAATATATATTTCCAGTGAGAGGAGACAGATATTCCCAGTGAGACAGAATAGATAATCCATGTGAGACAGAAGAGATATTCCCAGTGAAAGGAGACTGATATTCCCAGTGAAAGGAGACTGTTATACCCCATGAGACAGAATAGATATTCCCAGTGAAAGGAGACTGATATTCCCAGTGAAAGGAGACTAATTTTCGCAGTGAGAGGAGACTGCTATTCACAGTGCGACAGTATAGATGTTCCCAGTGAGAGGGTACTGATATTCCCAGTGAGAGGAGACTAATATTCCCAGTGATCCAGTATTGATATTCCCTGTGAAAGGAGACTGATATTCCTATTGAGACAGAATAGATATTCCCAGTGAGACAGAATAGATATTCCCAGTGACAGGAGACTGCTTTTCCCAGTGAAAGGAGACTGATATTCCCAGTGAGATAGTACAGATATTCCCAGTGTAAGGAGACTGCTATTCCCAGTGAAAGGAGAGTGATATTCCCAGTGAAAGGAGACTGATATTCCCAGTGAGTGGAGACTGATATTCCCAGTGAGACAGAATAGATATTCCCAGTGAGAAGAGACTGATATTTCCAGTGAGAGGAGACTGATATTCCCAATGAGACAGAATAGATATTCCAAGTGAGAAGAGACTGATATTTCCAGTGAGAGGAGACTGATATTCCCACTGAGACAGAATAGATATTCCTAATGAAAGGAGACTGATATTCCCAGTGAGAAGAGACTGATATTCCCAGTGAGAGGAGACTGATATTCCCAGTAACACAAAATAGATATACCCAGAGAGATGAGACTGATATTCCCAGTGAGACAGAATAGATATTCCCAATGAGAGGAGATTGATTTTCCCAGTGAGAAGAGATTGATATTCCCAGTGATAGGAGACTGATATTCCCAGTGAGACAAAATAGATATTCCCAGTGAGAGCAGACTTATATTCCCAGTGAGAAGAGACTGATATTCCCAGTGAGAGGAGACGGATATTCCCCGAGAGACAAAATAGATATTCCCAGTGAGAGGAGACTGATATTCCCAGTGAGACAGAATAGATATTCCAAATGAGATGATAATGATATTCCCACTGAGACAGAATAGATATTTCCATTGAGAATTTTCTGATATTCCCAGTGAGAGGAGCCTGATATTCCCACTGAGACAGAATAGATACTCCCAGTGAGAGGGGACTGATATTCCCAGTGAGACAGAATAGGTATTCCCAGTGAGAGGAGACTGATATTCCCAGTGAGAAGAGACTGATATTCCCAGTGAGAGTAGACTGATAATCCCAATGAGAAAGAACAGAAATTCCCAATGAGAGCTGACTGATATTCCTAGTGAGACAGAATAGATATTCCCAGTGAAAGGCGACTGATATTCCCAATGAGACAGAATAGATATTCCCAGTGAAAGGAGACTGATATTCCCAGTGAGAGGAGACTGATATTCCCATTGATACAGAATAGGTATTCCCGGTGAGAGGAGGCTGAAATTCCCAATGAGACAGAATAGATATTCCCAGTGAGAGGAGGCTGTTATCAACAATGAGACAGAATAGATATTCCAAGTGAAAGGAGACTGATATCCCCAGTGAGTGGAGACTGATATTCCCAGTGAAAGGAGGCTGTTATTCAAAGTGAGACAGAATAGATATTCCCAGTGAGAGGAGACTGATATTCCCAGTGAGAGGAGACTGATATTCCCAGTGAGAGGAGACTGCTATTCCCAGTGAGACAGAATATATATTTCCAGTGAGAGGAGACAGATATTCCCAGTGAGACAGAATAGATAATCCATGTGAGACAGAAGAGATATTCCCAGTGAAAGGAGACTGATATTCCCAGTGAAAGGAGACTGTTATACCCCATGAGACAGAATAGATATTCCCAGTGAAAGGAGACTGATATTCCCAGTGAAAGGAGACTAATTTTCGCAGTGAGAGGAGACTGCTATTCACAGTGCGACAGTATAGATGTTCCCAGTGAGAGGGTACTGATATTCCCAGTGAGAGGAGACTAATATTCCCAGTGAGCCAGTATTGATATTCCCTGTGACAGGAGACTGATATTCCTATTGAGACAGAATAGATATTCCCAGTGAGACAGAATAGATATTCCCAGTGACAGGAGACTGCTTTTCCCAGTGAAAGGAGACTGATATTCCCAGTGAGATAGTACAGATATTCCCAGTGTAAGGAGACTGCTATTCCCAGTGAAAGGAGAGTGATATTCCCAGTGAAAGGAGACTGATATTCCCAGTGAGTGGAGACTGATATTCCCAGTGAGACAGAATAGATATTCCCAGTGAGAGGAGATTGATTTTCCCAGTGAGAAGAGATTGATATTCCCAGTGATAGGAGACTGATATTCCCAGTGAGACAAAATAGATATTCCCAGTGAGAGCAGACTGATATTCCCAGTGAGAAGAGACTGATATTCCCAGTGAGAGGAGACGGATATTCCCCGAGAGACAAAATAGATATTCCCAGTGAGAGGAGACTGATATTCCCAGTGAGACAGAATAGATATTCCAAATGAGATGATAATGATATTCCCACTGAGACAGAATAGATATTTCCATTGAGAATTTTCTGATATTCCCAGTGAGAGGAGGCTGATATTCCCACTGAGACAGAATAGATACTCCCAGTGAGAGGGGACTGATATTCCCAGTGAGACAGAATAGGTATTCCCAGTGAGAGGAGACTGATATTCCCAATGAGAAAGAACAGAAATTCCCAATGAGAGCTGACTGATATTCCTAGTGAGACAGAATAGATATTCCCAGTGAAAGGCGACTGATATTCCCAATGAGACAGAATAGATATTCCCAGTGAAAGGAGACTGATATTCACAGTGAGAGGAGACTGATATTCCCATTGATACAGAATAGGTATTCCCGGTGAGAGGAGGCTGAAATTCCCAATGAGACAGAATAGATATTCCCAGTGAGAGGAGGCTGTTATCAACAATGAGACAGAATAGATATTCCAAGTGAAAGGAGACTGATATCCCCAGTGAGTGGAGACTGATATTCCCAGTGAAAGGAGGCTGTTATTCAAAGTGAGACAGAATAGATATTCCCAGTGAGAGGAGACTGATATTCCCAGTGAGAGGAGACTGATATTCCCAGTGAGAGGAGACTGCTATTCCCAGTGAGACAGAATAGATATTCCCAGTGATAGGAGACTGATATTCCCAGTGAGACAGAATATATATTTCCAGTGAGAGGAGACTGATAATCCCAGTGAGACAGAATAGATATTCCCAGTGCGACAGAATTGATATTCCCAGTGACAGGAGACTGATATTCCCAGTGAAATGAGACTGATATTCGAAGTGAGATAGAATAGATATTCCCAGTGTAAGGAGACTGATATTCCCAGTGAAAGGAGACTGATATTCCCAGTGAGTGGAGACTGATATTCCCAGTGAGACAGAATAGATATTCCCAGTGAGAGGAGACGGATATTCCCCGAGAGACAAAATAGATATTCCCAGTGAGAGGAGACTGATATTCCCAGTGAGACAGAATAGATATTCCAAATGAGATGATAATGATATTCCCACTGAGACAGAATAGATATTTCCATTGAGAATTTTCTGATATTCCCAGTGAGAGGAGCCTGATATTCCCACTGAGACAGAATAGATACTCCCAGTGAGAGGGGACTGATATTCCCAGTGAGACAGAATAGGTATTCCCAGTGAGAGGAGACTGATATTCCCAGTGAGAAGAGACTGATATTCCCAGTGAGAGTAGACTGATAATCCCAATGAGAAAGAACAGAAATTCCCAATGAGAGCTGACTGATATTCCTAGTGAGACAGAATAGATATTCCCAGTGAAAGGCGACTGATATTCCCAATGAGACAGAATAGATATTCCCAGTGAAAGGAGACTGATATTCCCAGTGAGAGGAGACTGATATTCCCATTGATACAGAATAGGTATTCCCGGTGAGAGGAGGCTGAAATTCCCAATGAGACAGAATAGATATTCCCAGTGAGAGGAGGCTGTTATCAACAATGAGACAGAATAGATATTCCAAGTGAAAGGAGACTGATATCCCCAGTGAGTGGAGACTGATATTCCCAGTGAAAGGAGGCTGTTATTCAAAGTGAGACAGAATAGATATTCCCAGTGAGAGGAGACTGATATTCCCAGTGAGAGGAGACTGATATTCCCAGTGAGAGGAGACTGCTATTCCCAGTGAGACAGAATATATATTTCCAGTGAGAGGAGACAGATATTCCCAGTGAGACAGAATAGATAATCCATGTGAGACAGAAGAGATATTCCCAGTGAAAGGAGACTGATATTCCCAGTGAAAGGAGACTGTTATACCCCATGAGACAGAATAGATATTCCCAGTGAAAGGAGACTGATATTCCCAGTGAAAGGAGACTAATTTTCGCAGTGAGAGGAGACTGCTATTCACAGTGCGACAGTATAGATGTTCCCAGTGAGAGGGTACTGATATTCCCAGTGAGAGGAGACTAATATTCCCAGTGAGCCAGTATTGATATTCCCTGTGACAGGAGACTGATATTCCTATTGAGACAGAATAGATATTCCCAGTGAGACAGAATAGATATTCCCAGTGACAGGAGACTGCTTTTCCCAGTGAAAGGAGACTGATATTCCCAGTGAGATAGTACAGATATTCCCAGTGTAAGGAGACTGCTATTCCCAGTGAAAGGAGAGTGATATTCCCAGTGAAAGGAGACTGATATTCCCAGTGAGTGGAGACTGATATTCCCAGTGAGACAGAATAGATATTCCCAGTGAGAGGAGATTGATTTTCCCAGTGAGAAGAGATTGATATTCCCAGTGATAGGAGACTGATATTCCCAGTGAGACAAAATAGATATTCCCAGTGAGAGCAGACTGATATTCCCAGTGAGAAGAGACTGATATTCCCAGTGAGAGGAGACGGATATTCCCCGAGAGACAAAATAGATATTCCCAGTGAGAGGAGACTGATATTCCCAGTGAGACAGAATAGATATTCCAAATGAGATGATAATGATATTCCCACTGAGACAGAATAGATATTTCCATTGAGAATTTTCTGATATTCCCAGTGAGAGGAGGCTGATATTCCCACTGAGACAGAATAGATACTCCCAGTGAGAGGGGACTGATATTCCCAGTGAGACAGAATAGGTATTCCCAGTGAGAGGAGACTGATATTCCCAATGAGAAAGAACAGAAATTCCCAATGAGAGCTGACTGATATTCCTAGTGAGACAGAATAGATATTCCCAGTGAAAGGCGACTGATATTCCCAATGAGACAGAATAGATATTCCCAGTGAAAGGAGACTGATATTCCCAGTGAGAGGAGACTGATATTCCCATTGATACAGAATAGGTATTCCCGGTGAGAGGAGGCTGAAATTCCCAATGAGACAGAATAGATATTCCCAGTGAGAGGAGGCTGTTATCAACAATGAGACAGAATAGATATTCCAAGTGAAAGGAGACTGATATCCCCAGTGAGTGGAGACTGATATTCCCAGTGAAAGGAGGCTGTTATTCAAAGTGAGACAGAATAGATATTCCCAGTGAGAGGAGACTGATATTCCCAGTGAGAGGAGACTGATATTCCCAGTGAGAGGAGACTGCTATTCCCAGTGAGACAGAATAGATATTCCCAGTGATAGGAGACTGATATTCCCAGTGAGACAGAATATATATTTCCAGTGAGAGGAGACAGATATTCCCAGTGAGACAGAATAGATAATGCATGTGAGACAGAAGAGATATTCCCAGTGAAAGGAGACTGATATTCCCAGTGAAAGGAGACTGATATACCCCATGAGACAGAATAGATATTCCCAGTGAAAGGAGACTGATATTCCCAGTGAAAGGAGACTAATTTTCGCAGTGAGAGGAGACTGCTATTCACAGTGAGACAGTATAGATGTTCCCAGTGAGAGGGGACTGATATTCCCAGTGAGAGGAGACTAATATTCCCAGTGAGCCAGTATTGATATTCCATGTGACAGGAGACTGATATTCCTATTGAGACAGAATAGATATTCCCAGTGAGACAGAATAGATATTCCGAGTGACAGGCGACTGCTTTTCCCAGTGAAAGGAGACTGATATTCCCAGTGAGATAGTACAGATATTCCCAGTGTAAGGAGACTGATATTCCCAGTGAAAGGAGAGTGATATTCCCAGTGAAAGGAGACTGATATTCCCAGTGAGTGGAGACTGATATTCCCAGTGAGACAGAATAGATATTCCCAGTTAGAGGAGACTGATATTCCCACTGAGACAGAATAGATATTCCCAGAGAGAGGAGACTGATATTCCCAATGAGACAGAATAGATATTCCAAGTGAGAAGAGACTGATATTTCCAGTGAGAGGAGACTGATATTCCCACTGAGACAGAATAGATATTCCCAATGAGAGGAGACTGATATTCCCAGTGAGAAGAGACTGATATTCCCAGTGAGAGGAGACTGATATTCCCAGTAACACAAAATAGATATACCCAGAGAGATGAGACTGATATTCCCAGTGAGACAGAATAGATATTCCCAGTGAGAGGAGATTGATATTCCCAGTGAGAAGAGACTGATATTCCCAGTGAGAGGAGACTGATATTCCCCGAGAGACAAAATAGATATTCCCAGTGAGAGGAGACTGATATTCCCAGTGAGACAGAATAGATATTCCCAATGAGATGATACTGATATTCCCACTGAGACAGAATAGATATTTCCATTGAGAATTTTCTGATATTCCCAGTGAGAGGAGGCTGATATTCCCACTGAGACAGAATAGATATTCCCAGTGAGAGGGGACTGATATTCCCAGTGAGACAGAATAGGTATTCCCAGTGAGAGGAGACTGATATTCCCAGTGAGAGTAGACTGATATTTCCAATTTAAAAAGAACAGAAATTCCCAATGAGAGCTGACTGATATTCCTAGTGAGACAGAATAGATAATCCCAGTGAAAGGCGACTGATATTCCCAATGAGACAGAATAGATATTCCCAGTGAAAGGAGACTGATATTCCCAGTGAGAGGAGACTGATATTCCCAGTGACCCAGTATTGATATTCCCTGTGAGAGGAGATTGATATTCCTAGTGAGACAGAATAGATATTTTCAGTGAGAGGAGACTGATATTCCCAGTGAGACAGAATAGATATTCCCAGTGAGACAGAATTGATATTCCCAGTGACAGGAGACTGATATTCCCAGTGAAATGAGACTGATATTCCCAGTGAGATAGAATAGATATTCCCAGTGTAAGGAGACTGATATTCCCAGTGAAAGGAGATTGATATTCCCAGTGAGTGGAGACTGATATTCCCAGTGAGACAGAATAGATATTCCCAGTGACAGGAGACTGATATTCCTTCAGAAACAGAAGAGATATTACCAGTGAGAGGAGACTGATATTCCCAATGAGACAGAATAGATATTCCCAGTGAGAGGAGACTGTTATTAACAATGATACAGAATAGATATTCCAAGTGAAAGGAGACTGATATTCCCAGTGAGTGGAGACTGATATTCCCAGTGAAAGGAGACTGTTATTCAAAGTGAGGCAGAATAGATATTCCCAGTGAGAGGAGACTGATATTCCCAGTGAAAGGAGACTGATATACCCCATGAGACTGAATAGATATTCCCAGTGAAGGGAGACTGTTATTCCCAGTGAAAGGAGACTAATTTTCCCAGTGAGGGGAGACTGCTATTCCCAGTGAGACAGTATAGATGTTCCCAGTGAGAGGGGACTGATATTCCCAGTGAGAGGAGACTAATATTCCCAGTGAGCCAGTATTGATATTCCCAATGACAGGAGACTGATATTCCTTTTGAGACAGAATAGATATTCCCAGTGAGACAGAATAGATATTCCCAGTGACAGGAGACTGCTTTTCCCAGTGAAAGGAGACTGATATTCCCAGTGAGATAGTACAGATATTCCCAGTGTAAGGAGACTGATATTCCCAGTGAAAGGAGAGTGATATTCCCAGTGAAAGGAGACTGATAATCCCAGTGAGTGGAGACTGATATTCCCAGTGAGACAGAATAGATATTCCAAGTGAGAAGAGACTGATATTTCCAGTGAGAGGAGACTGATATTCCCAATGAGACAGAATAGATATTCCAAGTGAGAAGAGACTGATATTTCCAGTGAGAGGAGACTGATATTCCCACTGAGACAGAATAGATATTCCCAATGAGAGGAGACTGATATTCCCAGTGAGGAGAGACTGATATTCCCAGTGAGAGGAGACTGATATTCCCAGTGACACAAAATAGATATACCCAGAGAGATGAGACTGATATTCCCAGTGAGACAGAATAGATATTCCCAGTGAGAGGAGATTGATATTCCCAGTGAGAAGAGACTGATATTCCCAGTGATAGGAAACTGATATTCCCAGTGAGACAAAATAGATATTCCCAGTGAGAGCAGACTGATATTCCCAGTGAGAAGAGACTGATATTCCCAGTGAGAGGAGACTGATATTCCCAGTGAGACAGAATAGATATTCCCATTGACAGGAGACTGCTTTTCCCAGTGAAAGGAGACTGATATTCCAAGTGAGATAGTACAGATATTCCCAGTGTAAGGAGACTGATATTCCCAGTGAAAGGAGAGTGATATTCCCAGTGAAAGGAGACTGATAATCCCAGTGAGTGGAGACTGATATTCCCAGTGAGACAGAATAGATATTCCAAGTGAGAAGAGACTGATATTTCCAGTGAGAGGAGACTGATATTCCCAATGAGACAGAATAGATATTCCAAGTGAGAAGAGACTGATATTTCCAGTGAGAGGAGACTGATATTCCCACTGAGACAGAATAGATATTCCCAATGAGAGGAGACTGATATTCCCAGTGAGGAGAGACTGATATTCCCAGTGAGAGGAGACTGATATTCCCAGTGACACAAAATAGATATACCCAGAGAGATGAGACTGATATTCCCAGTGAGACAGAATAGATATTCCCAGTGAGAGGAGATTGATATTCCCAGTGAGAAGAGACTGATATTCCCAGTGATAGGAGACTGATATTCCCAGTGAGACAAAATAGATATTCCCAGTGAGAGCAGACTGATATTCCCAGTGAGAAGAGACTGATATTCCCAGTGAGAGGAGACTGATATTCCCAGTGAGACAAAGTAGATATTCCCAGTGAGAGGAGACTGATATTCCCAGTGAGACAGAATAGATATTCCCAGTGAGAGGACACTGATATTCCCACGGAGACAGAATAGATATTCCCAGTGAGAGGAGACTGATATTCCCATTGATACAGAATAGGTATTCCCGGTGAGAGGAGGCTGAAATTCCCAATGAGACAGAATAGATATTCCCAGTGAGAGGAGACTGTTATTAACAATGAGACAGAATAGATATTCCAAGTGAAAGGAGACTGATATTCCCAGTGAGTGGAGACTGATATTCCCAGTGAAAGGAGACTGTTATTCAAAGTGAGACAGAATAGATATTCCCAGTGAGAGGAGACTGATATTCCCAGTGAGAGGAGACTGATATTCCCAGTGAGAGGAGACTGCTATTCCCAGTGAGACAGAATAGATATTCCCAGTGATATGAGACTGATATTCCCAGTGAGACAGAATATATATTTCCAGTGAGAGGAGACAGATATTCCCAGTGAGACAGAATAGATAATCCATGTGAGACAGAAGAGATATTCCCAGTGAAAGGAGACTGATATTCCCAGTGAAAGGAGACTGATATACCCCATGAGACAGAATAGATATTCCCAGTGAAAGGAGACTGATATTCCCAGTGAAAGGAGACTAATTTTCCCAGTGAGAGGAGACTGCTATTCCCAGTGAGACAGTATAGATGTTCCCAGTGAGAGGGGACTGATATTCCCAGTGAGAGGAGACTAATATTCCCAGTGAGCCAGTATTGATATTTCCTGTGACAGGAGACTGATATTCCTATTGAGACAGAATAGATATTCCCAGTGAGACAGAATAGATATTCCCAGTGAGAGGAGATAGATATTCCCAGTGAGAGGAGACTCCTTTTCCCAGTGAAAGGAGACTGATATTCCCAGTGAGATAGTACAGATATTCCCAGTGTAAGGAGACTGATATTCCCAGTGAAAGGAGAGTGATATTCCCAGTGAAAGGAGACTGATATTCCCAGTGAGTGGAGACTGATATTCCCAGTGAGACAGAATAGATATTCCAAGTGAGAAGAGACTGATATTTCCAGTGAGAGGAGACTGATATTCCCAATGAGACAGAATAGATATTCCAAGTGAGAAGAGACTGATATTCCCAGTGAGAAGAGACTGATATTCCCAATGAGAGGAGACTGATATTCAAAGTAACACAAAGTAGATATACCCAGAGAGATGAGACTGATATTCCCAGTGAGACAGAATAGATATTCCCAGTGAGAGGAGATTGATATTCCCAGTCAGAAGAGATTGATATTCCCAGTGATAGGAGACTGATATTCCCAGTGAGACAAAATAGATATTCCCAGTGAGAGCAGACTGATATTCCCAGTTAGAAGAGACTGATATTCCCAGTGAGAGGAGACTGATATTCCCCGTGAGACAAAATAGATATTCCCAGTGAGAGGAACTGATATTCCCAGTGACACAGAATGGATATTCCCAGTGAGAGGAGACTGATATTACCACTGAGACAGAATAGATATTCCCAGTGATAGGAGACTGATATTCCCAGTGAGACAGAATATATATTTCCAGTGAGAGGAGACAGATATTCCCAGTGAGACAGAATAGATAATCCATGTGAGACAGAAGAGATATTCCCAGTGAAAGGAGACTGATATTCCCAGTGAAAGGAGACTGTTATACCCCATGAGACAGAATAGATATTCCCAGTGAAAGGAGACTGATATTCCCAGTGAAAGGAGACTAATTTTCGCAGTGAGAGGAGACTGCTATTCACAGTGCGACAGTATAGATGTTCCCAGTGAGAGGGTACTGATATTCCCAGTGAGAGGAGACTAATATTCCCAGTGAGCCAGTATTGATATTCCCTGTGACAGGAGACTGATATTCCTATTGAGACAGAATAGATATTCCCAGTGAGACAGAATAGATATTCCCAGTGACAGGAGACTGCTTTTCCCAGTGAAAGGAGACTGATATTCCCAGTGAGATAGTACAGATATTCCCAGTGTAAGGAGACTGCTATTCCCAGTGAAAGGAGAGTGATATTCCCAGTGAAAGGAGACTGATATTCCCAGTGAGTGGAGACTGATATTCCCAGTGAGACAGAATAGATATTCCCAGTGAGAAGAGACTGATATTTCCAGTGAGAGGAGACTGATATTCCCAATGAGACAGAATAGATATTCCAAGTGAGAAGAGACTGATATTTCCAGTGAGAGGAGACTGATATTCCCACTGAGACAGAATAGATATTCCTAATGAAAGGAGACTGATATTCCCAGTGAGAAGAGACTGATATTCCCAGTGAGAGGAGACTGATATTCCCAGTAACACAAAATAGATATACCCAGAGAGATGAGACTGATATTCCCAGTGAGACAGAATAGATATTCCCAGTGAGAGGAGATTGATTTTCCCAGTGAGAAGAGATTGATATTCCCAGTGATAGGAGACTGATATTCCCAGTGAGACAAAATAGATATTCCCAGTGAGAGCAGACTGATATTCCCAGTGAGAAGAGACTGATATTCCCAGTGAGAGGAGACGGATATTCCCCGAGAGACAAAATAGATATTCCCAGTGAGAGGAGACTGATATTCCCAGTGAGACAGAATAGATATTCCAAATGAGATGATAATGATATTCCCACTGAGACAGAATAGATATTTCCATTGAGAATTTTCTGATATTCCCAGTGAGAGGAGGCTGATATTCCCACTGAGACAGAATAGATACTCCCAGTGAGAGGGGACTGATATTCCCAGTGAGACAGAATAGGTATTCCCAGTGAGAGGAGACTGATATTCCCAGTGAGAAGAGACTGATATTCCCAGTGAGAGTAGACTGATATTCCCAATGAGAAAGAACAGAAATTCCCAATGAGAGCTGACTGATATTCCTAGTGAGACAGAATAGATATTCCCAGTGAAAGGCGACTGATATTCCCAATGAGACAGAATAGATATTCCCAGTGAAAGGAGACTGATATTCCCAGTGAGAGGAGACTGATATTCCCATTGATACAGAATAGGTATTCCCGGTGAGAGGAGGCTGAAATTCCCAATGAGACAGAATAGATATTCCCAGTGAGAGGAGGCTGTTATCAACAATGAGACAGAATAGATATTCCAAGTGAAAGGAGACTGATATCCCCAGTGAGTGGAGACTGATATTCCCAGTGAAAGGAGGCTGTTATTCAAAGTGAGACATTATAGATATTCCCAGTGAGAGGAGACTGATATTCCCAGTGAGAGGAGACTGATATTCCCAGTGAGAGGAGACTGCTATTCCCAGTGAGACAGAATAGATATTCCCAGTGATAGGAGACTGATATTCCCAGTGAGACAGAATATATATTTCCAGTGAGAGGAGACAGATATTCCCAGTGAGACAGAATAGATAATGCATGTGAGACAGAAGAGATATTCCCAGTGAAAGGAGACTGATATTCCCAGTGAAAGGAGACTGATATACCCCATGAGACAGAATAGATATTCCCAGTGAAAGGAGACTGATATTCCCAGTGAAAGGAGACTAATTTTCGCAGTGAGAGGAGACTGCTATTCACAGTGAGACAGTATAGATGTTCCCAGTGAGAGGGGACTGATATTCCCAGTGAGAGGAGACTAATATTCCCAGTGAGCCAGTATTGATATTCCATGTGACAGGAGACTGATATTCCTATTGAGACAGAATAGATATTCCCAGTGAGACAGAATAGATATTCCGAGTGACAGGCGACTGCTTTTCCCAGTGAAAGGAGACTGATATTCCCAGTGAGATAGTACAGATATTCCCAGTGTAAGGAGACTGATATTCCCAGTGAAAGGAGAGTGATATTCCCAGTGAAAGGAGACTGATATTCCCAGTGAGTGGAGACTGATATTCCCAGTGAGACAGAATAGATATTCCCAGTTAGAGGAGACTGATATTCCCACTGAGACAGAATAGATATTCCCAGAGAGAGGAGACTGATATTCCCAATGAGACAGAATAGATATTCCAAGTGAGAAGAGACTGATATTTCCAGTGAGAGGAGACTGATATTCCCACTGAGACAGAATAGATATTCCCAATGAGAGGAGACTGATATTCCCAGTGAGAAGAGACTGATATTCCCAGTGAGAGGAGACTGATATTCCCAGTAACACAAAATAGATATACCCAGAGAGATGAGACTGATATTCCCAGTGAGACAGAATAGATATTCCCAGTGAGAGGAGATTGATATTCCCAGTGAGAAGAGACTGATATTCCCAGTGAGAGGAGACTGATATTCCCCGAGAGACAAAATAGATATTCCCAGTGAGAGGAGACTGATATTCCCAGTGAGACAGAATAGATATTCCCAATGAGATGATACTGATATTCCCACTGAGACAGAATAGATATTTCCATTGAGAATTTTCTGATATTCCCAGTGAGAGGAGGCTGATATTCCCACTGAGACAGAATAGATATTCCCAGTGAGAGGGGACTGATATTCCCAGTGAGACAGAATAGGTATTCCCAGTGAGAGGAGACTGATATTCCCAGTGAGAGTAGACTGATATTTCCAATTTAAAAAGAACAGAAATTCCCAATGAGAGCTGACTGATATTCCTAGTGAGACAGAATAGATAATCCCAGTGAAAGGCGACTGATATTCCCAATGAGACAGAATAGATATTCCCAGTGAAAGGAGACTGATATTCCCAGTGAGAGGAGACTGATATTCCCAGTGACCCAGTATTGATATTCCCTGTGAGAGGAGATTGATATTCCTAGTGAGACAGAATAGATATTTTCAGTGAGAGGAGACTGATATTCCCAGTGAGACAGAATAGATATTCCCAGTGAGACAGAATTGATATTCCCAGTGACAGGAGACTGATATTCCCAGTGAAATGAGACTGATATTCCCAGTGAGATAGAATAGATATTCCCAGTGTAAGGAGACTGATATTCCCAGTGAAAGGAGATTGATATTCCCAGTGAGTGGAGACTGATATTCCCAGTGAGACAGAATAGATATTCCCAGTGACAGGAGACTGATATTCCTTCAGAAACAGAATAGATATTACCAGTGAGAGGAGACTGATATTCCCAATGAGACAGAATAGATATTCCCAGTGAGAGGAGACTGTTATTAACAATGATACAGAATAGATATTCCAAGTGAAAGGAGACTGATATTCCCAGTGAGTGGAGACTGATATTCCCAGTGAAAGGAGACTGTTATTCAAAGTGAGGCAGAATAGATATTCCCAGTGAGAGGAGACTGATATTCCCAGTGAAAGGAGACTGATATACCCCATGAGACTGAATAGATATTCCCAGTGAAGGGAGACTGATATTCCCAGTGAAAGGAGACTAATTTTCCCAGTGAGGGGAGACTGCTATTCCCAGTGAGACAGTATAGATGTTCCCAGTGAGAGGGGACTGATATTCCCAGTGAGAGGAGACTAATATTCCCAGTGAGCCAGTATTGATATTCCCAATGACAGGAGACTGATATTCCTTTTGAGACAGAATAGATATTCCCAGTGAGACAGAATAGATATTCCCAGTGACAGGAGACTGCTTTTCCCAGTGAAAGGAGACTGATATTCCCAGTGAGATAGTACAGATATTCCCAATGTAAGGAGACTGATATTCCCAGTGAAAGGAGAGTGATATTCCCAGTGAAAGGAGACTGATAATCCCAGTGAGTGGAGACTGATATTCCCAGTGAGACAGAATAGATATTCCAAGTGAGAAGAGACTGATATTTCCAGTGAGAGGAGACTGATATTCCCAATGAGACAGAATAGATATTCCAAGTGAGAAGAGACTGATATTTCCAGTGAGAGGAGACTGATATTCCCACTGAGACAGAATAGATATTCCCAATGAGAGGAGACTGATATTCCCAGTGAGGAGAGACTGATATTCCCAGTGAGAGGAGACTGATATTCCCAGTGACACAAAACAGATATACCCAGAGAGATGAGACTGATATTCCCAGTGAGAAAGAATAGATATTCCCAGTGAGAGGAGATTGATATTCCCAGTGAGAAGAGACTGATATTCCCAGTGATAGGAAACTGATATTCCCAGTGAGACAAAATAGATATTCCCAGTGAGAGCAGACTGATATTCCCAGTGAGAAGAGACTGATATTCCCAGTGAGAGGAGACTGATATTCCCAGTGAGACAGAATAGATATTCCCATTGACAGGAGACTGCTTTTCCCAGTGAAAGGAGACTGATATTCCCAGTGAGATAGTACAGATATTCCCAGTGTAAGGAGACTGATATTCCCAGTGAAAGGAGAGTGATATTCCCAGTGAAAGGAGACTGATAATCCCAGTGAGTGGAGACTGATATTCCCAGTGAGACAGAATAGATATTCCAAGTGAGAAGAGACTGATATTTCCAGTGAGAGGAGACTGATATTCCCAATGAGACAGAATAGATATTCCAAGTGAGAAGAGACTGATATTTCCAGTGAGAGGAGACTGATATTCCCACTGAGACAGAATAGATATTCCCAATGAGAGGAGACTGATATTCCCAGTGAGGAGAGACTGATATTCCCAGTGAGAGGAGACTGATATTCCCAGTGACACAAAATAGATATACCCAGAGAGATGAGACTGATATTCCCAGTGAGACAGAATAGATATTCCCAGTGAGAGGAGATTGATATTCCCAGTGAGAAGAGACTGATATTCCCAGTGATAGGAGACTGATATTCCCAGTGAGACAAAATAGATATTCCCAGTGAGAGCAGACTGATATTCCCAGTGAGAAGAGACTGATATTCCCAGTGAGAGGAGACTGATATTCCCAGTGAGACAAAGTAGATATTCCCAGTGAGAGGAGACTGATATTCCCAGTGAGACAGAATAGATATTCCCAGTGAGAGGAGACTGATATTCCCACGGAGACAGAATAGATATTCCCAGTGAGAGGAGACTGATATTCCCATTGATACAGAATAGGTATTCCCGGTGAGAGGAGGCTGAAATTCCCAATGAGACAGAATAGATATTCCCAGTGAGAGGAGACTGTTATTAACAATGAGACAGAATAGATATTCCAAGTGAAAGGAGACTGATATTCCCAGTGAGTGGAGACTGATATTCCCAGTGAAAGGAGACTGTTATTCAAAGTGAGACAGAATAGATATTCCCAGTGAGAGGAGACTGATATTCCCAGTGAGAGGAATCTGATATTCCCAGTGAGAGGAGACTGCTATTCCCAGTGAGACAGAATACATATTCCCAGTGATAGGAGACTGATATTCCCAGTGAGACAGAATATATATTTCCAGTGAGAGGAGACAGATATTCCCAGTGAGACAGAATAGATAATCCATGTGAGACAGAAGAGATATTCCCAGTGAAAGGAGACTGATATTCCCAGTGAAAGGAGACTGATATACCCCATGAGACAGAATAGATATTCCCAGTGAAAGGAAACTGATATTCCCAGTGAAAGGAGACTAATTTTCCCAGTGAGAGGAGACTGCTATTCCCAGTGAGACAGTATAGATGTTCCCAGTGAGAGGGGACTGATATTCCCAGTGAGAGGAGACTAATATTCCCAGTGAGCCAGTATTGATATTTCCTGTGACAGGAGACTGATATTCCTATTGAGACAGAATAGATATTCCCAGTGAGACAGAATAGATATTCCCAGTGAGAGGAGATAGATATTCCCAGTGAGAGGAGACTCCTTTTCCCAGTGAAAGGAGACTGATATTCCCAGTGAGATAGTACAGATATTCCCAGTGTAAGGAGACTGATATTCCCAGTGAAAGGAGAGTGATATTCCCAGTGAAAGGAGACTGATATTCCCAGTGAGTGGAGACTGATATTCCCAGTGAGACAGAATAGATATTCCAAGTGAGAAGAGACTGATATTTCCAGTGAGAGGAGACTGATATTCCCAATGAGACAGAATAGATATTCCAAGTGAGAAGAGACTGATATTCCCAGTGAGAAGAGACTGATATTCCCAATGAGAGGAGACTGATATTCAAAGTAACACAAAGTAGATATACCCAGAGAGATGAGACTGATATTCCCAGTGAGACAGAATAGATATTCCCAGTGAGAGGAGATTGATATTCCCAGTCAGAAGAGATTGATATTCCCAGTGATAGGAGACTGATATTCCCAGTGAGACAAAATAGATATTCCCAGTGAGAGCAGACTGATATTCCCAGTTAGAAGAGACTGATATTCCCAGTGAGAGGAGACTGATATTCCCCGTGAGACAAAATAGATATTCCCAGTGAGAGGAACTGATATTCCCAGTGAGACAGAATGGATATTCCCAGTGAGAGGAGACTGATATTCCCACGGAGACAGAATAGATATTCCCAGTGAGAGGAGACTGATATTCCCATTGATACAGAACAGGTATTCCCGGTTAGAGGAGGCTGAAATTCCCAATGAGAGGAGACTGATATTCCCAGTGAGACAGAATAGTTATTCCCAATGAAAGGCTACTGATATTCCCAGTGTGAGTAGACTGATATTCCCAGTGAGAGCATACTGATATTCCCAATGAGACAGAATAGATATTCCCAGTGAGAGGAGATTGATATTCCCAGTGAGACAGAATAGATATTCCCAGTGAGAGGAGACTGATATTCCCACGGAGACAGAATAGATATTCCCTGTGAGAGGGGATTGATATTCCCAGTGAGACAGAATAGATATTCCCAGTGAGAGGAGACTGATATTCCCACTGAGACAGAATAGATATTCCCAATGAGAGGAGACTGATATACCCAGTGAGAAGAGACTGATATTCCCAGTGAGAGGAGACTGATATTCCCAGTGACACAAAATACATATTCCCAGTGAGATGAGACTGATATTCCCAGTGAGACACAATAGATATTCCCAGTGAGAGGAGATTGATATTCCCAGTGAGAAGAGACTGATATTCCCAGTGATAGTAGACTGATATTCCCAGTGAGACAAAATAGATATTCCCAGTGAGAGCAGACTGATATTCCCAGTGAGAAGAGACTGATATTCCCAGTGATAGGAGACTGATATTCCCAGTCAGACAGAATAGATATTCCCAGTGAGAGGAGACTGATATTCCCACGGAGACAGAATAGATATTCCCAGTGAGAGGAGACTGATATTCCCATTGATACAGAATAGTTATTCCCGGTGAGAGGAGGCTGATATTCCCAATGAGAGGAGACTGATATTCCCAGTGAGACAGAATAGTTATTCCCACTGAAAGGCTACTGATAATCCCAGTGTCAGTAGACTGATATTCAAAATGAGAGGATACTGATATTCCCAGTGAGACTGAATAGATATTCCCAGTGAGAGGAGATTGATATTCCCAGTGAGACAGAATACATATTCCCAGTGAGAGGAGACTGATATTCCCACTGAGACAGAATAGATATTCCCAGTGCGATGAGACTGATATTCCCACTGAGAAAGAATAGATATTCCCAATGAGATGATACTGATATTCCCACTGAGACAGAATAGATATTTCCATTGAGAATTTTCTGATATTCCCAGTGAGAGGAGGCTGATATTCCCACTGAGACAGAATAGATATTCCCAGTGAGAGGGGACTGATATTCCCAGTGAGACAGAATAGGTATTCCCAGTGAGAGGAGACTGATATTCCCAGTGAGAAGAGACTGATATTCCCAGTGAGAGTAGACTGATATTCCCAATGAGAAAGAACAGAAATTCCCAATGACAGCTGACTGATATTCCTAGTGAGACAGATTAGATATTCCCAGTGAAAGGTGACTGATATTCCCAATGAGACAGAATAGATATTCCCAGTGAAAGGAGAATGATATTCCCAGTGAGAGGAGACTGATATTCCCAGTGACCCAGTATTGATATTCCCAGTGAGAGGAGACTGATATTCCTAGTGAGACAGAATAGATATTTTCAGTGAGAGGAGAAAGATATTCCCAGTGAGACAGAATAGATATTCCCAGTGAGACGGAATTGATATTCCCAGTGACAGGAGACTGATATTCCCAGTGAAATGAGACTGATATTCCCAGTGAGATAGAATAGATATTCCCAGTGTAAGGAGACTGATATTCCCAGTGAAAGGAGACTGATATTCCCAGTGAGTGGAGACTGATATTCCCAGTGAGACAGAATAGATATTCCCAGTGAGAGGAGATTGATATTTCCAGTGAGACAGAATAGATATTCCCAGTGAGAGGAGACTGATATTCCCACGGAGACAGAATAGATATTCCCTGTGAGAGGGGATTGATATTCCCAGTGAGACAGAATAGATATTCCCTGTGAGAGGAGACTGATATTCCCACTGAGACAGAATAGATATTCCCAATGAGAGGAGACTGATATACCCAGTGAGAAGAGACTGATATTCCCAGTGAGAGGAGACTGATATTCCCAATGACACAAAATAGATATTCCCAGTGAGTTGAGACTGATATTCCCAGTGAGACAGAATAGATATTCCCAGTGAGAGGAGATTGATATTCCCAGTGAGAAGAGACTGATATTCCCAGTGAGAGGAGACTGATATTCCCAGTGAGACAAAATAGATATTCCCAGTGAGAGCAGACTGATATTCCCAGTGAGAAGAGACTGATATTCCCAGTGATAGGAGACTGATATTCCCAGTCAGACAGAAGAGATATTCCCAGTGAGAGGAGACTGATATTCCCACGGAGACAGAATAGATATTCCCAGTGAGAGGAGACTGATATTCCCATTGATACAGAATAGGTATTCCCGGTGAGAGGAGGCTGATATTCCCAATGAGAGGAGACTGATATTCCCAGTGAGACAGAATAGTTATTCCCACTGAAAGGCAACTGATATTCCCAGTGTGAGTAGACTGATATCCAAAATGAGAGGATACTGATATTCCCAGTGAGACTTAATAGATATTCCCAGTGAGAGGAGATTGATATTCCCAGTGAGACAGAATACATATTCCCAGTGAGAGGAGACTGATATTCCCACTGAGACAGAATAGATATTCCCAGTGCGATGAGACTGATATTCCCACTGAGAAAGAATAGATATTCCCAATGAGATGATACTGATATTCCCACTGAGACAGAATAGATATTTCCATTGAGAATTTTCTGATATTCCCAGTGAGAGGACGCTGATATTCCCACTGAGACAGAATAGATATTCCCAGTGAGAGGGGACTGATATTCCCAGTGAGACAGAATAGGTATTCCCAGTGAGAGGAGACTGATATTCCCAGTGAGAAGAGACTGATATTCCCAGTGAGAGTAGACTGATATTCCCAATGAGAAAGAACAGAAATTCCCAATGAGAGCTGACTGATATTCCTAGCGAGACAGAATAGATATTCCCAGTGAAAGGCGACTGATATTCCCAATGAGACAGAATAGATATTCCCAGTGAAAGGAGACTGATATTCCCAGTGAGAGGAGACTGATATTCCCAGTGACCCAGTATTGATATTCCCAGTGAGAGGAGACTGATATTCCTAGTGAGACAGAATAGATATTTTCAGTGAGAGGAGACTGATATTCCCAGTGAGACAGAATAGATATTCCCAGTGAGACAGAATTGATATTCCCAGTGACAGGAGACTGATATTCCCAGTGAAATGAGACTGATATTCCCAGTGAGATAGAATAGATATTCCCAGTGTAAGGAGACTGATATTCCCAGTGAAAGGAGACTGAAGTTCCCAGTGAGTGGAGACTGATATTCCCAGTGAGACAGAATAGATATTCCCAGTGACAGGAGACTGATATTCCTTCAGAGACAGAATAGATATTCCCAGTGAGAGGAGGCTGATATTCCCATTGAGACAGAATAGATATTCCCAGGGAGAGGAGACTGTTATTAACAATGAGACAGAATAGATATTCCAAGTGAAAGGAGACTGATATTCCCAGTGAGTGGAGACTGATATTCCCAGTGAAAGGAGACTGTTATTCAAAGTGAGGCAGAATAGATATTCCCAGTGAGAGGAGACTGATATTCCCAGTGAGAGGAGACTGATATTCCCAGTGAGAGGAGACTGCTATTCCCAGTGAGACAGAATAGATATTCCCAGTGATAGGAGACTGATATTCCCAGTGAGACAGAATATATATTTCCAGTGAGAGGAGACAGATATTCCCAGTGAGACAGAATAGATAATCCATGTGAGACAGAAGAGATATTCCCAGTGAAAGGTGACTGATATTCCCAGAGAAAGGAGACTGATATACCCTATGAGACAGAATAGATATTCCCAGTGAAAGGAGACTGATATTCCCAGTGAAAGGAGACTAATTTTCCCAGTGAGACAGTATAGATGTTCCCAGTGAGAGGGGACTGATATTCCCAGTGAGAGGAGACTAATATTCCCAGTGAGTCAGTATTGACATTCCCAGTGACAGGAGACTGATATTCCTTTTGAGACAGAATAGATATTCCCAGTGAGACAGAATAGATATTCCCAGTGACAGGAGACTGCTTTTCCCAGTGAAAGGAGACTGATATTCCCAGTGAGATAGTACAGATATTCCCAGTGTAAGGAGACTGTTATTCCCAATGAAAGGAGAGTGATATTCCCAGTGAAAGGAGACTGATATTCCCAGTGAGTGGAGACTGATATTCCCAGTGAGACAGAATAGATATTCCAAGTGCGAAGAGACTGATATTCCCAGTGAGAGGAGACTGATATTCCCAAAGAGACAGAATAGATATTCCAAGTGAGAAGAGACTGATATTTCCAGTGAGAGGAGACTGATATTCCCACTGAGACAGAATAGATATTCCCAATGAGAGGAGACTGATATTCCCAGTGAGGAGAGACTGATATTCCCAGTGAGAGGAGACTGATATTCCCAGTGACACAAAATAGATATACCCAGAGAGATGAGACTGATATTCCCAGTGAGACAGAATAGATATTCCCAGTGAGAGGAGATTGATATTCCCAGTGAGAAGAGACTGATATTCCCAGTGATAGGAGACTGATATTCCCAGTGAGACAAAATAGATATTCCCAGTGAGAGCAGACTGATATTCCCAGTGAGAAGAGACTGATATTCCCAGTGAGAGGAGACTGATATTCCCAGTGAGACAAAATAGATATTCCCAGTGAGAGGAGACTGATATTCCCAGTGAGACAGAATAGATATTCCCAGTGAGAGGAGACTGATATTCCCACGGAGACAGAATAGATATTCCCAGTGAGAGGAGACTGATATTCCCATTGATACAGAATAGGTATTCCCGGTGAGAGGAGGCTGAAATTCCCAATGAGAGGAGACTGATATTCCCAGTGAGACAGAATAGTTATTCCCACTGAAAGGCTACTGATATTCCCAGTGTGAGTAGACTGATATTCCCAGTGAGAGGATACTGATATTCCCAATGAGACAGAATAGATATTCCCAGTGAGAGGAGATTGATATTCCCATTGAGACAGAATAGATATTCCCAGTGAGATGAGACTGATATTCCAAAGGAGACAGAATAGATATTCCCTGTGAGAGGGGATTGATATTCCCAGTGAGACAGAATAGATATTCCCAGTGAGAGGAGACTGATATTCCCACTAAGACAGAATAGATATTCCAAGTGAGAAGAGACTGATATTCCCAGTGAGTGGAGACTGTTATTCAAAGTGAGACAGAATAGATATTGCCAATGAGAGGAGACTGATATTCCCATTGAGTGGAGACTGATATTCCAAGTGAAAGGAGACTGATATTCAAAGTGAGACAGAATAGATATTCCCAGTGAGAGGAGACCGATATTCCCAGTGAGAGGAGACTGATATTCCGTGTGAGAGGAGACTGCTATTCCCAGTGAGACAGAATAGATATTCCCAGTGATAGGAGACAGATATTCCCAGTGAGACAGAATAGATATTTCCAGTGAGAGGAGACAGATATACCCAGTGAGACAGAATAGATATTCCCAGTGAAAGGAGATTGATATTCCCACTGAGAGGCGACTGATATTCCCAGTGAAAGGAGACTGTTAGTCAAAGTGAGACAGAATAGATATTCCCAGTGAGAGGAGATTGATATTCCCAGTGAGAGGAGACTGATATTCCCATTGAGACAGAATAGATATTCCCAGTGGGAGGAGACTGACATTCCAAGTGAAAGGAGACTGATATTGCCAGTGAGTGGGGACTGATATTCCCAGTGAGACTGATTAGATATTCCCAGTGAGAGGAGACTGATATTCCTTCAGAGACAGAATAGATATTCCCAGTGAGAGGAGACTGATATTCCCAATGAGACAGAATAGATATTCCCAGTGAAAGGAGACTGATATTCCCAGTGAGAGGAGACTGATATTCCCAGTGAGAGGAGACTGATATTCCCAGTGAGAGGAGACTGCTATTCCCAGTGAGACAGAGTAGATATTCCCAGGAATACGTGACTGATATTCCCAGTGAGACAGAATAGATATTTCCAGTGAGAGGAGACTGATATTCCCACTGAGACAGAATATATAATCCCTGTGAGACAGAATAGATATTCCCAGTGGCAGAAGACTGATATTGCCAGTGAATGGAGACTGATATTCCAGTGAGATAGAGTACATATTCCCAGTGAAAGGAGACTGATATTCACAGTGAGAGGACACAGATATTCCCAGTGAGACAGAATAGATATTCCCAGAGAGAGGACACTGATATTCCCAATGAGAGGAGACTGATATTCCCAGTGAGAAAGAAAAGATATTCCCAGTGAAAGGAGAATGATATACCCAGTGAAAGGAGACTGCTATTCCCAGTGAGAGGAGACTGATATTCCCAGTGAGAGGAAACTGATATTCCAAGTGAAAGGAGACTGATATTCCCAGTTAGACAGAATAGACATTCCCAGTGAGAGGAGATTGATATTCCCACTGAGACAGAATAGATATTCCCAGTGAGAGGATATTGAGATTCCCACTGAGTGGAGACTGATATTCCCAGTGAGAAAGAATAGACATTCCCAGTGAGAGGAGACTGATATTCCCACTGAGACAGACTAGATATTCCGAGTGAGAAGAGACTGATATTCCCAATGAGACAGAATAGATATTCCCAGTGAGAGGAGACTGATATTCCTAGTGAGACAGAATAGATATTTTCAGTGAGAGGAGACTGATATTCCCAGTGAGACAGAATAGATATTCCCAGTGAGACAGAATTGATATTCCCAGTGACAGGAGACTGATATTCCCAGTGAAATGAGACTGATATTCCCGGTGAAATAGAATAGATATTCCCAGTATAAGGAGACTGATATTCCCAGTGAAAGGAGACTGATATTCCCAGTGAGTGGAGACTGATATTCCCAGTGAGACAGAATAGATATTTCCAGTGACAGGAGACTGAAATACCTTCAGAGACAGAATAGATATTCCCAGTGAGAGGAGACTGATATTCCCAATGAGACAGAATAGATATTCCCAGTGAGAGGAGACTGTTATTAACAATGAGACAGAATAGATATTCCAAGTGAAAGGAGACTGATATTCCCAGTGAGTGGAGACTGATATTCCCAGTGAAAGGAGGCTGTTATTCAAAGTGAGACAGAATAGATATTCCCAGTGAGAGGAGACTGATATTCCCAGTGAGAGGAGACTGATATTCCCAGTGAGAGGAGACTGCTATTCCCAGTGAGACAGAATAGATATTCCCAGTGATAGGAGACTGATATTCCCAGTGAGACAGAATAGATATTTCCAGTGAGAGGAGACAGATATTCCCAGTGAGACAGAATAGATAATCCATGTGAGACAGAAGAGATATTCCCAGTGAAAGGAGACTGATATTCCCAGTGAAAGGAGACTGATATTCCCCATGAGACAGAATAGATATTCCCAGTGAAAGGAGACTGATATTCCCAGTGAAAGGAGACTAATTTTCCCAGTGAGAGGAGACTGCTATTCCCTTTGAGACAGTATAGATGTTCCCAGTGAGAGGGGACTGATATTCCCAGTGAGAGGAGACTAATATTCCCAGTGAGCCAGTATTGATATTCCCAGTGACAGGAGACTGATATTCCTATTGAGACAGAATAGATATTCCCAGTGAGACAGAATAGATATTCCCAGTGACAGGAGACTGTTTTTCCCAGTGGAAGGAGACTGATATTCCCAGTGAGATAGTACAGATATTCCCAGTGTAAGGAGACTGATATTCCCAGTGAAAGGAGATTGATATTCCCAGTGAAAGGAGACTGATATTCCCAGTGAGTGGAGACTGATATTCCCAGTGAGACAGAATAGATATTCCCAGTGAGAGGAGACTGATATTCCCAGTTTTACAGAATAGATATTCCCAGTGAGAGGAGACTGATATTCCCAGTGAGACAGAGTAGATATTCCAATTGAGAGAAGACTGATATTCCCACTAAGACAGAATAGATATTCCCAGTGAGAAGGGAATGATATTCCCAGTGAGAGGAGACTATTTTCACACCGAGACAGAATGGATATTCCCAGTTAGAGCAGACTGATATTCCCAGTGAGAAGTGACTGATATTCCCAGTGAGAGGAAACTGATATTCCCAGTGAGACAAAATAGATATTCCCATTGAGACAGAAAAGATTTTCCCAGTGATAGAAGACTGATATTCCCAGTGAGAAGAGACTGATATTCCCAGTGAGAGTAGACTGATATTCCCAGTGAGACAGAATAGATATTCCCAGTGAGAGGAGATTGATATTCCCAGTGAGAAGAGATTGATATTCCCAGTGATAGGAGACTGATATTCCCAGTGAGACAAAATAGATATTCCCAGTGAGAACAGACTGATATTCCCAGAGGGAAGAGACTGATATTCCCAGTGAGAGGAAACTGATATTCCCAGTGAGACAAAATAGATATTCCCAGTGAGAGGAGACTTATATTCCCAGTGAGACAGAATAGATATTCCCAGTGAGAGGAGACTGATATTCCCAGTGAGACAGAATAGATATTCCCAGTGAGAGGAGACTGATATTCCCGCGGAGTCAGAATAGATATTCCCAGTGAGAGGAGACTGATATTCCCATTGATACAGAATATGTCTTCCCGCTGAGAGGAGGCTGAAATTCCCAATGAGAGGAGATTGAAATTCCCAGTGCGAGAGAATAGTTATTCCCACTGAAAGGCTACTGATATTCCCAGTGTGAGTAGACTGATATTCCCAGTGAGAGGATACTGATATTCCCAATGAGACAGAATAGATATTCCCAGTGAGAGGAGATTGATATTCCCAGTGAGACAGAATACATATTCCCAGTGCCATGAGACTGATATTTCCAGTGAGATAGAATAGATATTCCCAGTGTAAGGAGACTGATATTCCCAGTGAAAGGAGACTGATATTCCCAGTGAGTGGAGACTGATATTCCCTGTGAGACAGAATAGATATTCCCAGTGACAGGAGACTGATATTCCTTCAGAGACAGAATAGATATTCACAGTGAGAGGAGACTGATATTCCCAATGAGACAGAATAGATATTCCCAGTGAGAGGAGACTGTTATTCCCAATGAGACAGAAGAGATATTCCAAGTGAAAGGAGACTGATATTCACTTTGATAGGAGACTGATATTCAAAGTGAGACAGAATAGATATTCCCAGTGAGAGGAGACTGAAATTGCCAGTGAGAGGAGACTGATATTCCCAGTGAGAGGAGACTGATATTCCCAGTGAGACAGATTAGATATTCCCAGTGATAGGAGACTGATATTCCCAGTGTGACAGAATAGATATTTCCAGTGAGAGGAGACTGATATTCCCAGTGAGACAGATTAGATATTCCCAGTGATAGGAGACTGATATTCCCAGTGTGACAGAATAGATATTTCCAGTGAGAGGAGACTGATATTCCCAGTGAGACAGAATAGATAATCCATGTGAGACAGAAGAGATATTCCCAGTGGCAGAAGACTGATATTCCCACTGAAAGGAGACTGATATTACAGTGAGATAGAATACATATTCCCAGTGAAAGGAGACTGATATTCCCAGTGAGAGGAGACTGATATTCCCAGTGAGACAGAATAGATTTTCCCAGTGAGAGGAGTTTGATATTCCCAATGAGAGGAGACTGATATTCCCAGTGAGAAAGAAAAGATATTCCCAGTGCAAGGAGAATGATATACCCAGTGAAAGGAGACTGCTATTCCCAGTGAGAGGAGACTGATATTCCTAGTGAGAGGAAACTGATATTCCCAGTGAAAGGAGACTGATATTCACAGTGAGACAGAATAGATATTCCCAGTGAGAGGATATTGAGATTCCCAGTGAGTGGAGACTGATATTCCCACTGAGACAGAATAGGCATTCTCAGTGAGAGCAGACTGATATTCCCACTGAGACAGAATAGATATTCCCAGTGAGCGGAGACTGATATTCCCACTGAGACAGAATAGATATTCCCAGTGAGCGGAGATTGATATTCCCAATGAGACAGAATAGATATTCCCAGTGAGAGGAGACTGATATTCCGAATGAGACAGAATAGATATTCCCAGTGAAAGGAGACTGATATTCCCACTGAGAGGCGACTGATATTCCCAGTGAAAGGAGACTGTTATTCAAAGTGAGACAGAATAGATATTCCCACTGAGAGGAGATTGATATTCCCAGTGATAGGAGACTGATATTCCCATTGAGACAGAATAGATATTCCCAGAGAGAGGAGACTGACATTCCCAGTGAAAGGAGACTGATATTCCCAGTGAGAGGAGACTGATATTCCCAGTGACCCAGTATTGATATTCCCAGTGAGAGGAGACTGATATTCCTAATGAGACAGAATAGATATTTCCAGTGAGAGGAGACTGATATTCCCAGTGATACAGAATAGATATTCCCAGTGAGACAGAATAGATATTCCCAGTGACAGGAGACTGATATTCCCAGTGAAATGAGACTGATATTCCCAGTGAGATAGAATAGATATTCCCAGTGTAAGGAAACTGATATTCCCAGTGAAAGGAGACTGATATTCCCAGTGAGTGGAGACTGATATTCCCAGTGAGAGGAGACTGATATTCCTTCAGAGACAGAATAGATATTCCCAGTGAGAGGAGACTGATATTCCCAATGAGACAGAATAGATATTCCCAGTGAAAGGAGACTGATATTCCCATTGAGTGGAGACTGATATTCCCAGTGAAAGGAGACTGATATTCAAAGTGAGACAGAATAGATATTCCAAGTGAGAGGATACTGATATTCCCAGTGAGAGGAGACTGATATTCCCAGTGAGAGGAGACTTTTGTTCCCAGTGAGACAGAATAGATATTCCCAGTAATACGAGACTGATATTCCCAGTGAGACAGAATAGATATTTCCAGTGATAGGAGACTGATATTCCCAGTGAGACAGAATAGATAATCCCTGTGAGACAGAATAGATATTCCCAGTGGCAGAAGACTGATATTCCCAGTGAATGGAGACTGATATTTCAGTGAGATAGAATACATATTCCCAGTGAAAGGAGAATGATATACCCAGTGAAAGGAGACTGCTATTCCCAGTGAGAGGAGACTGATATTCCCAGTGAGAGGAAACTGATATTCCCAGTGAAAGGAGACTGATATTCACAGCGAGACAGAAAAGATATTCCCAGTGAGAGGATATTGAGATTCCCAGTGAGTGGAGACTGATATTCCCAGTGAGACAGAATAGACATTCCCAGTGAGAGCAGACTGATATTCCCACTGAGACAGAATAGATATTCCCTGTGAGCGGAGACTGATGTTCCCAATGTGACAGAATAGATATTCCCAGTGAGAGGAGACTGATATTCCCAGTGGGAAGAGACTGATATTCCCAGTGAGAGTAGACTGATATTCCCAATGAGAAAGAATAGATATTCCCAATGAGAGGAGACTCATATTCCCACTGAGACAGAATAGATATTCCCAGTGAAAGGCGACTGATGTTCCCCATGAGACAGAATAGATATTTGCAGTGAAAGGAGACTGATATTCCCAGTGAAAGGAGACTGATATTAACAGTGAGAGGAGACTGCTATTCCCAGTGAGACAGTATAGATGTTCCCAGTGAGAGGAAACTAATATTCCCAGTGAGGGGAGACTAATATTGCCAGTGAGCCAGTATTGATATTCCCAGTGACAGGAGACTGATATTCCTATTGAGACAGAATAGATATTTCCAGTGAGAGGAGACTGATACTCCCAATGAGAAAGAATAGATATTCCCAATGAGAGGAGACTCATATTCCCACTGAGACAGAATAGATATTCCCAGTGAAAGGCGACTGATGTTCCCCATGAGACAGAATAGATATTTGCAGTGAAAGGAGACTGATATTCCCAGTGAAAGGAGACTGATATTAACAGTGAGAGGAGACTGCTATTCCCAGTGAGACAGTATAGATGTTCCCAGTGAGAGGAAACTAATATTCCCAGTGAGGGGAGACTAATATTCCCAGTGAGCCAGTATTGATATTCCCAGTGACAGGAGACTGATATTCCCAGTGAGACAGAATAGATATTCCCAGAGAGAGGAGACTGATATTCCCAGTTTTACAGAATAGATATTCCCAGTGAGAGAAGACTGATATTCCCAGTGAGACAGAATAGATATTCCCAGTGAGAGGTGACTGATATTCCCACTGAGACAGAATAGATATTCCCAGTGAGAAGAGACTGATATTCATAGTGAGAGGAGAGTAATATTCCAACCGAGACAGAATAGATATTCCCATTGAGAGGAGACAGATATTCCCAGTGAGAAGACTGATATTCCCAGTGACAGGAAACTGATATTCCCAGTGAGACAAAATAGATATTCCCAGTGAGACAGAATAGATATTCCCAGTGATAGGAGACTGATATTCCCAGTGAGAAGAGATAGATTTTCCCAGTCATAGGAGACTGATATTCCCAGTGAGACAAAATAGATATTCCCAGTGAGAGGAGACTGATATTCCCAGTGAGAAGAGACTGATATTTCCAGTGAGAGGAGAGTGATATTCCCAGTGAGACAAATTGATATTCCCAGTGAGAGGAGACTGATATTCCCAGTGAGACAGAATAAATATTCGCAGTGAGAGGAGACTGATATTCCCAGTGAGAGGAGACTTACGTTCCCAGCGAGACAGAATAGATATTCCCAGTGAGAGGAAACTGATATTCCCAGTGAGAAGAGACTCATATTCCCAGTGAGAGGAGACTGATATTCCAACGGAGACAGAGTAGATATTCCCAGTGAGAGGAGACTGATATTCCCAATGAGACAGAAGAGGTATTCCCGGTGAGAGGAGCCGGATATTCCTAATGAGAAGAGACTGATATTCCCAGTGAGACAGAATAGATATTCCCACTGAAAGGCTACTGATATTCCCAGTGAGAGGAGACTGATATTCCCAGTGAGAGGGGAATGATATTCCCAGTGAGAGAGAATAGATATTACCAGTGAGAGGAGACTGATATTCCCAGTGAGACAGAATACGTATTCCCAGTGAGAGGAGACTGATATTCCCACTGAGACAGAATAGATATTCCCAGTGCGATGAGACTGATATTCCCACTGAGACAGAATAGATATTCCCAATGAGAGGAGACTGATATTCCCACTGAGACAGAACAGATATTCCCCGTGAGAGGAGACTGATATTCGCAGTCAGACAGAATAGATATTCACAGTGAGAGGAGACTGATATTCCCAATGAGACAGAATAGATATTCCCAGTGAGAGGAGACTGTTATTCCCAGTGAGACAGAATAGATATTCAAACTGAGAGGAGACTGATATTCCCAGTGAGAAGAGACTGATATTCCCAGTGATAGGAGACTGATATTCCCAGTGAGACAAAATAGATATTCCCAGTGAGAGCAGACTGATACTCGCAGTGAGAAGAGACTGATATTCCCAGTGAGAGGAGAATGATATTCCCAGTGAGACAGAATAGATATTCCCAGTGACAGGAGACTGATATTCCTATTGAGACAGAATAGATATTTCCAGTGAGAGGAGACTGATATTCCCAGTGAGACAGAATAGATATTCCCAGTGACAGGAGACTGATATTCCCAGTGAAAGGAGACTGATATTCCCAGTGAGATAGAATAGATATTCCCAGTGAAACGAGACTGATATTCCCAGTGAGTGGAGACTGATATTCCCAGTGAGACAGAATAGATATTCCCAGTTAGAGGAGATTGATATTCCCACTTAGACAGAATAGATATTCCCAGAGAGAGGAGACTGATATTCCCAGTTTTACAGAATAGATATTCCCAGTGAGAGGAGAGTGATATTCCCACTGAGACAGAATAGAAATTCCCAGTGAGAGGTGACTGATATTCCCAATGAGAAGAGTCTGATATTCCCACTGAGAGGAAACTGATATTCCCAGTGAAAGGAGACTGATATTCAAAGAGAGACAGAATAGATATTCCCAGTGAGAGGAGACTGATATTCCCAGTGAGAGGAGACTGCTATTCCCAGTGAGAGGAGACTGATATTCCCACTGAGACAGAATAGATATTTCCAGTGAGAGGAGACTGATATTCCCAGTGAGACAGAATAGATAATCCCTGTGAGACAGAATAGATATTCCCAGTGGCAGAAGACTCATATTCCTAATGAATGGAGACTGATATTCCAGTGAGATAGAATACATATTCCCAGTGAAAGGAGACTGATATTCACAGTGAGAGGAGACTGATATTCCCAGTGAGACAGAATAGATATTCCGAGAGAGAGGAGACTGATATTCCCAAAGAGAGGAGACTGATATTCCCAATGAGACGAGATTGATATTCCCAGTGAGAAAGAAAAGATATTCCCAGTGAAAGAAGAATGATATACCCAGTGAAAGGAGACTGCTATTCCCAGTGAGAGGAGACTGATATTCCCAGTGAGAGGAGACTGATATTCCCAGTGAGAGGAAACTGATAATCACAGTGAAAGGAGACTGATATTCACATTGAGACAGAATAGATATTCCCAGTGAGAGGATATTGAGATTCCCAGTGAGTGGAGACTGATATTCCCAGTGAGACAGAATAGACATTCCCACTGAGAGCAGACTGATATTCCCACTGAGACAGAATAGATATTCCCTGTGAGCGGAGACTGATATTCCCAATGAGACAGAATAGATATTCCCAGTGAGAGGAGACTGATATTCCGAATGAGACAGAATAGATATTCCCAGAGAAAGGAGACTGATATTCCCAGTGAGAGGAGACTGATATTCCCAGTGAAAGGAGACTGTTATTCAAAGTGAGACAGTATAGATATTCCCAGTGAGAGGAGATTGATATTCCCAGTGAGTGGAGACTGATATTCCCAGTGAGACAGAATAGATATTCCCAGTGAGAGGAGACTGATATTCCCAGTGAGAAGAGACTGATATTCCCAGTGAGAGTAGACTGATATTCCCAATGAGAAAGAATAGATATTCCCAATGAGAGGAGAAACATATTCCCACTGAGACAGAATAGATATTCCCAGTGAACGGCGACTGATATTCCCCATGAGACCGAATAGATATTCCCAGTGAAAGGAGTCTGATATTCCCAGTGAGAGTAGACTGATATTCCCAGTGAGATAGAATAGATATTCCCAGTGTAAGGAGACTGATATTCCCAGTGAAAGGAGACTGATATTCCCAGTGAAACGAGACTGATATTCCCAGTGAGTGGAGACTGATATTCCCAGTGAGACAGAATAGATATTCCCAGTTAGAGGAGATTGATATTCCCACTTAGACAGAATAGATATTCCCAGTGAGAGGAGACTGATATTCCCAGTTTTACAGAATAGATATTCCCAGTGAGAGGAGAGTGATATTCCCACTGAGACAGAATAGAAATTCCCAGTGAGAGGAGACTGATATTCCCAATGAGAAGAGTCTGATATTCCCACTGAGAGGAAACTGATATTCCCAGTGAAAGGAGACTGATATTCAAAGAGAGACAGAATAGATATTCCCAGTGAGAGGAGACTGATATTCCCAGTGAGAGGAGACTGCTATTCCCAGTGAGAGGAGACTGATATTCCCAGTGAGACAGAATAGATATTTCCAGTGAGAGGAGACTGATATTCCCAGTGAGACAGAATAGATAATCCCTGTGAGACAGAATAGATATTCCCAGTGGCAGAAGACTCATATTCCTAGTGAATGGAGACTGATATTCCAGTGAGATAGAATACATATTCCCAGTGAAAGGAGACTGATATTCACAGTGAGAGGAGACTGATATTCCCAGTGAGACAGAATAGATATTCCGAGAGAGAGGAGACTGATATTCCCAATGAGAGGAGACTGATATTCCCAATGAGACGAGATTGATATTCCCAGTGAGAAAGAAAAGATATTCCCAGTGAAAGGAGAATGATATACCCAGTGAAAGGAGACTGCTATTCCCAGTGAGAGGAGACTGATATTCCCAGTGAGAGGAGACTGATATTCCCAGTGAGAGGAAACTGATAATCACAGTGAAAGGAGACTGATATTCACATTGAGACAGAATAGATATTCCCAGTGAGAGGATATTGAGATTCCCAGTGAGTGGAGACTGATATTCCCAGTGAGACAGAATAGACATTCCCACTGAGAGCAGACTGATATTCCCACTGAGACAGAATAGATATTCCCTGTGAGCGGAGACTGATATTCCCAATGAGACAGAATAGATATTCCCAGTGAGAGGAGACTGATATTCCGAATGAGACAGAATAGATATTCCCAGAGAAAGGAGACTGATATTCCCAGTGAGAGGAGACTGATATTCCCAGTGAAAGGAGACTGTTATTCAAAGTGAGACAGTATAGATATTCCCAGTGAGAGGAGATTGATATTCCCAGTGAGTGGAGACTGATATTCCCAGTGAGACAGAATAGATATTCCCAGTGAGAGTAGACTGATATTCCCACTGAGAAAGAATAGATATTCCCAATGAGAGGAGAAACATATTCCCACTGAGACAGAATAGATATTCCCAGTGAACGGCGACTGATATTCCCCATGAGCCAGAATAGATATTCCCAGTGAAAGGAGTCTGATATTCCCAGTGAGAGTAGACTGATATTCCCAATGAGAAAGAATAGATATTCCCAATGAGAGGAGAAACATATTCCCACTGAGACAGAATAGATATTCCCAGTGAAAGGCGACTGATATTCCCCATGAGACAGAATAGATATTCCCCGTGAGAGGAGACTGATATTCGCAGTCAGACAGAATAGATATTCACAGTGAGAGGAGACTGTTATTCCCAATGAGACAGAATAGATATTCCCAGTGAGAGGAGACTGTTATTCCCAGTGAGACAGAATAGATATTCCCAGTGAGAGGAGACTGATATTCCCAGTGAGAAGAGACTGATATTCCCAGTGAGACAAAATAGATATTCCCAGTGAGAGCAGACTGATACTCCCAGTGAGAAGAGACTGATATTCCCAGTGAGAGGAGAATGATATTCCCAGTGAGACAGAATAGATATTCCCAGTGACAGGAGACTGATATTCCTATTGAGACAGAATAGATATTTCCAGTGAGAGGAGACTGATATTCTCAGTGAGACAGAATAGATATTCCCAGTGACAGGAGACTGATATTCCCAGTGAAAGGAGACTGATATTCCCAGTGAGATAGAATAGATATTCCCAGTGTAAGGAGACTGATATTCCAAGTGAAAGGAGACTGATATTCCCAGTGAAAGGAGACTGATATTCCTAGTGAGTGGAGACTGATATTCCCAGTGAGACAGAATAGATATTCCCAGTTAGAGGAGATTGATATTCCCAGTTTTACAGAATAGACATTCCCAGTGAGAGGAGACTAATATTCCCAGTGAGCCTGTATTGATATTCCCAGTGACAGGAGACTGATATTCCTATTGAGACAGAATAGATATTTCCAGTGAGAGGAGACTGATATTCCCAGTGAGACAGAATAGATATTCCCAGTGACAGGAGACTGATATTCCCAGTGAGATAGAATTGATATTCCCAGTGCAAGGAGACTGATATTTCCAGTGAAAGGAGACTGATATTCCCAGTGAAACGGCGACTGATATTCCCCATGAGACAGAATAGATATTCCCAGTGAAAGGAGTCTGATATTCCCAGTGAAAGGAGACTGATATTCCCAGTGAGAGTAGACTGCTATTCCCAGTGAGACAGTATAGATGTTCCCATTGAGAGGAGACTGATATTCCCAGTGAGAGGAGACTAATATTCCCAGTGAGCCTGTATTGATATTCCCAGTGACAGGAGACTGATATTCCTATTGAGACAGAATAGATATTTCCATTGAGAGGAGACTGATATTCCCAGTGAGACAGAATAGATATTCCCAGTGAAAGGAGACTGATATTCCCAGTGAGATAGAATTGATATTCCCAGTGCAAGGAGACTGATATTTCCAGTGAAAGGAGACTGATATTCCCAGTGAAAGGAGACTGATATTCCCAGTGAGTGGAGACTGATATTCCCAGTGAGACAGAATAGATATTCCCAGTTAGAGGAGACTGATATTCCCACTGAGACAGAATAGATATTCCCAGAGAGAGGAGACTGATATTCCCAGTTTTACAGAATACATATTCCTAGTGAGAGAAGACTGATATTCCCAGTGAGACAGAATAGATATTCCCACTGAGAGGAGACTGATATTCCCACTGAGACAGAATAGATATTCCCAGTGAGAAGAGACTGATATTCATAGTGAGAGTAGAGTTATATTCCCACCGAGACAGAATAGATATTCCCAGTGAGAGGAGACTGATATTCCCAGTGAGAAGAGACTGATATTCCCAGTGACAGGAAACTGAAATTCCCAGTGAGACAAAATAGATATTCCCAGTGAGACAGAATAGATATTCCCAGTGATAGGAGACTGATATTCCCAGTGAAAGAGATTGATTTTCCCATTGATAGGAGACTGATTTTCCCAGTGAGACAGAATAGATATTCCCAATGAGAGGAGACTGATATTCCCAGTGAGAAGAGACTGATATTCCCAGTGACAGGAAACTGATATTCCCAGTGAGACAAAATAGATATTCCCAGTGAGACAGAATAGATATTCCCAGTGACAGGAGACTGATATTCCCAGTGAAAGGAGACTGATATTCCCAGTGAAAGGAGACTGATATTCCCAGTGAGTGGAGACTGATATTCCCAGTGAGACAGAATAGATATTCCCAGTTAGAGGAGACTGATATTCCCACTGAGACAGAATAGATATTCTCAGTGAGAGGAGACTGATATTCCCAGTGAGAAGAGACTGATATTCCCAGTGACAGGAAACTGATATTCCCAGTGAGACAAAATAGATATTCCCAGTGAGACAGAATAGTTATTCCCAGTGATAGGAGACTGATATTCCCAGTGAGAAGAGATTGATTTTCCCAGTGATAGGAGACTGATATTCCCAGTGAGACAAAATAGATATTCCCAGTGAGAGGAGACTGATATTCCCAGTGAGAAGAGACTGATATTCCCATTGAGAGGAGACTGATATTCCCAGTGAGACAAATTGATATTCCCAGTGAGAGGAGACTGATATTCCCAGTGAGACAGAATAAATATTCGCAGTGAGAGGAGACTGATATTCCCAGTGAGAGGAGACTGATATTCCCAATGAGACAGAAGAGGTATTCCCGGTGAGAGGAGCCTGATATTCCTAATGAGAAGAGACTGATATTCCCAGTGAGACAGAATAGATATTCCCACTGAAAGGATACTGATATTCCCAGTGACAGGAGACTGATATTCCCAGTGAGAGGGGACTGATATTCCCAGTGAGAGAGAATAGATATTACCATAGAGAGGAGACTGATATTCCCAGTGAGACAGAATACGTATTCCCAGTGAGAGGAGACTGATATTCCCACTGAGACAGAATAGATATTCCCAGTGCGATGAGACTGATATTCCCACTGAGACAGAATAGATATTCCCAATGAGAGGAGACTGATATTCCCACTGAGACAGAATAGATATTCCCCGTGAGAGGAGACTGATATTCGCAGTCAGACAGAATAGATATTCACAGTGAGAGGAGACTGTTATTCCCAATGAGACAGAATAGATATTCCCAGTGAGAGGAGACTGTTATTCCCAGTGAGACAGAATAGATATTCCCAGTGAGAGGAGACTGATATTCCCAGTGAGAAGAGACTGATATTCCCAGTGAGACAAAATAGATATTCCCAGTGAGAGCAGACTGATACTCCCAGTGAGAAGAGACTGATATTCCCAGTGAGAGGAGAATGATATTCCCAGTGAGACAGAATAGATATTCCCAGTGACAGGAGACTGATATTCCTATTGAGACAGAATAGATATTTCCAGTGAGAGGAGACTGATATTCTCAGTGAGACAGAATAGATATTCCCAGTGACAGGAGACTGATATTCCCAGTGAAAGGAGACTGATATTCCCAGTGAGATAGAATAGATATTCCCAGTGTAAGGAGACTGATATTCCAAGTGAAAGGAGACTGATATTCCCAGTGAAAGGAGACTGATATTCCTAGTGAGTGGAGACTGATATTCCCAGTGAGACAGAATAGATATTCCCAGTTAGAGGAGATTGATATTCCCAGTTTTACAGAATAGATATTCCCAGTGAGAGGAGACTGATATTCCCACTGAGACAGAATAGATATTCCCAGTGAGAGGAGATTGATATTCCCACTGAGACAGAATAGATATTCCCAGTGAGAAGAGACTGATATTCCCAGTGAGAGGAGACTAATATTCCCACCGAGGCAGAATAGATATTCCCAGTGAGAGGAGACTGATATTCCCAATGAGAAGAGACTGATATTCCCAGTGAGAGGAAGGTGATATTCCCAGTGAAAGGAGACTGATATTCAAAGTGAGACAGAATAGATATTCCCATTGAGAGGAGACTGATATTCCCAGTGAGAGGAGACTGCTATTCCCAGTGAGAGGAGACTGCTATTCCCAGTGAGACAGTATAGATATTCCCAGTAATACGAGACTGATATTCCCAGTGAGACAGAATAGATATTTCCAGTGAGAGGAGACTGATATTCCCAGTGAGAGAGAATAGATAATCCCTGTGAGACAGAATAGATATTCCCAGTGGCAGAAGACTCATATTCCCAGTGCATGGAGACTGATATTCCAGTGAGATAGAATACATATTCCCAGTGAAAGGAGACTGATATTCCCAGTGAGAGGAGACTGATATTCCCAGTGAGACAGAATACATATTCCCAGTTAGGGTAGACTGATATTCCCAATGAGACAGAATAGATATTCCCAGTGGCAGAAGACTCATATTCCCAGTGAATGGAGACTGATATTCCAGTGTAATTGAATACATATTCCCAGTGAAAGGAGACTGATATTCCCAGTGAGAGGAGACTGATATTCCCGATGAGACAGAATAGATATTCCGAGAGAGAGGAGACTGATATTCCCAATGAGAGGAGACTGATATTCCCAGTGAGAAAGAAAAGATATTCCCAGTGAAAGGAGAATCATATACCCAGTGAGATGAGACTGATATTCCCAGTGAGACAGAATAGATATTCCGAGAGAGAGGAGACTGATATTCCCAGTGAGAGGAGACTGATATTCCCAGTGAGAGGAGACTGATATTCCCAGTGAGAGGAAACTGATATTCCCAGTGAAAGGAGACTGATATTCACAGTGAGACAGAATAGATATTCCCAGTGAGAGAATATTGAGATTCCCAGTGAGTGGAGACTGATATTCCCAGTGAGACAGAATAGACATTCCCAGTGAGAGCAGACTGATATTCCCACTGAGACAGAATAGATATTCCCTGTGAGCGGAGACTGATATTCCCAATGAGACAGAATAGATATTCCCAGTGAGAGGAGACTGATATTCCGAATGAGACAGAATAGATATTCCCAGAGAAAGGAGAGTGATATTCCCAGTGAGAGGAGACTGATATTCCCAGTGAAAGGAGACTGTTCTTCAAAGTGAGACAGAATAGATATTCCCAGTGAGAGGAGATTGATATTCCCTGTGAGACAGAATAGATATTCCCAGTGAAAGGCGACTGATATTCCCCATGAGACAGAATAGATATTCCCAGTGAAAGGAGACTGATATTCCCAGTGAAAGGAGACTGATATTCCCAGTGAGAGGAGGCAGCTATTCCCAGTGAGACAGTATAGATGTTCCCATTGAGAGGAGACTTTTATTCCCAGTGAGAGGAGACTAATATTCCCAGTGAGCCTGTATTGATATTCCCAGTGACAGGAGATGATATTCCTATTGAGACAGAATATGAATTTCCAGTGAGAGGAGACTGATATTGCCAGTGAGAAAGAATAGATATTCCCAGTGACAGGAGACTGATATTCCCAGTGAAAGGAGACTGATATTCCCAGTGAGATAGAATAGATATTCCCAGTGCAAGGAGACTGATATTTCCAGTGAAAGGAGACTGATATTCCCAGTGAGTGGAGACTGATATACCCAGTGAGACAGAATAGATATTCCCAGTTAGAGGAGACTGATATTCCCACTGAGACAGAATAGATATTCCCAGAGAGAGGAGACTGATATTCCCAGTTTTACAGAATACATATTCCTAGTGAGAGAAGACTGATATTCACAGTGAGACAGAATAGATATTACCAGTGAGAGGAGACTGATATTCCCAGTGAGACAGAATAAATATTCGCAGTGAGAGGAGACTGATATTCCCAGTGAGAGGAGACTTACGTTCCCAGCGAGACAGAATAGATATTCCCAGTGAGAGGAGACTGATATTCCCAGTGAGAAGAGACTCATATTCCCAGTGAGAGGAGACTGATATTCCAACGGAGACAGAGTAGATATTCCCAGTGAGAGGAGACTGATATTCCCAATGAGACAGAAGAGGTATTCCCGGTGAGAGGAGTCTGATATTCCTAATGAGAAGAGACTGATATTCCCAGTGAGACAGAATAGATATTCCCACTGAAAGGCTACTGATATTCCCAGTGAGAGGAGACTGATATTCCCAGTGAGAGGGGACTGATATTCCCAGTGAGAGAGAATAGATATTACCAGTGAGAGGAGGCTGATATTCCCAGTGAGACAGAATTCGTATTCCCAGTGAGAGGAGACTGATATTCCCACTGAGACAGAATAGATATTCCCAGTGAGAAGAGACTGATATTCCCAGTGAGAGGAGACTAATATTCCCACCGAGACAGAATAGATATTCCCAGTGAGAGGAGACTGATATTCCCAATGAAAAGTGACTGATATTCCCACTGAGAGGAAACTGATATTCCCAGTGAAAGGAGACTGATATTCAAAGTGAGACAGAACAGATATTCCCAGTGGCAGAAGACTCATATTCCCAGTGAATGGAGACTGATATTCCAGTGAGATAGAATACATATTCCCAGTGAAAGGAGACTGATATTCCCAGTGAGAGGAGACTGATATTCCCAGTGAGACAGAATAGATATTCCCAGAGAGAGGAGACTGATATTCCCAATGAGAGGAGACTGATATTCCCAGTGAGAAAGAAAAGATATTCCCAGTGAAAGGAGAATGATATACCCAGTGAGAGGTGACTGATACTCCCAGTGAGACAGAATAGATATTCCGAGAGAGAGGAGACTGATATTCCCAGTGAAAGGAGACTGATATTCCCAGTGAGAGGAGACTGATCTTCCCAGTGAGAGGAAACTGATATTCCCAGTGAAAGGAGACTGATATTCACAGTGAGACAGAATAGATATTCCCAGTGAGAGGATATTGAGATTCCCAGTGAGTGGAGACTGATATTCCCAGTGAGACAGAATAGACATTCCCAGTGAGAGCAGACTGATATTCCCACTGAGACTGAATAGATATTCCCTGTGAGCGGAGACTGATATTCCCAATGAGACAGAATAGATATTCCCAGTGAGAGGAGACTGATATTCCGAATGAGACAGAATAGATATTCCCAGAGAAAGGAGAGTGATATTCCCAGTGAGAGGAGACTGATATTCCCAGTGAAAGGAGACTGTTATTCTAAGTGAGACAGAATAGATATTCCCAGTGAGAGGAGATTGATATTCCCAGAGAAAGGAGACTGATATTCCCAGTGAGACAGAATAGAAATTCCCAGTGAGAGGAGACTGATATTCCCAGTGAGAAGAGACTGATATTCCCAGTGAGAGGAGACTGATATTCCCAGTGAGACAAATTGATATTCCCAGTGAGAGGAGACTGATATTCCCAGTGAGACAGAATAAATATTCGCAGTGAGAGGAGATTGATATACCCAGTGAGAGGAGACTTACGTTCCCAGCGAGACAGAATAGATATTCCCAGTGAGAGGAGACTGATATTCCCAGTGAAAAGAGACTCATATTCCCAGTGAGAGGAGACTGATATTCCAACGGAGACAGAGTAGATATTCCCAGTGAGAGGAGACTGATATTCCCAATGAGACAGAAGAGGTATTCCCGGTGAGAGGAGCCTGATATTCCTAATGAGAAGAGACTGATATTCCCAGTGAGACAGAATAGATATTTGCACTGAAAGGCTACTGATATTCCCAGTGAGAGGAGACTGATATTCCCAGTGAGAGGGGACTGATATTCCCAGTGAGACAGAATAGATATTCCCAGTGAGAGGAGACTGATATTCCCAGTGAGACAGAATACGTATTCCCAGTGAGAGGAGACTGATATTCCCACTGAGACAGAATAGATATTCCCAGTGCGATGAGACTGATATTCCCACTGAGGCAGAATAGATATTCCCAATGAGAGGAGACTGATATTCCCACTGAGACAGAATAGATATTCCCCGTGAGAGGAGACTGATATTCGCA